>NW_027307908.1:0-300000 GCF_047496885.1 Scyliorhinus torazame | reverse complement strand
CCGTGTAACTTCCAGTGCCGCGTAAAGAATGCCACACATAACCCCCCCCCCCCTCAACACACACACACGTGTACAGAAAAACAGATACTCAAACTCAGACAGACTGGGTCAATACATCTTTCAAATGGAGCGAGATCCATTCTCCACCTTTAACTTGGAGAGGTGTATCTGGCCTGTGTGTGACCCAAGTCACACACTGACTCTGAACATCCTCACAGCAGCTTGGGGACAGATATTTCTAAAGCACTTTTCATAACCTTTGTGTATCACAAACTGCTTCACAGGCAATGGAGCCCTTTTGAAAGGTGGTAATTTAGGAAATGAACCAGCTAATTTCAGAGAGAGAGAGAGACACAGAAACAGGATGAGATTGTGCTGTACATTTTTCACAGCTGTCACTGAGACACACACGAGATGTACAATATCAATTATTATTCTGAAGCATTTTGATTAAATCAGCCCTGAGACTGAATTCCAGTGTTTCAGAGTAAAGCTCCATCTACACTGTCCATCAAACACTCACAACACAAATACTGTCTGGCTTAAATACAGAGTCAAAATCCCTCTGTCCTGTCCAAGGAATTTTTCATTGCAGATAGTTATTTCTATTTTTTGGAAAAGCAGAACTTAAATTGCACCGAATCCCAGGGTGGACTCTTGTTTATTTCAGCCCTTCACATTCAAACGTGAAGTTTAAGCTCCGATTACAGGTGTCTGCTTGTCTCTGTCTGTATATTCAATGTTCCTGTAGCTTATTCACTTGTCTGAAGTATTTGAATAATAAGCCTTGGTTAATCAATCCTTTCTCACAGCACATGGAAGTTGTGAATCTTCAAGGCTCTCAGTCTAATGTAGTTAAAAAACAACTGCTTCCTTTGATCCTCAATCCATTTCCCAACCCGAAATAGATCTCACACCTTTCCACAATGCAGGAATATCTCCATCAAAACCTCTAATCAGTTCCCCATACACTTGTTAAACTTGCCTGTGTGAAGTAAATTCCACTGACAGATTCCGAAAGCTGCACAGAAAAATGACTGCTTATTTTAAACTTTGAAATGGAACTATTTTAACTTGTGCAGCAATCCTATTAAACAGAAATGTTGTCCCTGTGGGCTGACAGTTTCTCAGCAAGATTGAAACATTGAGGGACCCCGCGTCCTGCATTTGACAACATTTGTGGCACTTCCACAATCTACGAGACATTGCTGTCTGTATTGTGTGAATCCAGCTGTGAAATATATGTCCAGTTTAAACTTCCACTGTCTCCGCCTTCTCATCATTGATAAAGATCACGGTTTGATCACCCCTCTGCCTGAGGTGGGAGTGGGAGCATCGAGGGCTGCAGGCCCGTCCTCCTGTCCTCCCACCCCTCTGCTTGACGTGGGAGCGGGACCATTCGGGGCTGCAGGCCCGGCCTCCTGTTCTCCCACCCCTCTGCCTGAGGTGGGAGTGGGACCATCCAGGGCTGCAGGCCCAGCCTCCTGTCCTCCCACCCCTCTGCCTGAGGTGGGACTGGGACCATCCAGGGCTGCAGGCCCAGCCTCCTGTCTCCCACCCCTCTGCCTGAGCTGGGACTGGGACCATCCAGGGCTGCAGGCCTAGCCTCCTGTCCTCCCACCCCTCTGCCTGAGGTGGGAGTGGGACCATCCAGGACTGCAGGCCCAGCCTCCTGCCCTCCCACCCCTCTGCCTGGGGTGGGACTGGGACCATCCAGGGCTGCAGGCCCAGTCTCCTGTCCTCCCACCCCTCTGCCTGTGGGACTGGGACCATCCAGGGCTGCAGGCCCAGCCTCCTGTCCTCCCACCCCTCTGCCTGAGGTGGGAGTGGGACCGCCTGGGGCTGCAGGCCCGGCCTCCTGTCTCCCACCCCTCTGCCTGAGGTGAGAGTGGGACCGCCTGGGGCTGCAGGCCCGGCCTCCTGTCTCCCACCCCTCTGCCTGAGGTGGGAGTGTGACCATCCAGGGCTGCAGGCCCGGCCTCCTGTCCTCCCACCCCTCTGCCTGAGGCGGGACTGTGACCATCCAGGGCTGCAGGCCCAGCCTCATGTCCTCCCACCCCTCTGCCTGAGGAGGGAGTGTGACCATCCAGGGCTGCAGGCCGAGCCTCCTGTCCTCCCACCCCTCTGCCTGAGGTGGGAGTGGGACCGCCTGGGGCTGCAGTCCCGGCCTCCTGTCCTCCCACCCCTCTGCCTGAGGTGGGAGTGGGACCATCCAGGGCTGCAGGCCCAAACTCCTGTCCTCCCACCCCTCTGCCTGAGGTGGGAGTGGGACCATCCTGGGCTGCAGGCCCAGTCTCCTGTCCTCCCACCCCTCTGCCTGAGGTGGGACTGGGACCATCCAGAGCTGCAGGCCCGGCCTCCTGTCCTCCCACCCCTCTGCCTGAGGTGGGACTGGGACCATCCAGGGCTGCAGGCCCAACCTCCTGTCCTCCCTCCCCTCTGCCTGAGGTGGGAGTGGGACCATCCAGGGCTGCAGGCCCAGCCTCCTGTCCTCCCGCCCCTCTGCCTGAGGTGGGACTGGGACCATCCAGGCTGCAGGCCCAGCCTCCTGTCCCCCACCCCTCTGCCTGAGGTGGGTGGGACCATCCAGGGCTGCAGGCCCGGCCTCCTGTCCCCCACCCCTCTGCCTGAGGTGGGAGTGGGACCATCGAGGGTTGCAGGCCCGGCCTCCTGTCCTCCCACCCCTCTGCCTGAGGTGGGACTGGGACCATCCAGGGCTGCAAGCCCGGCCTCCTGTCCTCCTACCCCTCTGCCTGAGGTGGGACTGGGACCATCCAGGGCTGCAGGCCCAGCCTCCTGCCCTCCCACCCTCTGGCCAGCACCTCGGGGGCATCCTCCACTGCCGGGGGCAGGGCGGACAAGACATTATGTGGGGGCGGCAGCCTCCCGTCGCTCCGCTGCCCCCGCGGCGCCCTCGCCCTCCCGCCTGCTCACGCGGCAGCTGGGGGTGAAGTGCTATGACCACCCTACCATGGCCATTGAGGCGGACACCCGTGCGACGGGCAGGGCTGTCGGCCCCTCGGCCATCGTAGCCGCCTCGCGGATGTACGGCAAGGCCGGGTTCTTCCTGGGGGCCGAGCAGGCGGCCCACCGGGCCCTGGAAAGGGTGCTCACGGTGGGCGGGACACACGTGGCGGTGGAGCCGCTGGAGGCCACCGCAGAACGTGTTGTTCTATCAAACGTCCCGCCCTCCCTCCCCACCGAGCTCCTCCTGCCCCATCTCTCCCGTGTTGGTGCCCATCCCCCTGACGCCTGGCCCGGGGCACACAATGAAGAGAAGCAAGGCCGGGGGGGGCCTCCGAGGCCCCCGAGCCACTCGAGCTGCTGTCGCCCCCCGAGCAGGAGGACCCGGGGTCGAGCGGAGTCGAAGCCCCTGGGGGCCCGTCCCGCCCGGTGCAAGTTTCCTCCCCGGACGCCTCCTCTTCACCATCGCCGGGGGCCGGCAGCAGCAGCGACCGCTCATCGTGCCACTGTGGGCCGTGGACGGGGGAGGACGGGGAAGGCTCCCCGCCCTCTACACCCGAGCGGGCGACGCCGGAGAGCCCTGTTTTCAAGCCGGACATGTTTCTGGGGGGCCTCTCCGAGGTCCCGGAGTCGCCGGCGTGGGTGGCGGCGCCGTCCACGGGCCCTGAGCCGCGGGAGGAGCCTGCGAGGGACCTGTCTGAGGATGACCCTGGGGGGTGGGGTCGACTCGGGCCAAGGGTTAGCCAGTGGGCCCGTGCCGCCCGCCATACTCCATGTGGCGGGCGACTCGAGCTCGGGAGGTGACCGTTCGGAGGAGGAAGGCTGCTCTGTGGCGGGTGAGGAGGAGGATTTAGACACGCTCTGCAGCGAGGCAGAGGGCACCCTCACACCCGGCACCGAGTCTCCCCTCGTCCCCCCTGGGGAACGCCGGACATTTCTGGGAGCGCACCATGGTCACCCGGACTGTGTGCGGCTGGCCCTGGGCAGCTGGGGAAATCTGGGGCTGCTCCTTGGCTCCGCCCGGGCCTATGTCAGAGAGGCCCGGGAGTTTGATCAAGACCAGGAGGAGCAGCGCCAAGCTGTTCAGGTCCTTGTGGGACTCCTGAGGGAGTGGAGGGGGCGGTACCCCCACTCTGAGCACTAAAGGTGATGGATAACTATTGCTGCTGACATGGATGTAACCATGGCCAGCCTCAACATCAACGGCAGCAGGGACGCGCACCACCGTCTTCAGTTCTTGTCTATCCTCCGGGATGGAAAGTACGGGGTGTGCTTCCGGCAGGAAACCCAGGCTATCCGGGTGACGAAGCTCAGTGGACCCTGGAGGGGCAAGGAGGAGTCTCCATGAGTCACCTGGCCCCACGTTCGGGCGGGGTGGCTATCTTGTTGGCTCCACATTTTCAGCCGGAGATCTTGGGCGGTCAAGGAGCCGGTGCCAGGCCGTCTGCTGCACCTAAAGGCCCGTTTCGGGGCAGCGGTGATTCACTTTGTAAATGTATCCGCTCCCGTGGCCGGACCGCAGCAGGCGACTTTCTTCCAAAAGGTGTCCACTCTTCTCGGCACCATCCAGGTGGGAGAGTTGTTATTGAAAATATGGAAAGATGTGTCATTTGAAACATGGAAGTCTGGCAATATCTGGTCTGCGAGAGACATGAGAGGATACAGGGAAAGATCCCACAAAGGGTTAACAGCAGCTGCCAGGAGAGGATTGTAAAATGCAGATAGCCTTGCTCAAGCAGGCTCAGCAAACAAGACAAACAGGATTTTGAATGAAGCCAAAAACAATGGCTCACACCTTCATTGAAAGTAACTGTCTTAGTTAGCAGCTGGAAAAAAGGATGAGGTTCAGTTGAATTTGGTGATAATTCTAGATGTGAAAATTTGCTAAACCAGGTAAATTAAAGAAAGCTGGAGACCATCAGTCTACGAGAAACATAATTCAAAGCCAAAATCAAAGTCACAATTATGAGCTGAGGACACAATTGGAAAATAAAACTACAGAAATGACAGGAATTAAAAGTAACACCTCTTGAAACCAAAGCATTTTGATCATCACAAAGGAAACAATGTAATCAGATCTCTGAGATGCAGTTCTGTCAAAATGAATACTTAGTTGGATTAGAAGGTTTAATCAAACGTACTTTGTACAATCAAAGTGAAATAAGTTACTTTACAATAAAATCATAAAAACTAGATAACTGTGAGAAAAATATATGAACCCAGGGACCAGGGCAGGAACTACCAGAACCAGAACCAGAACTCAGAGGGAGGGAGAGAGAGAAGCAGAGAAGAAACAAGCAGCTCAGAGTCAGATTACAGTCAGCTCGGCCATGGGAAAGACAAGGCATAGCAGCCGAGCTAAAACAGCTAATACATCTCAGGAAGACTATAATTCAAAGAGTCAGCTCTATGTCAGCTCAGAGATAGCCAGCAGAGCCAGCTCTCACAGCTCGGTACATGGGAAAGACAGGACACAGCAACCGAGCTCATCAGCGATTACATCTAAAGAAGACCAGACTTTATAAAGAAGATTGATTGTCAAGGTGGGCCTGAAGGTCCCTTCAACCACCCAGAAGGACCCAGAAGCAAGGTCTTTTTCCTTTCTGTAAAGAAAGTATTTGCAGCTTTTAAAAGAAAAAATATAATCATAAAATAACTTAATTTGACCTGAAATAGTGGTTATTCCAAAGTCTACTTTACTTACTTAGCAATGCGGGACCCAGGATCGATGCTACTAAGTGGGCAGTAGGTGAAATCTTCGGTGAATGTATGGGCTATACCGGGGGATAACTTGAAAATATAGTTTGACCTGAATAGCACCCACTGAAGCCTGCATCGGAGTCGGGAGTGAGAATCCCTGATCACCATTTAGAATCTCGGCCCTTTTTGGTATTGGGGGAATTCTAAGAATAGTGGTGAGTTTTCAAAAACAGAGTGCATCGTCCTCGGAGGGGATTTTAATTGCACCCTCAAGGACAAGGATCGTGGTGAAGTCCAGCGCGGCCCGGCGGCGGTGGTGAAGTTGAGGGACCTGGTTAGGTCCTTTGACTTGGTGGATGTCTGGCGGACTCTCCATCCTGAATTGCGGGTGTGCACCTCTGTGCGGCCCCAGTTCAGAGCATCCAGCATCGACCGTCTTTACATTTCCAAGACGTACTTGCCCAGCGTTCCGACGGCCTCCATGGAGCAGGTGCCGAGCTCGGATCACCATCTGGTGTGGGCGGGTCTCGCCCCGTCCCGCGCTCAGACACGGTCCGCGTACTGGCACTTTAACAACCTGCTGCTGGAGGACGAGCGGTTCCTGGACTCCTTCTGCCGTTTCTGGGCCGGCTGGAGAAGGAAGCGGGGTGCCTTCCCCTCCTTGAGGCTACGGTGGGATGTGGGCAAGGCCCAGAACCGTGCCTTCTGTCAGGGGTACACGAAGGGGTCTTCGGCGGGACGGAACTCCACGATCGCCAACCTGGCTGAGGAACTCCTCGATCTGGAGTCACGTCTCGCTCAGCCCGATGAGGCCCGGCCCTGGGGCTGGTGTACAGGGAGAAGAGGGGCGCACCGCGGGGCCTGCAACTCCCCGGGTCCAGCGGCGAGGACGTGAGGTCGCGGATCCGTCGCCTAACGGACATGGACCGCGGCTCCCGCTTCTTCTACTCGCTGGAAAGAGGACGCGGGGCCCGTCGGCAGGTTTCTACGCTGCTGGCCGACGACCGGCCCCTCGTCTCGGATCCGGAGGGGGTCAGGGCCCTGATCAGGGATTTTTACTCCGACCTCTTCTCTCCGGGTCCGTCCAGCGAGGACGCTTGCAGAGTTCTGTGGGAGGACCTGCCGCAGGTGGGCCCGGAGGGCGCCGGGAAGCTCGATAATGCCATCAACCTCCAAGAGCTGACCGGCGCCCTGGACAGCCTCTCACGGGGCAAATCCCCAGGGCTGGACGGGCTGACCGTGGAGTTCTTCAGGGCGTGCTGGGACGTCCTGGGGAGTGACTACGCGGGGGTCCTGGGGGAATGTACCGCGACCGGGGAGATGCCCCTTTCGTGGCGCAGGGCCGTCGTTGCCCTGCTGCCCAAGAAGGGGGATCTCCACCGAATTAAGAACTGGCGACCGGTCTCCCTCCTCATCACGGACTATAAAATTTTTGCCAAGGTGCTGTGTTTACGCCTTGGCCCCGAGCTGGACCACATGATCCACCCTGACCAGTCCTACACAGTCCCGGACCGCACAATCTATGACAATATCCACCTGGCCCGGGACATTATTCACTTTACCCAGAGGACTGGTATGTCGAGCGCCTCCCTGTCTCTTGACCAGGAGAAGGCGTTCGACAGGGTGGGGCCCGGGGATTTGCTCGGGACTCTGCGAGCTGTCGGGTTCGGGTGGTATTTTGTCCCCCGGATCCGGTTACTGTCCGCCGCCTCGGAGAGTCTGATTAAGGTTAACGGGTCCCTGACGGCGCCCCTTCGCTTTGGGAGAGGAGTGCGTCAGGGCTGCCCCCTGTCCGGCCAACATTATTCCCTCTGCGTGGGGCCTTTCCTGTGCCTCCTGCGGAGGGGGTTCACGGGGCTGGTTCTGCGCGAGCCGGACGGGGGGGTGGTCCTCTCGGCGGACGCTGATGCCGTGTTCCTCATGGTCACTGACCCCGGGGACCCCCGGAGGATGCGAGAGAGCCAAGCTGTCTACTCCGCCGCGTCTTGCGCACGGATCAACTGGGACAAATGTTCTTGACTCCTGGTCGGTCCGTGGCAGGTGGACCCCCTCCCGGAGGAGCTCGGGCCCTTCAGCTGGAGTCGGACCAACAGCCTCTACCTGGGAGTCCATCTTTGCCCGGCAGAGGGAGCCTGGCCGGCGAACGGGCAGGAGCTGGAGACCAAGGTCACCGCTGGCCTGGGACGCCGGACAGGACGGCTCCGAGTGCTGTCCCACAGGGGCCGAGTTCTCGTCATAAACCAGCTGATCGCCTCCATGCTGTGGTCCCGGCTGGTCACTGACTCCCCCCCCTGGCTTTGTCACACCACCCAGAGAGCCCGGCTTCGGTTCCTCTGGGACAATCGACTGCACTGGGTCGCTGCGGAGGTCTGGAGTCTCCCGATTGCGGAGGGCGGTCAGGCGCTGGTGTGCCTCCGCACCCAGACTGCCACTTTCCACCCTCAGACTCTGCAGCGTTACCTGTACGCTGAGCCTCCTCCACGGTGGGGCCCTGGCGACGGATTTCTCCCCCCAGGGGCTCGGCCTGAACTACGACGTGCAGCTCCTGTCTGTGGACCAGCAGGGTCTTCAGAATTCTCTGTTGGCGCTGCCCGTCTTGTACCAGGACCTCCTCAAAGTCTGGAACACGGTCTCCAGGCGCCGCAGCTCTCCCCCGTCAGGAGTGGCGGCTGTCATAGAACATAGAACAATACAGCGCAGTACAGGCCCTTCGGCCCACGATGTTGCACCGAAACAAAAGCCATCTAACCTACACTATACCATTATCATCCATATGTTTATCCAATAAACTTTTAAATGCCCTCAATGTTGGCGAGTTCACTACTGTAGCAGGTAGGGCATTCCACGGCCTTACTACTCTTTGCGTAAAGAACCTACCCCTGACCTCTGTCCTATATCTATTACCCCTCAGTTTAAGGCTATGTCCCCTCGTGCTAGCCATTTCCATCCGCGGGAGAAGGCTCTCACTGTCCACCCTATCTAACCCTCTGATCATTTTGTATGTCTCTATTAAGTCTCCTCTCAACCTTCTTCTCTCTAACGAAAACAACCTCAAGTCCATCAGCCTTTCCTCATAAGATTTTCCCTCCATACCAGGCAACATCCTGGTAAATCTCCTCTGCACCCGTTCCAAAGCCTCCACATCCTTCCTATAATGCGGTGACCAGAACTGTACGCAATACTCCAAATGCGGCCGTACCAGAGTTCTGCAGAGCTGCAACATGACCTCCTGACTCCGGAACTCAATCCCTCTACCAATAAAGGCCAACACTCCATAGGCCTTCTTCACCACCCTATCAACCTGGGTGGCAACTTTCAGGGATCTATGTACATAGACACCTAGATCCCTCTGCTCATCCACACTTTCAAGAACTTTTCCATTAGCCAAATATTCCACATTCCTGTTTTTCCCTCCAAAGTGAATCACCTCACACTTCTCTACATTAAACTCCATTTGCCACTTCTCAGCCCAGCACTACAGCTTATCTATATCCCTCTGTAACCTGCTACTTCCTTCAACACTATCGACAACACCACCGACTTTAGTATCATCTGCAAATTTACTCACCCACCCTTCTGCGCCTTCCTCTAGGTCATTGATAAAAATGACAAACAGCAACGGCCCCAGAACAAATCCTTGTGGTACTCCACTTGTGACAGAACTCCATTCTGAACATTTCCCATCAACCACCACCCTCTGTCTTCTTTCAGCTAAATCACCCTCAATCCCCAGCCTCCGTATTTTCTGCAATAGCCTACCGTGGGGAACCTTATCAAACGCTTTGCTGAAATCCATATACACCACATAAACTGCTCTACCCTCGTCTACCTGTTCAGTCACCTTCTCAAAGAACTCAATAAGGTTTGTGAGGCATGACCTATCCTTCACAAAGCCATGCTGACTATCCCTGATCATATTATTCCTATCTAGATGAGTTTGGGTAGGGTGCTCTTTCCAAGAGCCAGTGCAGACTCAAAGGGCCGAATGGCCTCCTTCTGCACTGTAAATTCAATGATAATCTATGATTAATCTAGGACAAAGGTTCGGCACAACATCGTGGGCCGAAGGGCCTGTTCTGTGCTGTATTTTCTATGTTCTATGATTATAAATCTTGTCTCTTATAATCCCCTCCAAGACTTTACCCACTACAGACGTGAGGCTCACCGGTCTATAGTTGCCTGGGTTGTCTCTGCTCCCCCTTTTGAACAAAGGGACCACATTTGCTATCCTCCAGTCCTCTGGCACTATTCCTGTATCCAATGATGACATAAAAATCAAAGCCAATGGTCCAACAGTCTCTTCCCTGGCCTCCCAGAGAATCCTAGGATAAATCCCATCAGGTCCCAGGGACTTATCTATTTTCAGCCTGTCCAGAATTGCCAACACCTCTTCCCTACGTACCTCAATGCCATCTAATCTATTTACCTGGAGCTCAGCATTCTCCTCCACAACATTATCTTTTTCCTGAGTGAATACTGACGAAAAATATTCATTCAGTATCTCGCCTATCTCTTCAGACTGTACACACAACTTCCCATCCCTGTCCTTGACTGGTCCTACTCTGTCCCTAGTCATTCGCTTATTCCTGACATACCTATAGAAAGCTTTTGGGTTTTCCTTGATCCTTCCTGCCAAATACTTCTCATGTCCCCTCCTTGCTCGTCTTAGCTCTCTCTTTAGATCCTTCCTCGCTACCTTGTAACTATCCATCGCCCCAACTGAAACTTCACACCTCATCTTCACATAGGCCTCCTTCTTCCTCTTAACAAGAGATTCCACTTACTTGGTAAACCACGGTTCCCTCGCTCGACGCCTTCATCCCTGCCTGACCGGTACATACTTATCAAGAACACGCAGTAGCTGATCCTTGAACAAGCTCCACTTATCCAGTGTGCCCAACACTTGCAGTCTACTTCTCCACCTTATCCCCCCCCCCCCCCACAAGTCACGTCTAATGGCATCATAATTGCCCTTCCCCAGCTATAACTCTTGCCCTGCGGTGTATACTTATTCCTTTCCATCCTTAACGTAAACGTCACCGAATTGTGGTCACTGTCCCCAAAGTGCTCACCTACCTCCAAATCCAACACCTGGCCTGGTTCATTACCCAAAACCAAATCCAATGTGGCCTCGCCTCTTGTTGGCCTGTCAACAAACTGTGTCAGGAAACCCTCCTGCACACACTGTACAAAAAACGACCCATCTAATGTACTCGAACTATATATTTTCCAGTCAATATTTGGAAAGTTAAAGTCTCCCATAATAACTACCCTGTTACTTTCGCTCTTATCCAGGATCATCCTCGCCATCCTTTCCTCTACATCCCTAGAACTATTTGGAGGCCGATAGAAGACTCCCAACAGTGTGACCTCTCCTTTCATGTTTCTAACCTCAGCCCATACTACCTCGGAAGATGAGTCCCCATCTAGCATCCTCTCCGCCACCGTAATACTGCTCTTGACTAGCAGCGCCACACCTCCCCCTCTTTTGCCTCCTTCTCTGAGCTTACTAAAACACCTAAACCCCGGAACCTGCAACATCCATTCCTGTCCCTGCTCTATCCATGTCTCCGAAATGGCCACAGCATCGAAGTCCCAGGTACCGACCCATGCTGCCAGTTCCCCTACCTTATTTCGTATACTCCTGGCATTGAAGTAGATACACGTCAAACCACCTACCTGAACACCGGCCCCCTCCTGCGACGTCAAATCTGAGCTCCTGACCTCTATACTCTCATTCTCCCTTACCCTAAAACTACAATCCAGGTTCCCATGCCCCTGCTGCATTAGTTTAAACCCCCCCCCCCAAAGAGCACTAACAAATCTCCCCCCCCCAGGATATTTGTGCCCCGCAGGTTCCGATGTAGACCATCCTGTCTGTAGAGGTCCCACCTTCCCCAGAAAGAGCCCCAGTTATCCAGAAATCTGAATCCCTCCCGCCTGCACCAGCCCTGTAGCCACGTGTTTAATTGCTCTCTCTCCCTATTCCTCATCTCACTATCACGTGGCACGGGCAACAACCCAGAGATAACAACTCTGTTTGTTCTAGTTCTGAGCTTCCATCCTAGCTCCCTGAAAGCCTGCCTGACATCCTTATCCCCTTTCCTACCTATGTCGTTAGTGCCAATGTGGACCACGACTTGGGGCTGCTCCCCCTCCCCCTTAAGGACCCGGAAAACACGATCCGAGACATCACGTACCCTTGCACCTGGGAGGCAACATACCAAACGTGAGTCTCTCACGCTCCCACAAAATCTCCTATCTGTGCCCCTGACTATAGAGTCCCCAATTGCTAATGCTCTGCTCCTCTCCCCCCTTCCCTTTTGAGCAACAGGGACAGACTCCGTGCCAGAGGCCCGTACCCCATGGCTTACCCCTGGTAAGCCCCCCCCCCCCCCACAAGTATCCAAAGCGGTATACTTGTTTCTCAGGGGAACGACCGCAGGGGATCCCTGCACTGACTGTTTTGCACCATTTAAGTTGTGAATAACTGACAGAGTGTGATAGGTCAGTTATTGTGCAGAGCTGGAATAGAACTTGTCTTTCCCCAGTCAGAGGCCAGAAAGCAAACACGTGGCACAGCCGCTTTTAAAATAATTGTAGAGCAACCTGAAAAAAGATAGACCTCCCTCTAATGATTAAATGTGCGTCTGCTTTTATTGGGAATACAGAAAATGAGGTAATGAAAGGATGTGAGGAACAAGCGGGAAATGACATTGAGGCAGAAGCTGAGCAGTGATTAAATTGAATGGTGGAGGAGGTGTGAGGGACCGTGTAGTCTCCCCATGTTGTCATTTGTTATCAGCTCCGGCTCTGCATTACTCCTGATGAATGTAGCTGCATGATCATATACTTCAGTTACATCTTTCCCACAGATATTTATATTGTTCATGGAAATAGTTCATTTACATCCAGATTATCCAAAACTAATATCATCTTAAATGTGTGGAACGAATCTCACATCATCGTCTTTTATTCCCAATAACCCAGCCCCAGCCAATCCAATCATCCCGAAGGGAAAACTGCTTCTAAACGATCCACACAGCGAGTGGTTCTGATCTGGTCTGCACGGCCTGGGACACTGGTGCCGGCAGATACAACAGTGGTTTCACAGGGAATGGTAGGAGTGACAGAAATCAAATGTACGTCTCCAGGGAAAGAGCGGTGCAGTCGGATTGAATCATCTGCTCATCTACAGAGCCGCTGAGTTCAAACGGAATGAAATGAAATGGAATGAAATGAAATGAAAATCGCTTATTGTCACAAGTAGGCTTCAAATGAAGTTACAGTGAAAAGCCCCTAGTCGCCACATTCCGGCGCCTGTTCGGGGAGGCTGGTACGGGAATTGAACCGTGCTGCTGGCCTGCCTTGCTCTGCTTTAAAAGCCAGCGATTTATCCCACTGTGCTAAACCAGCCCCAGGAACGAATGTCCTCCTTCGGGACTTCACGCATTTTAAAGGCTTTGGATGTGGTCTGGCTGTGAGATGATGGGACCAACACCTGCAGGTTCCCTCCAAGTTCCCCAGCACCGCGAGTATTCTCACTGTAATCCTTTCGATTCACTGTGTCCATGTGTGAACCCAGCGTCCGCTTTAGCTCACTGCTTACTTCACAGCATCAACTTCATTGTAAGTTCCAATCTGTCTGACCCTGGGCGCTGCCTGTGCTTTAATATTGAAAACATCTGTGTTGCTCCCAATAAAAGCAGACGCACATTTAATCATTAGAGGGAGGTCTATCTTTATTCAGGTTGCTTTACAATTATTTTTAAAAGCGGCTGTGCCACGTGTTTGCTTTCTGGCCTCTGACTGGGGAAAGACAAGTTCTATTCCAGCTCTGCACAATAACTGACCAATCACACTCTGTCAGTTATTCACAACTTAAATGGTGCAATACTGCATGGAGGACATTTACTTCATCCAGGATCTGATTTTATAATTTAGGAACAAGTTTGATTCCTCAGCAAATGTATTAATCGGTATTGTGTTTCCCACATGATAGCCAGTTTCCCATATCTCCAAGAACACTCCCTCACACTCTATCTCTCCCTTGCACTCTCTCCCTCCCTCACCCTCACTCTCTCACACTATCCCTCTCTCAGACTCTCTCCCTCGCTCACACTCTCTCCCTCTCAACAATCCCTCCCACTCTCACACTCTCTCCCTCTCCCACACTGTCACCCACTCTGACACTCTCTCCCTCTCCCACACTGTCTCCCTCTCTCACACTGTCTCCCTCTCTCACAGTCTCTCCCTCTCTCACACTGTCTCCCTCTCTCAAACTCTCTCCCTCTCTCACATTGTCACCCACTCTCACACTCTTTCCCTCGCTCACACTCTCTCCCTCTCAACAATCCCTCCCTCTCTCACACTCTCTCCCTCTCCCACACTCTCTCCCTCTCTCACACTCTCTCCCTCTGTCACACTCTCTCCCTCTCAACAATCCCTCCCTCTCTCACACTCTATCCCTCTCCCACACTTTCTCCCTCTCTCACTCTCTCTCTCTCTCTCTCTCTCACACTCCCTTCATCTCTCACAGTGTCTCACTCTCTCCCTCTCTCACACTCTCTCCCTCTCCCACACTGCCACCCACTCTCACACTGTCTCCCTCTCCCACACTCTCTCCCACTCTCACACTGTCTCCCTCTCTCACACTCTCTCCCTCTCCCACACTGTCACCCACTCTCACACTCTCTCCCTCTCCCACACTGTCACCCACTCTCATACTGTCTCCCACTCTCACACAGTCTCCCTCTCCCACACTGTCACCCAGTCTCACACTCTCTCCCTCTCCCACACTGCCTCCCACTCTCACACTCTCTCCCTCTCCCACACTGCCTCCCACTCTCACACTCTCTCCCTCTCCCACACTGCCTCCCACTCTCCCACTCTCTCCCTCTCCCACACTGCCTCCCACTCTCACACTCTCTCCCTCTCTCACACTCTCTCCCTCTCTCACACTGTCACCCACTCTCCCTCTCACTCCCTCTCTCACACTGTCACCCACTCTCACACTCTCTCCCTCTCCCACACTGTCACCCAGTCTCACACTCTCTCCCTCTCCCACGCTGCCTCCCACTCTCACACTCTCTCCCTCTCCCACACTGCCTCCCACTCTCACACTCTCTCACTCTCCCACACTGCCTCCCACTCTCTCCCTCTCTCACACTCTCTCCCTCTCTCACACTCTCACCCACTCTCCCTCTCACTCCCTCTCTCACACTGTCACCCACTCTCACACTCTCTCCCTCTCTCACACTCTCTCCCTCTCCCACACTGTCACCCACTCTCACACTCTCTCCCTCTCCCACACTGCCTCCCACTCTCACACTCTCTCCCTCTCCCACACTCTCTCCCTCTCCCACACTGCCTCCCACGCTCACACTCTCTCCCTCTCCCACACTGCCTCCCACTCTCACACTCTCTCCCTCTCCCACACTGCCTCCCACTCTCACACTCTCTCCCTCACCCACACTGTCACCCACTCTCCCTCTCTCTCCCTCTCTCACACTGTCACCCACTCTCACACTCTCTCCCTCTCTCACACGCTCTCCCTCTCCCACACTGTCACCCACTCTCACACTCTCTCCCTCTCCCACACTGTCACCAACTCACACTGTCTCCCTCTCTCACACTCTCTCCCTCTCCCAGACTGTCTCCCTCTCTCACACTCTCTCCCTCGCTCACACTCTCTCCCTCTCAACAATCCCTCACACTCTCACACTCTCTCCCTCTCTCACACTCTCTCTCTCTCTGACACTCTCTCCCTCTCCCACACTGTCTCCCTCTCTCACACTCTGCCCCCCTCTCACACTCTTTCCCTCTCCCACACTACCTCCCACTCTCACACTCTCTCCCTCTCTCACACTCTCTCCCTCTCCCACACGCTCTCCCCCTCTCACACTCTCTCCCTCTCTCACACCCTCTCCCTCGCTCACACTCTCTCCCTCTCAACAATCCCTCCCACTCTCACACTCTCTGCCTCTCCCACACTGCCTCCCACACTCTCTCCCTCTCTCACACTCTCTCACACTCTCTCCCTCTCTCACACTCTCTCCCTCTCCCACACTGTCTCCCTCTCTCACACTTTCTCCCTCTCTCACACTCTCTCCCTCTCTCACACTTTCTCCCTCTCTGACACTCTCTCCCTCTATCACATTCTGTCCCCCTCTCACACTCCCTCCCTCTCTCACAGTGTCTCACTCTCTCACACTCTCTCACTCTCTCACCCTCCCTCTCTCACCCTCCCTCTCTCACACTTTCTCCCTCTCTCACACTCTCTCCCCTTCTCCCCTTTCGCATTCTCTCTTTTGTACTCCCTCCCTCTCTAGCACTCTCACCCTCTCTCACACTCTCTCCCTCTCCCACACTGCCACCCACTCTCACACTGTCTCCCTCTCCCACACTCTCTCCCACTCTCACACTGTCTCCCTCTCTCACACTCTCTCCCTCTCCCACACTGTCACCCACTCTCACACTCTCTCCCTCTCCCACACTGTCACCCACTCTCACACTCTCTCCCTCTCCCACACTGTCACCCACTCTCATACTGTCTCCCACTCTCACACAGTCTCCCTCTCCCACACTGTCACCCAGTCTCACACTCTCTCCCTCTCCCACACTGCCTCCCACTCTCCCACTCTCTCCCTCTCCCACACTGCCTCCCACTCTCACACTCTCTCCCTCTCTCACACTCTCTCCCTCTCTCACACTGTCACCCACTCTCCCTCTCACTCCCTCTCTCACACTGTCACCCACTCTCACACTCTCTCCCTCTCCCACACTGTCACCCAGTCTCACACTCTCTCCCTCTCCCACGCTGCCTCCCACTCTCACACTCTCTCCCTCTCCCACACTGCCTCCCACTCTCACACTCTCTCACTCTCCCACACTGCCTCCCACTCTCTCCCTCTCTCACACTCTCTCCCTCTCTCACACTCTCACCCACTCTCCCTCTCACTCCCTCTCTCACACTGTCACCCACTCTCACACTCTCTCCCTCTCTCACACTCTCTCCCTCTCCCACACTGTCACCCACTCTCACACTCTCTCCCTCTCCCACACTGCCTCCCACTCTCACACTCTCTCCCTCTCCCACACTCTCTCCCTCTCCCACACTGCCTCCCACTCTCACACTCTCTCCCTCTCCCACACTGCCTCCCACTCTCACACTCTCTCCCTCTCCCACACTGCCTCCCACTCTCACACTCTCTCCCTCACCCACACTGTCACCCACTCTCCCTCTCTCTCCCTCTCTCACACTGTCACCCACTCTCACACTCTCTCCCTCTCTCACACGCTCTCCCTCTCCCACACTGTCACCCACTCTCACACTCTTTCCCTCTCCCACACTGTCACCAACTCTCACACTGTCTCCCTCTCTCACACTCTCTCCCTCTCCCAGACTGTCTCCCTCTCTCACACTCTCTCCCTCGCTCACACTCTCTCCCTCTCAACAATCCCTCACACTCTCACACTCTCTCCCTCTCTCACACTGTCTCTCTCTCTGACACTCTCTCCCTCTCCCACACTGTCTCCCTCTCTCACACTCTGCCCCCCTCTCACACTCTTTCCCTCTCCCACACTACCTCCCACTCTCACACTCTCTCCCTCTCTCACACTCTCTCCCTCTCCCACACGCTCTCCCCCTCTCACACTCTCTCCCTCTCTCACACCCTCTCCCTCGCTCACACTCTCTCCCTCTCAACAATCCCTCCCACTCTCACACTCTCTGCCTCTCCCACACTGCCTCCCACACTCTCTCCCTCTCTCACACTCTCTCACACTCTCTCCCTCTCTCACACTCTCTCCCTCTCCCACACTGTCTCCCTCTCTCACACTTTCTCCCTCTCTCACACTCTCTCCCTCTCTCACACTTTCTCCCTCTCTGACGCTCTCTCCCTCTATCACATTCTGTCCCCCTCTCACACTCCCTCCCTCTCACACAGTGTCTCACTCTCTCACACTCTCTCACTCTCTCACCCTCCCTCTCTCACCCTCCCTCTCTCACACTTTCTCCCTCTCTCACACTCTCTCCCCTTCTCCCCTTTCGCATTCTCTCTTTTGTACTCCCTCCCTCTCTAGCACTCTCACCCTCTCTCACACTCTCTCCCTCTCCCACACTGCCACCCACTCTCACACTGTCTCCCTCTCCCACACTCTCTCCCACTCTCACACTGTCTCCCTCTCTCACACTCTCTCCCTCTCCCACACTGTCACCCACTCTCACACTCTCTCCCTCTCCCACACTGTCACCCACTCTCACACTCTCTCCCTCTCCCACACTGTCACCCACTCTCATACTGTCTCCCACTCTCACACAGTCTCCCTCTCCCACACTGTCACCCAGTCTCACACTCTCTCCCTCTCCCACACTGCCTCCCACTCTCACACTCTCTCCCTCTCCCACACTGCCTCCCACTCTCACACTCTCTCCCTCTCCCACACTGCCTCCCACTCTCCCACTCTCTCCCTCTCCCACACTGCCTCCCACTCTCACACTCTCTCCCTCTCTCACACTCTCTCCCTCTCTCATACTGTCACCCACTCTCCCTCCCACTCCCTCTCTCACATTGTCACCCACTCTCACACTCTCTCCCTCTCCCACACTGTCACCCAGTCTCACACTCTCTCCCTCTCCCACGCTGCCTCCCACTCTCACACTCTCTCCCTCTCCCACACTGCCTCCCACTCTCACACTCTCTCACTCTCCCACACTGCCTCCCACTCTCTCCCTCTCTCACACTCTCTCCCTCTCTCACACTCTCACCCACTCTCCCTCTCACTCCCTCTCTCACACTGTCACCCACTCTAACACTCTCTCCCTCTCTCACACTCTCTCCCTCTCCCACACTGTCACCCACTCTCACACTCTCTCCCTCTCCCACACTGCCTCCCACTCTCACACTCTCTCCCTCTCCCACACTCTCTCCCTCTCCCACACTGCCTCCCACTCTCACACTCTCTCCCTCTCCCACACTGCCTCCCACTCTCACACTCTCTCCCTCTCCCACACTGCCTCCCACTCTCACACTCTCTCCCTCACCCACACTGTCACCCACTCTCCCTCTCTCTCCCTCTCTCACACTGTCACCCACTCTCACACTCTCTCCCTCTCTCACACGCTCTCCCTCTCCCACACTGTCACCCACTCTCACACTCTCTCCCTCTCCCACACTGTCACCAACTCTCACACTGTCTCCCTCTCTCACACTCTCTCCCTCTCCCAGACTGTCTCCCTCTCTCACACTCTCTCCCTCGCTCACACTCTCTCCCTCTCAACAATCCCTCACACTCTCACACTCTCTCCCTCTCTCACACTGTCTCTCTCTCTGACACTCTCTCCCTCTCCCACACTGTCTCCCTCTCTCACACTCTGCCCCCCTCTCACACTCTTTCCCTCTCCCACACTACCTCCCACTCTCACACTCTCTCCCTCTCTCACACTCTCTCCCTCTCCCACACGCTCTCCCCCTCTCACACTCTCTCCCTCTCTCACACCCTCTCCCTCGCTCACACTCTCTCCCTCTCAACAATCCCTCCCACTCTCACACTCTCTGCCTCTCCCACACTGCCTCCCACACTCTCTCCCTCTCTCACACTCTCTCACACTCTCTCCCTCTCTCACACTCTCTCCCTCTCCCACACTGTCTCCCTCTCTCACACTTTCTCCCTCTCTCACACTCTCTCCCTCTCTCACACTTTCTCCCTCTCTGACACTCTCTCCCTCTATCACATTCTGTCCCCCTCTCACACTCCCTCCCTCTCTCACAGTGTCTCACTCTCTCACACTCTCTCACTCTCTCACCCTCCCTCTCTCACCCTCCCTCTCTCACACTTTCTCCCTCTCTCACACTCTCTCCCCTTCTCCCCTTTCGCATTCTCTCTTTTGTACTCCCTCCCTCTCTAGCACTCTCACCCTCTCTCACACTCTCTCCCTCTCCCACACTGCCACCCACTCTCACACTGTCTCCCTCTCCCACACTCTCTCCCACTCTCACACTGTCTCCCTCTCTCACACTCTCTCCCTCTCCCACACTGTCACCCACTCTCACACTCTCTCCCTCTCCCACACTGTCACCCACTCTCACACTCTCTCCCTCTCCCACACTGTCACCCACTCTCATACTGTCTCCCACTCTCACACAGTCTCCCTCTCCCACACTGTCACCCAGTCTCACACTCTCTCCCTCTCCCACACTGCCTCCCACTCTCACACTCTCTCCCTCTCCCACACTGCCTCCCACTCTCACACTCTCTCCCTCTCCCACACTGCCTCCCACTCTCCCACTCTCTCCCTCTCCCACACTGCCTCCCACTCTCACACTCTCTCCCTCTCTCACACTCTCTCCCTCTCTCATACTGTCACCCACTCTCCCTCCCACTCCCTCTCTCACATTGTCACCCACTCTCACACTCTCTCCCTCTCCCACACTGTCACCCAGTCTCACACTCTCTCCCTCTCCCACGCTGCCTCCCACTCTCACACTCTCTCCCTCTCCCACACTGCCTCCCACTCTCACACTCTCTCCCTCTCCCACACTGCCTCCCACTCTCTCCCTCTCTCACACTCTCTCCCTCTCTCACACTCTCACCCACTCTCCCTCTCACTCCCTCTCTCACACTGTCACCCACTCTCACACTCTCTCCCTCTCTCACACTCTCTCCCTCTCCTACACTGTCACCCACTCTCACACTCTCTCCCTCTCCCACACTGCCTCCCACTCTCACACTCTCTCCCTCTCCCACATTCTCTCCCTCTCCCACACTGCCTCCCACTCTCACACTCTCTCCCTCTCCCACACCGCCTCCCACTCTCACACTCTCTCCCTCTCCCACACTGCCTCCCACTCTCAAACTCTCTCCCTCTCCCACACTGCCTCCCACTCTCACACTCTCTCCCTCACCCACACTGTCACCCACTCTCCCTCTCTCTACCTCTCTCACACTGTCACCCACTCTCAGACTCTCTCCCTCTCTCACACGCTCTCCCTCTCCCACACTGTCACCCACTCTCACACTCTCTCCCTCTCCCACAATGTCATCAACTCTCACACTGTCTCCCTCTCTCACACTCTCTCCCTCTCCCAGACTGTCTCCCTCTCTCACACTCTCTCCCTCGCTCACACTCTCTCCCTCTCAACAATCCCTCACACTCTCACACTCTCTCCCTCTCTCACACTGTCTCTCTCTCTGACACTCTCTCCCTCTCCCACACTGTCTCCCTCTCTCACACTCTGCCCCCCTCTCACACTCTTTCCCTCTCCCACACTACCTCCCACTCTCACACTCTCTCCCTCTCTCACACTCTCTCCCTCTCCCACACGCTCTCCCCCTCTCACACTCTCTCCCTCTCTCACACTCTCTCCCTCTCAACAATCCCTCCCACTCTCACACTCTCTGCCTCTCCCACACTGCCTCCCACACTCTCTCCCTCTCTCACACTCTCTCACACTCTCTCCCTCTCTCACACTCTCTCCCTCTCCCACACTGTCTCCCTCTCTCACACTTTCTCCCTCTCTCACACTCTCTCCCTCTCTCCCACTTTCTCCCTCTCTGACACTCTCTCCCTCTATCACATTCTGTCCCCCTCTCACACTCCCTCCCTCTCTCACAGTGTCTCACTCTCTCACACTCTCTCACTCTCTCACCCTCCCTCTCTCACCCTCCCTCTCTCACACTTTCTCCCTCTCTCACACTCTCTCCCTCTCCCAGACTGTCTCCCTCTCTCACACTCTCTCCCTCGCTCACACTCTCTCCCTCTCAACAATCCCTCACACTCTCACACTCTCTCCCTCTCTCACACTCTCTCTCTCTCTGACACTCTCTCCCTCTCCCACACTGTCTCCCTCTCTCACACTCTGCCCCCCTCTCACACTCTTTCCCTCTCCCACACTACCTCCCACTCTCACACTCTCTCCCTCTCTCACACTCTCTCCCTCTCCCACACGCTCTCCCCCTCTCACACTCTCTCCCTCTCTCACACCCTCTCCCTCGCTCACACTCTCTCCCTCTCAACAATCCCTCCCACTCTCACACTCTCTGCCTCTCCCACACTGCCTCCCACACTCTCTCCCTCTCTCACACTCTCTCACACTCTCTCCCTCTCTCACACTCTCTCCCTCTCCCACACTGTCTCCCTCTCTCACACTTTCTCCCTCTCTCACACTCTCTCCCTCTCTCACACTTTCTCCCTCTCTGACACTCTCTCCCTCTATCACATTCTGTCCCCCTCTCACACTCCCTCCCTCTCTCACAGTGTCTCACTCTCTCACACTCTCTCACTCTCTCACCCTCCCTCTCTCACCCTCCCTCTCTCACACTTTCTCCCTCTCTCACACTCTCTCCCCTTCTCCCCTTTCGCATTCTCTCTTTTGTACTCCCTCCCTCTCTAGCACTCTCACCCTCTCTCACACTCTCTCCCTCTCCCACACTGCCACCCACTCTCACACTGTCTCCCTCTCCCACTCTCTCTCCCACTCTCACACTGTCTCCCTCTCTCACACTCTCTCCCTCTCCCACACTGTCACCCACTCTCATACTCTCTCCCTCTCCCACACTGTCACCCACTCTCACACTCTCTCCCTCTCCCACACTGCCTCCCACTCTCACACTCTCTCCCTCTCCCACACTGCCTCCCACTCTCACACTCTCTCCCTCTCCCACACTGCCTCCCACTCTCCCACTCTCTCCCTCTCCCACACTGCCTCCCACTCTCACACTCTCTCCCTCTCTCACACTCTCTCCCTCTCTCATACTGTCACCCACTCTCCCTCCCACTCCCTCTCTCACATTGTCACCCACTCTCACACTCTCTCCCTCTCCCACACTGTCACCCAGTCTCACACTCTCTCCCTCTCCCACGCTGCCTCCCACTCTCACACTCTCTCCCTCTCCCACACTGCCTCCCACTCTCACACTCTCTCCCTCTCCCACACTGCCTCCCACTCTCTCCCTCTCTCACACTCTCTCCCTCTCTCACACTCTCACCCACTCTCCCTCTCACTCCCTCTCTCACACTGTCACCCACTCTCACACTCTCTCCCTCTCTCACACTCTCTCCCTCTCCTACACTGTCACCCACTCTCACACTCTCTCCCTCTCCCACACTGCCTCCCACTCTCACACTCTCTCCCTCTCCCACATTCTCTCCCTCTCCCACACTGCCTCCCACTCTCACACTCTCTCCCTCTCCCACACTGCCTCCCACTCTCACACTCTCTCCCTCTCCCGCACTGCCTCCCACTCTCAAACTCTCTCCCTCTCCCACACTGCCTCCCACTCTCACACTCTCTCCCTCACCCACACTGTCACCCACTCTCCCTCTCTCTACCTCTCTCACACTGTCACCCACTCTCAGACTCTCTCCCTCTCTCACACGCTCTCCCTCTCCCACACTGTCACCCACTCTCACACTCTCTCCCTCTCCCACAATGTCATCAACTCTCACACTGTCTCCCTCTCTCACACTCTCTCCCTCTCCCAGACTGTCTCCCTCTCTCACACTCTCTCCCTCGCTCACACTCTCTCCCTCTCAACAATCCCTCACACTCTCACACTCTCTCCCTCTCTCACACTGTCTCTCTCTCTGACACTCTCTCCCTCTCCCACACTGTCTCCCTCTCTCACACTCTCTCCCTCTCTCACACTCTCTCCCTCTCCCACACGCTCTCCCCCTCTCACACTCTCTCCCTCTCTCACACTCTCTCCCTCGCTCACACTCTCTCCCTCTCAACAATCCCTCCCACTCTCACAATCTCTGCCTCTCCCACACTGCCTCCCACACTCTCTCCCTCTCTCACACTCTCTCACACTCTCTCCCTCTCTCACACTCTCTCCCTCTCCCACACTGTCTCCCTCTCTCACACTTTCTCCCTCTCTCACACTCTCAACTCTCTCCCACTTTCTCCCTCTCTGACACTCTCTCCCTCTATCACATTCTGTCCCCCTCTCACACTCCCTCCCTCTCTCACAGTGTCTCACTCTCTCACACTCTCTCACTCTCTCACCCTCCCTCTCTCACCCTCCCTCTCTCACACTTTCTCCCTCTCTCACACTCTCTCCCCCTCTCCCCTTTCGCATTCTCTCTTTTGTACTCCCTCCCTCTCTAGCACTCTCACCCTCTCTCACACTCTCACCCTCACATTCTCTCCCTCTGACACATTCTCTACCTCAGTCACCCTCCCTCTCTCCCACTGTCTCCCACTTTGTCTCCCTGTCAGACTCTCTCCCTCTTTCACACTCTTTCCCTGTCTAACACAATCTACCTTTGTCACTCACTCTCCCTTCCTCACACTCTCTCCCTCTCTCACCCTCCATCTCTCACAATCCCTCTATCTCTCACACTCCCTCTCTCAAATTCCTGCCTCTCACATACTTTCTTCTTAATAGATACTCACTCCCACTCTCCCACTCTCTCTAGCAGAGTTCCCTTGTCTCACACTTACCCCTCTCTCACATTCTGTCCCTCTCTCTCACTCTCCCCCCCTCTCTCTCTCTGCATCATGCCTCCCTCCCTCCCTCTCTCACATCTCCGTTAGACACTTTCACACTCTGTCCCTCTCTCTCTCCATCCCTATATCTCTCTCCCTCCATGCCTCCCTCCCTCTCACAAAACACCCTCAATGACACTTTCTCTCACACTCTTTCTCTCTCTCACACTTTGTCCCTCTCTCACACTTTCTCACACTCTCTATCCCTCTCTCACAATTTCCATAAAACTCTTTCCCTCTCTCACACTTTCTCTCACTCTCCATCCCTCTCTCACACTTTCTCTCACACACTTTCCCTCTCTCACACTTTCTCTCACTCTCTTTCCCTCTCTCACAGTTTTTCTCACTCTCTTTCCCTCTCTCACAATTTCTCTCACTCTCTTTCTCTCTCTCACAATTTCTCTCACAATCTTTCCCTCTCTCACACTTTCCCTCTCTCACACTTTTTCTCACTCTCATTCCCTCTCTCACAATTTCTCTCACTCTCTTTCCCTCTCTCACAATTTCTCTCACACTCTTTCTCTCTCTCACACGTTCTCTCACATTCTTTCCCTCTCTCACACTTTCCCTCTCTCACACTTTTTCTCACTCTCTTTCCCTCTCTCACAATGTCTCTGACTCTATTTCACTCTCTCACACTTTGTCTTAAACTCTTTCCCTCTCTCACACTTTCTCTCATACTCTTTCCCTCTCTCACACTTTCCGTCTCTCACACTTTCTCTCACACTTTCCCTCTCTCACACTTTCTCTGACTCTCTTTCCCTCTCTCACACTTTCTCTCACACTCGTTCCCTCTCTCACACTTTCTCTCACACTTTCCCTCTCTCACACTTTCTCTGACTCTCTTTCCCTCTCTCACACTTTCTCTCACACTCGTTCCCTCTCTCACACTTTCTCTCACACTCTTTCCCTCTTTCACACTTTCTCTGACTCTCTTTCCCTCTCTCACATTTTCTCTCACATTCTTTCCCTCTCTCACACGTTCTCTCACACTCTTTCCCTCTATCACACTTTCTCTCACTCTGTTTCCCTCTCTCACACTTTCCCTCACAATCTTTCCCTCTCCCGCTCCCTCAGTCACTGAGTCGCTCTCTCCTGTACTTATGTCTAAGATTATGTGAGTATTTAATACACCATCCTTCTCACACAATCTGCCTCCGTCAGCCACTCACCCTCTCCACTATCTGCTTCCCTTTCTCTCAGACAATCCACCTCCTCCTCCCGTTTTATCCTTTATTTCTCCACCCTCTTTCTCTCCCAATATCTCTCCTCACACCCTCTTTCTCTCTCACCCTGTCTTCTATCAGCACATCTCACACACCAGTTCTCTCCTCCTCCACATCTCACCCCGCCTGTCTCCCAGTTGAAGTGTGTGTATCAGATGGAGGCCGGTGTCAGTTAGAGACGGGGTACTAGTTTTCACTGCTGACTATGTATTAATGCTGCTCTCTGAGGTGATGAGTTTGTCTCTGCCACAGCCTCTGAGTTTTCTGAGGTTCCAATGATTCTAAATAGTTTCTTAGTTTGAGGGGCTGAATCAGATTTAGATATGGGATCACATACTTTGCGCTTTAAATAGTTCCAGATTTTGGAGACATTGAAATATTCTACTGATGCTCAAACAGAAACTACTGAAATAAAATAAAGGAATGGTCACAGTTACAGAGACAGCTACACTCCAGAGTGCAGTGGAACCACCCAGAGAAACACACTGACAATTGGAACTGAATCACTGAATGGTCACAGTTACAGAGGCAGCTACACCCCAGAGTGCAGTGGACCCACCCAGAGAAACACACTGACAATTGGAACTGAACACTGAATGGTCACAGTTACAGAGGCAGCTACACCCCAGAGTGCAGTGTAACCACCCAGAGAAACACACTGACAATTGGAACTGAATCACTGAATGGTCACAGTTACAGAGACAGCTACACCCCAGAGTGCAGTGGAACCACCCAGAGAAACACACTGACAATTGGAACTGAATCGCTGAATGGTCACAGTTACAGAGACAGCTACATCCCAGAGTGCAGTGGAACCACCCAGAGAAACACACTGACAATTGGAACTGAATCACTGAATGGTCACAGTTACAGAGGGAGCTACATCCCAGAGTGCAGTGGAACCACCCAGAGAAACACACTGACAATTGGAACTGAATCACTGAATGGTCACAGTTACAGAGGCAGCTACACTCCAGAGTGCAGTGGACCCACCCAGAGAAACACACTGACAATTGGAACTGAATCACTGAATGGTCACAGTTACAGAGGCAGCTACACCCCAGAGTGCAGTGGAACCACCCAGAGAAACACACTGACAATTGGAACTGAATCACTGAATGGTCACAGTTACAGAGACAGCTACACCCCAGAGTGCAGTGGACCCAACCTGAGAAACACACTGACAATTGGAACTGAATCGCTGAATGGTCACAGTTACAGAGACAGCTACATCCCAGAGTGCAGTGGAACCACCCAGAGAAACACACTGACAATTGGAACTGAATCACTGAATGGTCACAGTTACAGAGACAGCTACATCCCAGAGTGCAGTGGAACCACCCAGAGAAACACACTGACAATTGGAACTGAATCACTGAATGGACACAGTTACTGAGGCAGCTACACCCCAGAGTGCAGTGGAACCACCCAGAGAAACACACTGACAATTGGAACTGAATCACTGAATGGTCACAGTTACAGAGGCAGCTACACCCCAGAGTGCAGTGGAACCACCCAGAGAAACACACTGACAATTGGAACTGAATCACTGAATGGTCACAGTTACAGAGGCAGATACACCCCAGAGTGCAGTGGACCCACCCAGAGAAACACACTGACAATTGGAACTGAATCACTGAATGGTCACAGTTACAGAGGCAGCTACACCCCAGAGTGCAGTGGACCCACCCAGAGAAGCACACTGACAATTGGAACTGAATATCTGAATGGTCACAGTTAGAGAGACAGCTACAACCCAGAGTGCATTGGAACCACCCTGAGAAACACACTGACAATTGGAACTGATTCACTGAATGGTCACAGTGGAGTGAAGGTTATCACTGAAACAATCTGAGATGTAGAGATGGGACTGATGGTGTCTGAGTGGACAGCATCCTTTCTGTTAATGTTAGTTGAACAATGTGATCAACACCGTCCAGTGTTTGCAAAGAGGTCACTCACTCAGAAAAATAATATTTGCTTTCACTGAACACAATATCGTAATCTGTTTGTTCACATCTTGAAAAATAAGTTAAACGATGTCACAACCTCAATTTCCCTTGTGTGGTTCCACAGGGTATTAATTAAAAGCTTGGAGAATATATAACCTCAGAGTTTTAGACAGAGAGATTGCCAATCGCAGGAAGGGACACATCACTTCACACTGAAAATGCATCGTCCAATTCATGTTGCTGAGAAAGTATTCTACCCAATCCTGGCTATTGTTGGTGTTCCTGGTAAGTGACTGTCACCATTGAATTGGTGTAAATCTGTGTGTGAGCGGCTCTCTGATTTTAAACTGCGACTGAAAATATCTGATCCTGATCTCGTGCTCACTGTTATATCGACACCTGGTCAACGATATAATTGTCAAATGTATTCAAGCCTGTCAATGGTTTGAATCCCTTTCATCAACTCACAATAAACCTCTGTTTGTAACTCACTGGATCTCTGACCGGGGAAGTTATTATATTGAGTGGAATTTTGTATAATGTTAGATTGGATCTCAGTAAAGGCAATCTCTCTGAAGGGAGGTTTAGGAGGAGAAAGAATTAAATCACACTGAGTGTGGGTATCTGTCAGTGTAGAATTGTACTGACTGTGGGTCACTATCAGAGTGGAATATCTGACAGCGCTGAACAAGGATTACTGGAAGTGTCTGTCAGTGTGGAATTGTACTGAGTGTGGATCACTAACCAGAGTGGAATATCTGACAGCGGTGAACAAGGATTACTGGAAGTGTCTGTCAGTGTGGAATTGTACTGAGTGTGGATCACTAACCAGAGTGGAATATCTGACAGCGGTGAACAAGGATTACTGGAAGTGTCTGTCAGTGTGGAATTGTACTGAGTGTGGATCACTAACCAGAGTGGAATATCTGACAGCGGTGAACAAGGATTACTGGAAGTGTCTGTCAGTGTAGAATTGTACTGACTGTGGGTCTCTCACCAGAGTGGAATATCTGACAGCGGTGAACAAGGATTACTGGAAGTATCTGTCAGTGTGGAATTGTACTGAGTGTGTGTCTCTCACCAGAGTGGAATATCTGACAGCAGTGAAGAACGATTACTGGAAATGTCTGTCAGTGTAGAATTGTACTGACTGTGGGTCCCACACCAGAGTGGAATATATGACAGCAGTGAAGAAGGATTACTGGAAGTATCTGTCAGTGTAGAATTGTGTGTGGGTCAGTAACTGGACTGAAATTAGTTGGTTCTATTTTGAAATGATGTATTTTATTGGTGAGGGGTCGCTCCATTCTGTGGAGTTCTCTCTGTGTGTTTTAACTTTGGAATAGGTTGAAAACAGGAAGAGTTTGGCTGTGTTTTGAAGATGTTTGATTTTTATTGTATGAAGTGCAATGTCTCTATCTCTGTTTTCTATTGATCTACTCTAACAGGAACAGATATCACCCACACTCTAAGATTTCACAAAACCCACAGCAATGCAGCATTCCACTAGGTTTTGTGATATTTTCTCATTCCTATTCATCCTGAAATGAACTCACATGTTTGATCAATTTTTATGGGTGTTTTTAAACTGTCTGCTTCACACGATTTGTGAATCTATTCACCTGAAGCCAGAAACCCCTCCAGTCCATTCACACACTTGTTTTCCAAGGAGCGATTGGGGGACTTATTGTTCTGAACAAAATGCAGCAGCGGACACTGATCTGTCGGGACATTAATGTCCCATCGAAATACCCACTTTGCAAATTCATAATGAATGATGGTGTGTGCCTGTAATTAGTTGTATTCTGCCTCTGTATTCACTATCACTCTCAATTTGATTCTGTCTGTAAATTGTGTAATTATCATTCTGCTTCCCGATCCCATATTGTTGATGGGAATGGTGAAGGAGAGTGATCCCAGTGCTGATCCTTGTGGAACACCACTTCCCACCTTCCACCAATCAGCCTAAATCCCTTTAACTCCTCTCCCTGTTTTCTCTGTGTGTCGCCAGCATGTGTCCATCCTGCTGCTGTGTCCCCTAACTCCACTGGCTCTGAGATTACCCATCAGTCTGTTATGTCGGATCTCACTGACGGCCTTTAGAAAATCAAATTGTTTAACATCCATCATGCTACTCAGATCTATTATTTCTGGTAGTTATTGCAATAATTGGATGAAATGTGTCAGGAAGAATGCTGACTTTGGAATATGTGCCGGCTATTTAGTATACTCTGTGTTGCTGGATTTCTTTTAACTCAGACTTCTAATTCAATGCTTCCAACTGTTAACATTGTGACTGGAAGATGTGATTATATTCTGTTCTAAATTCAAGAATAACAGAGACCTACTTCTGCTTCTCAATTCTTTGGTAATTATTCTGATGTTGATCAGTGAATAGATAATATTGTCTCTGCTGTTTCTCACTGTCTATTTTATGAATATTTGTTGTTGAAATCCATCCGCCTCCAGTAATCTCCCTCTACCTGGACCCCCTCCTCTGGCCTCCTATCAGCTCTTGATCTTTTCATTGAGATCTCTCAGTGCGACATCGACCGTCTCAATTTCTCTGTGCCTCTCACCAACTCTATCCTGACTCACTCTAAACTTGCTCCAATCCTCTCTCGAATATCCAACCCTGGCCTGGTGATCTAAGCTGCTCACAAGGGCGGTGTCATTATTGTCTGGTGTCCTGACCTCTTCCTCACAGAGGCTGACCGTCCGCTCTCAGGCCCATCCTGGTACCCCCCCCCCTGGACCAGCAGCACACCACCAAACATCATGATATTGTTTCCAGGGCTTTCACTGACCTCGTTGACTCTGGATATCTTCTGTCCACAGTCTCAGAGATCAGAGACCCACAATCCCACACATCCTGCATCAACCTCCCGCTTCTACCTCCTTCCCAAAATCCACAAACAGGGAAGTCCCAGTGCACCCATTATTTCGGCCTGTTCCAGCCCCACCAAGATCATTTCTTCCCATCTTGATTCCATCCGCTTTACCCTGTTCTGCCCCTTCCCAAAGACAGTGGTGTCACAGTGACACAGTGGTTTGCACTGCTGCCTCACAGCACCAGAGTCTCCGGATCACTTCCTACCTTGGGTGACTGTCTGTGTGGAGACTGCACTTTCTCTCCCTGTCTGTGTGGGTTTCCTCCGGGTCTCCGGTTACCTCCCATAGCCCAAAGATGTGCAGGTTAGGTGGATTGGCCATGCTAAATTACTCCGTAGTGTCCAAAACGATGTGTAGGTTAGATTAAGGGGTTAATGAGATAGGCGGGGGAGTGAGCTTGGTTGAGGTACTCTTTCAGAGGTTTGGTACAGACTTAATGGGCCGAATGGCCTCCTTCTGCACTGTGGGAATTCTATGATTCCTGATTCCTCTGGTGTCGTAAACAAGGTCCATTTCCCTGGCCCTAACCGCCTAATCTTCACAATGGACGTCCAATCCCTCTGCACCTCCGTTCCCCAACACGAGGGTTGTGTTCAGATCCTCATACCCTGCTTCCTGTAAAGACTGCATCTCATTCTCCCACTTTCTCCGCCTCCATCGCCTCTGATCTGATGCTGGCGTCTTCGAAAATAGTCCCCCTGGCATGTCTGTCTTTTCCTTAACCGGGCTGTCCCCACCACCTTCCTTTGTTAACAGGGCTCTCAATCGTGTTCAATTCACTTCTCACACCTCTGTCCTCACACAGCCCCCTCCCTCCCGGAAACATGATAGGGTTCCCCTCCTCACTTTCCACACCATCAGCCTTCTCATTGAAAGGAAAATCCTCCTCCATCTCTGCCAACTCCAGCATGATGTCACCACCAAACACATCTTCACCTCTCTCCAACCACCCCCCTCAATGTCTGCATTCCTCAGGTACGGCTCCCTCCCCCTTGTCCACTTCCCCCTCATACCCCACACCCCTTTCCCTTCCCCCAGCACCTTCCCCTGCAATCACAGACGGTGCAACAACTGTCCCTTTACCTCCTCCCGTGTCCCGGTTCTCAGCAGCAAACTCTCCTTTCTGGGGAAGCAGCGTTTCACTTCTGTGCCTTCAGTTTGTTCTCCTGTATTCGCTGCTTCCAATACCGACTCCTCGACATTGGGGAGACTAAACGCAGACTGGGAGACTGCTTTGTGGAACACCTTCACTCAGCCCACAGCATGGCCCCAGCCTTCCTGTTGTGGCCATGTTAACTCAGCACCTTGCTCTCAGGCCCACATGTCTGTCCTTGGCCTGCTGCCAGAATGCAGTGAAGCCCAACGCAAGCTGGAGGAGCAACATCTCATCGTCCAATTAGGATGTTGCATCCCGCAGGACGTAACTTTAATTTCAACTACTTTATTCTGGGAACTTTCTCCTCCATCTTAACGCTCTTGTTTTGGAATGTTCCTACTTTTTTGACGAATGCAATGAGTCCGAATCTGGAGAGAGTCTATTCCGGCCAAGTGAACCCTGGGGACTGTCCAATCCCGGAGCGGGAATACTCCTGAGAAAAGTTTGGCAGGGATTCTTTCCAAACAGGGAGAGGATGGATTCCTGGGAACAGTGATGTTGGGATGTTCGAGGCATGGCAATGGGGGATTCCTGGGAGCGGGTGCTGTACGAATGACTAAACCTGGGAGGGGTGACCCCTCGGGATGTTCTGGAGAATGGATAGACTCTATTCTGGACAGGCTGGGTTGCACGATAGCACAGTGGTTGGCACAGTTGATTCACAGCTCCAGGGTCCCAGGTTCGATTCCCGGCTTGGGTCACTGTCTGTGTGGAGTCTGCACTTTCTCCCCCGTGTCTGCGTGGGTTTCCTCCGGGTGCTCCGGTTTCCTCCCACAGTACAAAGATGTGCGGGTTAGGTGGATTGGGCAAGATAAATTGTGTTTAGTTTCCAAACAATTTAGATGGGGTCACTGGGTTATGGGGATGGGGTGGGCTGGACTGGTTTTCTCTTTCCAAGGGCCGGTGCAGACTCGATGGGTCGAATGGCCTCCTTTTGCACTGTACATTCTATATTTCTATTCCTCCCATGGTTATGAAGTGGGAAGGTCCTGCGTTTGTTTTATTGTTTTCCATTGATCGTGGGATATTCAAATAAACCAGGAGTGGGGTCCAACCCCATCAGAAATCCAGTCCAGGGAACGGACCAATCCAGGGTGTGGTCCAATAATTGAGCTGGGATGACAATCTCGGGTATGTTTGTATCCGGTTTGGGAAACCTGGCCGGCCTGAGTGAATCCTGTAAATCAGACTAAATGAGAAATGTAACCTCTCCCAAAGGTCTCTGAATTATAAACATTTTCCTCCCACTGCCATCAAACTGACAGGGCTGCAATTCACACTTTCCCCCCATTCCCCACCTTTAACACTGGAGTTACATTTCCTACTCCCCTCTCTGCAATGTTAATCTCTGTGCCCACTCCTCTCCCAGCGCCCCCACCCACCCACTGTCCATTATATTGATGCTGCAATTGTGTCCTGGTTCAGACAGGGAGATTCATTACCCAGTAATTTCCCGCGCCTCTCCTTTCTCTCTCTGACAGTTAATATACTGGGAATTGTGATTCTGTGTCGGGGGAAGTGTGGCCTCTCTACCTGCACCACTCGCTACCTGGTGGCCATGGCAACGGCGGATCTGCTGTTTATTATCACTAAACCCATAGAACATAGAACATAGAACATAGAACAATACAGCGCAGTACAGGCCCTTCGGCCCACGATGTTGCACCGAAACAAAAGCCATCTAACCTACACTATACCATTATCATCCATATGTTTATCCAATAAACTTTTAAATGCCCTTAATGTTGGCGAGTTCACTACTGTAGCAGGTAGGGCATTCCACGGCCTCACTACTCTTTGCGTAAAGAACCTACCCCTGACCTCTGTCCTATATCTATTACCCCTCAGTTTAAGGCTATGTCCCCTCGTGCTAGCCATTTCCATCCGCGGGAGAAGGCTCTCACTGTCCACCCTATCTAACCCTCTGATCATTTTGTATGCCTCTATTAAGTCTCCTCTTAACCTTCTTCTCTCTAACGAAAACAACCTCAAGTCCATCAGCCTTTCCTCATAAGATTTTCCCTCCATACCAGGCAACATCCTGGTAAATCTCCTCTGCACCCGTTCCAAAGCCTCCACGTCCTTCCTATAATGCGGTGACCAGAACTGTACGCAATACTCCAAATGCGGCCGTACCAGAGTTCTGTACAGCTGCAACATGACCTCCTGACTCCGGAACTCAATCCCTCTACCAATAAAGGCCAACACTCCATAGGCCTTCTTCACCACCCTATCAACCTGGGTGGCAACTTTCAGGGATCTATGTACATGGACACCTAGATCCCTCTGCTCATCCACACTTTCAAGAACTTTTCCATTAGCCACATATTCCACATTCCTGTTTTTCCTTCCAAAGTGAATCACCTCACACTTCTCTACATTAAACTCCATTTGCCACCTCTCAGCCCAGCACTGCAGCTTATCTATATCCCTCTGTAACCTGCTACTTCCTTCCTCACTATCGACAACACCACCGACTTTAGTATCGTCTGCAAATTTACTCACCCACCCTTCTGCGCCTTCCTCTAGGTCATTGATAAAAATGACAAACAGCAACGGCCCCAGAACAGATCCTTGTGGTACTCCACTTGTGACAGAACTCCATTCTGAACATTTCCCATCAACCACCACCCTCTGTCTTCTTTCAGCTAGCCAATTTCTGATCCACATCTCTAAATCACCCTCAATCCCCAGCCTCCGTATTTTCTGCAATAGCCTACCGTGGGGAACCTTATCAAACGCTTTGCTGAAATCCATATACACCACATCAACTGCTCTACCCTCGTCTACCTGTTCAGTCACCTTCTCAAAGAACTCGATAAGGTTTGTGAGGCATGACCTACCCTTCACAAAGCCATGCTGACTATCCCTGATCATATTATTCCTATCTAGATGATTATAAATCTTGTCTCTTATAATGCCCTCCAAGACTTTACCCACTACAGACGTGAGGCTCACCGGTCTATAGTTGCCGGGGTTGTCTCTGCTCCCCTTTTTGAACAAAGGGACCACATTTGCTATCCTCCAGTCCTCTGGCACTATTCCTGTATCCAATGATGACATAAAAATCAAAGCCAATGGTCCAGCAATCTCTTCCCTGGCCTCCCAGAGAATCCTAGGATAAATCCCATCAGGCCCCGGGGACTTATCTATTTTCAGCCTGTCCAGAATTGCCAACACCTCTTCCCTACTTACCTCAATGCCATCTAATCTATTTACCTGGAGCTCAGCATTCTCCTCCACAACATTATCTTTTTCCTGAGTGAATACTGACGAAAAATATTCATTTAGTATCTCGCCTATCTCTTCAGACTCTACACACAACTTCCCATCCCTGTCCTTGACTGGTCCTACTCTGTCCCTAGTCATTCGCTTATTCCTGACATACCTATAGAAAGCTTTTAGGTTTTCCTTGATCCTTCCTGCCAAATACTTCTCATGTCCCCTCCTTGCTCGTCTTAGCTCTCTCTTTAGATCCTTCCTCGCTACCTTGTAACTATCCATCGCCCCAACTGAAACTTCACACCTCATCTTCACATAGGCCTCCTTCTTCCTCTTAACAAGAGATTCCACTTCTTTGGTAAACCACGGTTCCCTCGCTCGGCACCTTCCTCCCTGCCTGACCGGTACATACTTATCAAGAACACGCAATAGCTGATCCTTGAACAAGCTCCACTTATCCAGTGTGTCCAAAACTTGCAGCCTACTTCTCCACCTTATCCCCCCGAAGTCACGTCTAATGGCATCATAATTTCCCTTCCCCCAGCTATAACTCTTGCCCTGCGGTGTATACTTATCCCTTTCCATCCTTAACGTAAACGTCACCGAATTGTGGTCACTGTCCCCAAAGTGCTCACCTACCTCCAAATCCAACACCTGGCCTGGTTCATTACCCAAAACCAAATCCAATGTGGCCTCACCTCTTGTTGGCCTGTCAACAAACTGTGTCAGGAAACCCTCCTGCACACACTGAACAAAAAACGACCCATCTAATGTACTCGAACTATATCTTTTCCAGTCAATATTTGGAAAGTTAAAGTCTCCCATAATAACTACCCTGTTACTTTCGCTCATATCCAGGATCATCTTCGCCATCCTTTCCTCTACATCCCTAGAACTATTTGGAGGCCTATAGAAAACTCCCAACAGGGTGACCTCTCCTTTCCTGTTTCTAACCTCAGCCCATACTACCTCGGAAGATGAGTCCCCATCTAGCATCCTCTCCGCCACCGTAATACTGCTCTTGACTAGCAGCGCCACACCTCCCCCTCTTTTGCCTCCTTCCCTGAGCTTACTAAAACACCTAAACCCCGGAACCTGCAACATCCATTCCTGTCCCTGCTCTATCCACGTCTCCGAAATGGCCACAACATCGAAGTCCCAGGTACCAACCCATGCTGCCAGTTCCCCTACCTTATTTCGTATACTCCTGGCATTGAAGTAGACACACTTCAAACCACCTACCTGAACACTGGCCCCCTCCTCCGACGTCAAATCTGTGCTCCTGACCTCTATACTCTCATTCTCCCTTCCCCTAAAACTACAATCCAGGTTCCCATGCCCCTGCTGCATTAGTTTAAACCCCCCCAAAGAGCACTAACAAATCTCCCCCCCAGGATATTTGTGCCCCGCAGGTTCAGATGTAGACCATCCTGTCTGTAGAGGTCCCACCTTCCCCAGAAAGCGCCCCAGTTATCCAGAAATCTGAATCCCTCCCGCCTGCACCATCCCTGTAGCCACGTGTTTAATTGCTCTCTCTCCCTATTCCTCATCTCACTATCACGTGGCACGGGCAACAACCCAGAGATAACAACTCTGTTTGTTCTAGTTCTGAGCTTCCATCCTAGCTCCCTGAAAGCCTGCCTGACATCCTTATCCCCTTTCCTACCTATGTCGTTAGTGCCAATGTGGACCACGACTTGGGGCTGCTCCCCCTCCCCCTTAAGGACCCGGAAAACACGATCCGAGACATCACGTACCCTTGCACCTGGGAGGCAACATACCAAACGTGAGTCTCTCACGCTCCCACAAAATCTCCTATCTGTGCCCCTGACTATAGAGTCCCCAATTACTAATGCTCTGCTCCTCTCCCCCCTTCCCTTCTGAGCAACAGGGACAGACTCTGTGTCAGAGGTCTGTACCCCATGGCTTACCCCTGGTAAGTCGTCCCCCCCACAAGTATCCAAAGCGGTATACTTGTTTCTCAGGGGAACGACCGCAGGGGATCCCTGCACTGACTGTTTTTTCCCCGTCCCTCTTACAGTTACCCATCTATCTCCAATCTTTGGTGTAACTAATTCCCTGAAGCTGCTATCTATGACCCCCTCTGCCTCCCGAATGATCCGAAGTTCTTCCAACTCCAGCTCCAGTTCCCTAACTCGGTCTTGGAGGAGCTGGAGATGGCAGCACTTCCTGCAGGTAAAATCAGCAGGGACACTAACGGCATCCCTCACCTCAAACATCCTGCAGGAGGAACATTGCACTCCCTTCCCTGCCATTCCTCTAACTTTCTACCAAGATCTGGCTAACAACTAAATTTTTAAAAAAATTTTATATATGCAAAAAAAGAAAGAATAAAAATTATTAATAACAATAATAAAATATGGTACTTACCTCACTCCAAAGGGTTTTATTATTAGGTTAGAGGAGGAGGGCGGGTGGGAGACACTACACGTGTAGTGTCTCGGGTTTCCTCTCCACCAGAATTTATTGGTGAGGGTCTTCCCAGACGTCCGCGGGTCGACTTCCTGTTCCCACCTTAAACACTAGAATTTTTTTTAAAAAAATTTATTTAAAGGAGAAACTTACCTCCCAGAAATCACTTCCGCACTGCCCCCGCAGAAATGGACTAACCTGCTCCGCTCCTGCTGAAATCGACTTGGCCTGCAAGGTAAGCAAGTTGTTAATCTGCGCTTTTTCAAAATTCCCGCGCTGATTCTAAGGTCCCAGCTCTCACTCCCGAACTCAACAGCTGACCTGCAAGGCAAGTAAGTTAATATGTACTCACCTCACCACAGACAGCGACCTTTTAAATGGTCCCCTCTGTCTCGCAGCCCCCGCGCTTTTCAAAATTCCCGCGCTGATTCTAAGGTCCCAGCTCTCACTCCCGAACTCAACAGCTGACCTGCAAGGCAAGTAAGTTAATATGTACTCACCTCACCACAGACAGCGACCTTTTAAATGGTCCCCTCTGTCTCGCAGCCCCCGCGCTTTTCAAAATTCCCGCGCTGATTCTAAGGTCCCAGCTCTCACTCCCGAACTCAACAGCTGACCTGCAAGGCAAGTAAGTTAATATGTACTCACCTCACCACAGACAGCGACCTTTTAAATGGTCCCCTCTGTCTCGCAGCCCCCGCGCTTTTCAAAATTCCCGCGCTGATTCTAAGGTCCCAGCTCTCACTCCCGAACTCAACAGCTGACCTGCAAGGCAAGTAAGTTAATATGTACTCACCTCACCACAGACAGCGACCTTTTAAATGGTCCCCTCTGTCTCGCAGCCCCCGCGCTTTTCAAAATTCCCGCGCTGATTCTAAGGTCCCAGCTCTCACTCCCGAACTCAACAGCTGACCTGCAAGGCAAGTAAGTTAATATGTACTCACCTCACCACAGACAGCGACCTTTTAAATGGTCCCCTCTGTCTCGCAGCCCCCGCGCTTTTCAAAATTCCCGCGCTGATTCTAAGGTCCCAGCTCTCACTCCCGAACTCAACAGCTGACCTGCAAGGCAAGTAAGTTAATATGTACTCACCTCACCACAGACAGCGACCTTTTAAATGGTCCCCTCTGTCTCGCAGCCCCCGCGCTTTTCAAAATTCCCGCGCTGATTCTAAGGTCCCAGCTCTCACTCCCGAACTCAACAGCTGACCTGCAAGGCAAGTAAGTTAATATGTACTGAACAGGATCAATGTTTATTATTTCCCCTGGAGTTTCCTGTCCCTCACCCCTGTGTGTCGTGTTAACGGTGTCCTGCTCACTGCAGCCACGGACTGTTCTGTCTGGTTCACCCTCACTTTCTCCTTTGATCGATTTGTGGCCATTCGCTGCCAGAAACTGAAAAGTAAATATTGCACCGGGAAAACTGCGGCTGTGGTTCTGTCCACAAGCGGCCTCCTGCTCTGTGTGAAAAACATCCCCCAGTACTTTATATTGGAACCTGGGGGGATAATCGACAATGTCCAGTGGTTCTGCGTCACAAAGAGCAGCTATTTCACTGACCCGGGATGGGGTGGGTATCTCTGGTTTGATCAGGTTGTAACCCCATTGGTGCCGTTCTTCTCAATCCTGTTGACCAACGCTCTGACAGTCAGACACATTTTACTCAGCAGTCGGGTCCGGAAGGCACTGAGGGCCCAGAGTCAGGGAGACAATCGCAGCGACCCAGAGATGGAGAGCAGAAGGAAGTCAATGATTTTACTCTTCAGCATCTCCGGAACTTTCATCCTCCTCTGGACCGTGTCTGTTATTAAATTTTTCTATATGGATGTGAGAGGATTATATTATATCACCCTTCCTCAATATAATTTACAAACAGTCGGATTTATGCTGCGGGATTTAAATTGCTGCACAAACACATTTATTTATGTGGTGACTCAGTCCAGGTTCAGGGAGCAGATCAAGGTCGCGGCGAAATATCCGGTTACATCAATTATTAAATTAATGAGAAAATAAAACTGACTGAAAACCCCTCAGCCAATCAGGAGCTCCAGCCGCTGACTGACAGCCTCTCAGCCAATCAGGAGCCCCAACCGCTGACTAACAGCCTCTCAGCCAATCAAGTGCTCCAACCGCTCACTGACAGCCTCTCAGCCAACCAGGAGCTCCAGCCACTGACAGACAGCCTCTCAGCCAATCAGCAACTCCAGCCGCTGAGTAACAGCCTCTCAGCCAATCAGGAGCTCCAGCCACTGACAGACAGCCTCTCAGCCAATCAGCATCTCCAACCGCTACTAACAGCCTCCCAGCCAATCAGCATCTCCAGCCGCTGAGTAACAGCCTCTCAGCCAATCAGGAGCTCCAGCCGCTGACTGACAGCCTCTCAGCCAATCAGGAGCTCCAACCGCTGACTGACAGCCTCTCAGCCAATCAGGAGCTCCAACCGCTGACTGACAGTTACTCAGCCACTCAGGAGCTCCAGCCGCTGACTGACAGTCTCTCAGCCAATCAGGAGTTCCAGCCGCTGACTGACAGTCTCTCAGCCAATCAGTAGCTCCTGCCGCTGACTGACAGACTCTCATCCAATCAGCAGCTCCAGCCGCTGACTGACAGCCTATCAGCCAATCAGGAGCTGGGTCTGCGGCGTGGGGAGCACTGACAGTGCTGGCTGTGTGGTGGGAGCACTGCCAGTGCTGGCTGTGTGGGGAGCACTGACAGTGCTGGTTGTGTGGTGGGAGCACTGACAGTGAGGCTGTGTGGGGGAGCCCTGACAGTGCTGGCTGTGTGGTGGGAGCACTGACAGTGCTGGCTGTGTGGTGGGAGCACTGACAGTGCTGGCTGTGTGGGGGGAGCACTGACAGTGCTGGCTGTGTGGGGAGCACTAACAGTGCTGGCTGTGTGGGGGGAGCACTGACAGTGCTGGCTGTGTGGGGGAGCACTGACAGTGCTGGCTGTGTGGTGGGAGCACTGAAAGTGCTGGCTGTGTGGTGGGAGCACTGACAGTGCTGGCTGTGTGGGGGGAGCACTGACAGTGCTCGCTGTGTGGTGGGAGCACTGACAGTGCTGGCTGTGTGGGGGGAGCACTGACAGTGCTGGCTGTGTGGGGAAGCACTGACAGTGCTGGCTGCGTGGTGGGAGCACTGACAGTGCTGGCTGTGTGGTGGGAACACTGACGGTGCTGGCTGTGTGGTGGGAGCACTGACAGTGCTGGCTGTGTGGGGGAGCACTGACAGTGCTGGCTGTGTGGTGGGAGCACTGACAGTGCTGGCTGTGTGGGGAGCACTGACAGTGCAGGCTGTGTGGTGGGAGCACTGACACTGCCGGCTGTGTGGTGGGAACACTGACAGTGCTGGCTGTGTGGGGGGAGCTCTGACAGTGCTGACTGTGTGGGAGAGCACTGACAGAGCTCGCTGTGTGGTAAGAGCACTGACAGTGCTGGCTGTGTGGAGGGAGCACTGACAGTCCTGGCTTTGTGGGGGAGCACTGACAGTGCAGGCTGTGTGGGAGAGCACTGACAGTGCTGGCTGTGTGGGGGGAGCACTGACAGTGCTGGCTGCGTGGGGTGGGAGCACTGACAGTGCTGGCTGTGTGGGGGAGCTCTGACAGTGCTGGCTGTGTGGGAGGAGCACTGACAGTGCTGGCTGTGTGGGGGGAGCACTGACAGTGCTGGCTGTGTGGGGGAGCACTGACAGTGCTGGCTGTGTGGTGGGAACACTGACGGTGCTGGCTGTGTGGTGGGAGCACTGACAGTGCTGGCTGTGTGGGGGAGCACTGACAGTGCTGGCTGTGTGGTGGGAGCACTGACAGTGCTGGCTGTGTGGGGAGCACTGACAGTGCAGGCTGTGTGGTGGGAGCACTGACACTGCCGGCTGTGTGGTGGGAGCACTGACAGTGCTGGCTGTGTGGGGGGAGCTCTGACAGTGCTGACTGTGTGGGAGAGCACTGACAGAGCTGGCTGTGTGGTAAGAGCACTGACAGTGCTGGCTGTGTGGAGGGAGCACTGACAGTCCTGGCTTTGTGGGGGAGCACTGACAGTGCAGGCTGTGTGGGAGAGCACTGACAGTGCTGGCTGTGTGGGGGGAGCACTGACAGTGCTGGCTGCGTGGGGTGGGAGCACTGACAGTGCTGGCTGTGTGGGGGAGCTCTGACAGTGCTGGCTGTGTGGGAGGAGCACTGACAGTGCTGGCTGTGTGGGGAGCACTGACAGTGCTGGCTGTGTGGGGGGAGCTCTGACAGTGCTGGCTGTGTGGGAGAAGTACTGACAGTGCCTGCTGTGTGGGGGGAGCACTGACAGTGCTGGCTGTGTGGGGGAGCACTGACCGTGCTGGCTGTGTGGCGGAGAACTGACAGTGCTGGCTGAGTGGGGAGCACTGACAGTGCTGGCTGTGTGGGGGAGCACTGACAGTGCTGGCTGTGTGGTGGGAGCACTGACAATGCTGGCTGTGTGGGGGGAGCACTGACAGTGCTGGCTGTGGTGGGAGCACTGACAGTGCTGGCTGTGTCGGGGGAGCACTGACAGTGCTGGCTATGTGGGGGGGGGGGGAACTGAGAGTGCTGGCTGTGTGGTGGGAGCACTGACAGGGCTGGCTGTGTGGTTGGAGCACTGACAGTGCTGGCTGTGTGGTGGGAGCACTGAAAATGCTGGCTGTGTGGGGGGAGCACTGACAGTGCTGGCTGTGGCGGGAGCACTGCCAGTGCTGGCTGTGTGGGAGCACTGGCAGTGCTGACTGTGTGGGGGTAGCACTGACAGTGCTTGCTGTGTGGGGGAGCACTGACAGTGTTGGCTGTGTGGTGGGAGCACTGGCAGTGCTGGCTGTGTGGGGGAGCACTGACAGTGCTGGCTCTGTGGTGGGAGCACTGACAGTGCTGGCTGTGTGGGGGAGCACTGACAGTGCTGGCTGTGTGGGGGGAGCACTGACAGTGCTGGCTGTGTGAGGGGAGCACTGACAGTGCAGGCTGTGTGGTGAGAGCACTGACAGTGTTGGCTGTGTGGTGGGAGCACTGGCAGTGCTGGCTGTGTTGTGGAGCACTGACAATGCTGGCTCTGTGGTGGGAGCACTGACAGTGCTGGATATGTGGGGGAGAACTGACAGTGCTGGCTGTGTGGTGGGAGCACTGGCAGTGCTGGCTGTGTGGTGGGAGCACTGACAGTGCTGTCTGTGTGGGGAGCACTGACAGTGCTGGCTGTGTGGGGGGAGCACTGACAGTGTTGGCTGTGTGGTGGGAGCACGGACAGTGTTGGCTGTGTGGTGGGAGCACTGGCAGTGCTGGCTGTGTGGGGGAGCACTGACAGTGCTGGCTCAGTGGTGGGAGCACTGACAGTGCTGGCTGTGTGGGGGAGCACTGACAGTGCTGGCTGTGTGGGGGGAGCACTGACAGTGCTGGCTGTGTGAGGGGAGCACTGTCAGTGCAGGCTGTGTGGTGAGAGCACTGACAGTGTTGGCTGTGTGGTGGGAGCACTGGCAGTGCTGGCTGTGTTGTGGAGCACTGACAGTGCTGGCTCTGTGGTGGGAGCACTGACAGTGCTGGATATGTGGGGGAGAACTGACAGTGCTGGCTGTGTGGTGGGAGCACTGACAGTGCTGGCTGTGTGGTGGGAGCACTGACAGTGCTGTCTGTGTGGGGGAGCACTGACAGTGCTGGCTGTGTGGGGGAGCACTGACAGTGTTGGCTGTGTGGTGGGAGCACGGACAGTGTTGGCTGTGTGGTGGGAGCACTGGCAGTGCTGGCTGTGTGGTGGGAGCACTGACAGTGTTGGCTGTGTGGTGGGAGCACTGGCAGTGCTGGCTGTGTGGGGGAGCACTGACAGTGCTGGCTCTGTGGTGGGAGCACTGACAGTGCTGGATATGTGGGGAAGAACTGACAGTGCTGGCTGCGAGAGTGGAGCACTGACAGTGCTGGCTGTGTGGGTGGAGCAGTGACAGTGCTGGCTGTGTGGGGGGAGATCTGACAGTGCTGGCTGTGTGACTGGAGCACTGACAGTGGTGGCTGTGTGAGGGGTGCACTGACAGTGCTCGCTGTGTGGTGGGAGCACTGACAGTGCTGGCTGTGTGTTGGGAGCACTGACAGTGCTGGCTGTGTGGGGGAGCACTGACAGTGTTGGCTGTGTGGTGGGAGCACTGACAGTGGTGGCTGTGTGTTGGGAGCACTGACAGTGCTGGCTATGTGGTGAGCACTGACAGTGCTGGCTGTGTGGGGGAGCACTGACAGTGCTGGCTGTGTGAGGTGGGAGCGCTGACAGTGCTGGCTGTGTGGGGGTGCACTGACAGTGCTGGCTGTGTGGGGGAGCACTGACAGTGTTGGCTGTGTGGTGCGAGCACTGGCAGTGCTGGCTGTGTGGGGGAGCCCTGACAGTGCTGGCTCTGTGGTGGGAGCACTGACAGTGCTGGCTGTGTGGTGGGAGCACTGACAGTGCTGGCTGTGTGGTGGGAACACTGACGGTGCTGGCTGTGTGGTGGGAGCACTGACAGTGCTGGCTGTGTGGGGGAGCACTGACAGTGCTGGCTGCGTGGTGGGAGCACTGACAGTGCTGGCTGTGTGGGGGAGCACTGACAGTGCAGGCTGTGTGGTGGGAGCACTGACAGTGCCGGCTGTGTGGTGGGAGCACTGACAGTGCTGGCTGTGTGGGGGAGCTCTGACAGTGCTGACTGTGTGGGAGAGCACTGACAGAGCTGGCTGTGTGGTAAGAGCACTGACAGTGCTGGCTGTGTGGAGGGAGCACTGACAGTCCTGGCTTTGTGGGGGAGCACAGACAGTGCAGGCTGTGTGGGAGAGCACTGACAGTGCTGGCTGTGTGGGGGAGCACTGACAGTGCTGGATGTGTGGGGGAGCACTGACAGTGCAGGCTGCGTGGGGTGGGAGCACTGACAGTGCTGGCTGTGTGGGGGAGCTCTGACAGTGCTGGCTGTGTGGGGGAGCACTGACAGTGCAGGCTGTGTGGGAGAGCACTGACAGTGCTGGCTGTGTGGGGGAGCACTGACAGTGCTGGATGTGTGGGGGAGCTCTGACAGTGCTGGCTGTGTGGGAGGAGCACTGACAGTGCCGTCTGTGTGGTGGGATCTCTGACAATGCTGGCTGTGGGGAGCACTGACAGTGATGGCTGTGGTGGGAGCACTGACAGTGCTGGCTGTGTCGGGGGAGCACTGACAGTGCTGGCTATGTGGGGGGGGGGCACTGAGAGTGCTGGCTGTGTGGTGGGAGCACTGACAGGGCTGGCTGTGTGGTTGGAGCACTGACAGTGCTGGCTGTGCGGTGGGAGCACTGAAAATGCTGGCTGTGTGGGGGGAGCACTGACACTGCTGGCTGTGGTGGGGGAGCACTGACAGTGTTGGCTGTGTGGTGGGAGCACTGGCAGTGCTGGCTGTGTGGGGGAGCACTGACAGTGCTGGCTCTGTGGTGGGAGCACTGACAGTGCTGGCTGTGTGGGGGAGCACTGACAGTGCTGGCTGTGTGGGGGGAGCACTGACAGTGCTGGCTGTGTGAGGGGAGCACTGACAGTGCAGGCTGTGTGGTGAGAGCACTGACAGTGTTGGCTGTGTGGTGGGAGCACTGGCAGTGCTGGCTGTGTTGTGGAGCACTGACAGTGCTGGCTCTGTGGTGGGAGCACTGACAGTGCTGGATATGTGGGGGAGAACTGACAGTGCTGGCTGTGTGGTGGGAGCACTGACAGTGCTGGCTGTGTGGTGGGAGCACTGACAGTGCTGTCTGTGTGGGGGAGCACTGACAGTGCTGGCTGTGGGGGGGGGAGCACTGACAGTGTTGGCTGTGTGGTGGGAGCACGGACAGTGTTGGCTGTGTGGTGGGAGCACTGGCAGTGCTGGCTGTGTGGTGGGAGCACTGACAGTGTTGGCTGTGTGGTGGGAGCACTGGCAGTGCTGGCTGTGTGGGGGAGCACTGACAGTGCTGGCTCTGTGGTGGGAGCACTGACAGTGCTGGATATGTGGGGAAGAACTGACAGTGCTGGCTGTGAGAGTGGAGCACTGACAGTGCTGGCTGTGTGGGTGGAGCACTGACAGTGCTGGCTGTGTGGGGGGAGATCTGACAGTGCTGGCTGTGTGAGTGGAGCACTGACAGTGGTGGCTGTGTGAGGGGTGCACTGACAGTGCTAGCTGTGTGGTGGGAGCACTGACAGTGCTGGCTGTGTGTTGGGAGCACTGACAGTGCTGGCTGTGTGGGGGAGCACTGACAGTGTTGGCTGTGTGGTGGGAGCACTGACAGTGGTGGCTGTGTGTTGGGAGCACTGACAGTGCTGGCTATGTGGTGAGCACTGACAGTGCTGGCTGTGTGGGGGAGCACTGACAGTGCTGGCTGTGTGAGGTGGGAGCACTGACAGTGCTGGCTGTGTGGGGGTGCACTGACAGTGCTGGCTGTGTGGGGGAGCACTGACAGTGCTGGCTGTGTGGGGGAGCACGGACAGTGCTGGCTGTGTGGGGGGAGCACGGACAGTGCTGGCTGTGTGGGCGGAGCACTGACAGTGCTGGCTGTGTGGGGGAGCTCTGACAGTGCTGACTGTGTGGGAGAGCACTGACAGAGCTGGCTGTGTGGTAAGAGCACTGACAGTGCTGGCTGTGTGGAGGGAGCACTGACAGTCCTGGCTTTGTGGGGGAGCTCTGACAGTGCAGGCTGTGTGGGAGAGCACTGAAAGTGCTGGCTGTGTGGGGGAGCACTGACAGTGCTGGATGTGTGGGGGAGCACTGACAGTGCAGGCTGCGTGGGGTGGGAGCACTGACAGTGCTGGCTGTGTGGGGGAGCTCTGACAGTGCTGGCTGTGTGGGGGAGCACTGACAGTGCAGGCTGTGTGGGAGAGCACTGACAGTGCTGGCTGTGTGGGGGAGCACTGACAGTGCTGGATGTGTGGGGGAGCACTGACAGTGCAGGCTGCGTGGGGTGGGAGCACTGACAGTGCTGGCTGTGTGGGGGAGCTCTGACAGTGCTGGCTGTGTGGGAGGAGCACTGACAGTGCCGTCTGTGTGGTGGGATCACTGACAATGCTGGCTGTGGGGAGCACTGACAGTGATGGCTGTGGTGGGAGCACTGACAGTGCTGGCTGTGTCGGGGGAGCACTGACAGTGCTGGCTATGTGGGGGGGGGCACTGAGAGTGCTGGCTGTGTGGTGGGAGCACTGACAGGGCTGGCTGTGTGGTTGGAGCACTGACAGTGCTGGCTGTGTGGTGGGAGCACTGAAAATGCTGGCTGTGTGGGGGGAGCACTGACACTGCTGGCTGTGGTGGGGGAGCACTGACAGTGTTGGCTGTGTGGTGGGAGCACTGGCAGTGCTGGCTGTGTGGGGGAGCACTGACAGTGCTGGCTCTGTGGTGGGAGCACTGACAGTGCTGGCTGTGTGGGGGAGCACTGACAGTGCTGGCTGTGTGGGGGGAGCACTGACAGTGCTGGCTGTGTGAGGGGAGCACTGACAGTGCAGGCTGTGTGGTGAGAGCACTGACAGTGTTGGCTGTGTGGTGGGAGCACTGGCAGTGCTGGCTGTGTTGTGGAGCACTGGCAGTGCTGGCTCTGTGGTGGGAGCACTGACAGTGCTGGATATGTGGGGGAGAACTGACAGTGCTGGCTGTGTGGTGGGAGCACTGACAGTGCTGGCTGTGTGGTGGGAGCACTGACAGTGCTGTCTGTGTGGGGGAGCACTGACAGTGCTGGCTGTGGGGGGGGAGCACTGACAGTGTTGGCTGTGTGGTGGGAGCACGGACAGTGTTGGCTGTGTGGTGGGAGCACTGGCAGTGCTGGCTGTGTGGTGGGAGCACTGACAGTGTTGGCTGTGTGGGAGAGCACTGACAGTGCTGGCTGTGTGGGGGAGCACTGACAGTGCTGGATGTGTGGGGGAGTACTGACAGTGCAGGCTGCGTGGGGTGGGAGCACTGACAGTGCTGGCTGTGTGGGGGAGCTCTGACAGTGCTGGCTGTGTGGGGGAGCACTGACAGTGCAGGCTGTGTGGGAGAGCACTGACAGTGCTGGCTGTGTGGGGGAGCACTGACAGTGCTGGATGTGTGGGGGAGCACTGACAGTGCAGGCTGCGTGGGGTGGGAGCACTGACAGTGCTGGCTGTGTGGGGGAGCTCTGACAGTGCTGGCTGTGTGGGAGGAGCACTGACAGTGCCGTCTGTGTGGTGGGATCACTGACAATGCTGGCTGTGGGGAGCACTGACAGTGATGGCTGTGGTGGGAGCACTGACAGTGCTGGCTGTGTCGGGGGAGCACTGACAGTGCTGGCTATGTGGGGGGGGGCACTGAGAGTGCTGGCTGTGTGGTGGGAGCACTGACAGGGCTGGCTGTGTGGTTGGAGCACTGACAGTGCTGGCTGTGTGGTGGGAGCACTGAAAATGCTGGCTGTGTGGGGGGAGCACTGACACTGCTGGCTGTGGTGGGGGAGCACTGACAGTGTTGGCTGTGTGGTGGGAGCACTGGCAGTGCTGGCTGTGTGGGGGAGCACTGACAGTGCTGGCTCTGTGGTGGGAGCACTGACAGTGCTGGCTGTGTGGGGGAGCACTGACAGTGCTGGCTGTGTGGGGGAGCACTGACAGTGCTGGCTGTGTGAGGGGAGCACTGACAGTGCAGGCTGTGTGGTGAGAGCACTGACAGTGTTGGCTGTGTGGTGGGAGCACTGGCAGTGCTGGCTGTGTTGTGGAGCACTGACAGTGCTGGCTCTGTGGTGGGAGCACTGACAGTGCTGGATATGTGGGGGAGAACTGACAGTGCTGGCTGTGTGGTGGGAGCACTGACAGTGCTGGCTGTGTGGTGGGAGCACTGACAGTGCTGTCTGTGTGGGGGAGCACTGACAGTGCTGGCTGTGGGAGGGGGAGCACTGACAGTGTTGGCTGTGTGGTGGGAGCACGGACAGTGTTGGCTGTGTGGTGGGAGCACTGGCAGTGCTGGCTGTGTGGTGGGAGCACTGACAGTGTTGGCTGTGTGGTGGGAGCACTGGCAGTGCTGGCTGTGTGGGGGAGCACTGACAGTGCTGGCTCTGTGGTGGGAGCACTGACAGTGCTGGATATGTGGGGAAGAACTGACAGTGCTGGCTGTGAGAGTGGAGCACTGACAGTGCTGGCTGTGTGGGTGGAGCACTGACAGTGCTGGCTGTGTGGGGGGAGATCTGACAGTGCTGGCTGTGTGAGTGGAGCACTGACAGTGGTGGCTGTGTGAGGGGTGCACTGACAGTGCTAGCTGTGTGGTGGGAGCACTGACAGTGCTGGCTGTGTGTTGGGAGCACTGACAGTGCTGGCTGTGTGGGGGAGCACTGACAGTGTTGGCTGTGTGGTGGGAGCACTGACAGTGGTGGCTGTGTGTTGGGAGCACTGACAGTGCTGGCTATGTGGTGAGCACTGACAGTGCTGGCTGTGTGGGGGAGCACTGACAGTGCTGGCTGTGTGAGGTGGGAGCACTGACAGTGCTGGCTGTGTGGGGGTGCACTGACAGTGCTGGCTGTGTTGGGGAGCACTGACAGTGCTGGCTGTGTGGGGGAGCACGGACAGTGCTGGCTGTGTGGGGGGAGCACGGACAGTGCTGGCTGTGTGGGCGGAGCACTGACAGTGCTGGCTGTGTGGGGGAGCTCTGACAGTGCTGACTGTGTGGGAGAGCACTGACAGAGCTGGCTGTGTGGTAAGAGCACTGACAGTGCTGGCTGTGTGGAGGGAGCACTGACAGTCCTGGCTTTGTGGGGGAGCACTGACAGTGCAGGCTGTGTGGGAGAGCACTGACAGTGCTGGCTGTGTGGGGAGCACTGACAGTGCTGGATGTGTGGGGGAGCACTGACAGTGCAGGCTGCGTGGGGTGGGAGCACTGACAGTGCTGGCTGTGTGGGGGAGCTCTGACAGTGCTGGCTGTGTGGGGGAGCACTGACAGTGCAGGCTGTGTGGGAGAGCACTGACAGTGCTGGCTGTGTGGGGGAGCACTGACAGTGCTGGATGTGTGGGGGAGCACTGACAGTGCAGGCTGCGTGGGGTGGGAGCACTGACAGTGCTGGCTGTGTGGGGGAGCTCTGACAGTGCTGGCTGTGTGGGAGGAGCACTGACAGTGCCGTCTGTGTGGTGGGATCACTGACAATGCTGGCTGTGGGGAGCACTGACAGTGATGGCTGTGGTGGGAGCACTGACAGTGCTGGCTGTGTCGGGGGAGCACTGACAGTGCTGGCTATGTGGGGGGGGGGGCACTGAGAGTGCTGGCTGTGTGGTGGGAGCACTGACAGGGCTGGCTGTGTGGTTGGAGCACTGACAGTGCTGGCTGTGTGGTGGGAGCACTGAAAATGCTGGCTGTGTGGGGGGAGCACTGACACTGCTGGCTGTGGTGGGGGAGCACTGACAGTGTTGGCTGTGTGGTGGGAGCACTGGCAGTGCTGGCTGTGTGGGGGAGCACTGACAGTGCTGGCTCTGTGGTGGGAGCACTGACAGTGCTGGCTGTGTGGGGGAGCACTGACAGTGCTGGCTGTGTGGGGGAGCACTGACAGTGCTGGCTGTGTGGGGGGAGCACTGAGAGTGCTGGCTGTGTGAGGGGAGCACTGACAGTGCAGGCTGTGTGGTGAGAGCACTGACAGTGTTGGCTGTGTGGTGGGAGCACTGGCAGTGCTGGCTGTGTTGTGGAGCACTGACAGTGCTGGCTCTGTGGTGGGAGCACTGACAGTGCTGGATATGTGGGGGAGAACTGACAGTGCTGGCTGTGTGGTGGGAGCACTGACAGTGCTGGCTGTGTGGTGGGAGCACTGACAGTGCTGATGTGTGGGGGAGCACTGACAGTGCTGGCTGTGGGGGGGGAGCACTGACAGTGTTGGCTGTGTGGTGGGAGCACGGACAGTGTTGGCTGTGTGGTGGGAGCACTGGCAGTGCTGGCTGTGTGGTGGGAGCACTGACAGTGTTGGCTGTGTGGTGGGAGCACTGGCAGTGCTGGCTGTGTGGGGGAGCACTGACAGTGCTGGCTCTGTGGTGGGAGCACTGACAGTGCTGGATATGTGGGGAAGAACTGACAGTGCTGGCTGTGAGAGTGGAGCTCTGACAGTGCTGGCTGTGTGGGTGGAGCACTGACAGTGCTGGCTGTGTGGGGGGAGATCTGACAGTGCTGGCTGTGTGAGTGGAGCACTGACAGTGGTGGCTGTGTGAGGGGTGCACTGACAGTGCTAGCTGTGTGGTGGGAGCACTGACAGTGCTGGCTGTGTGTTGGGAGCACTGACAGTGCTGGCTGTGTGGGGGAGCACTGACAGTGTTGGCTGTGTGGTGGGAGCACTGACAGTGGTGGCTGTGTGTTGGGAGCACTGACAGTGCTGGCTATGTGGTGAGCACTGACAGTGCTGGCTGTGTGGGGGAGCACTGACAGTGCTGGCTGTGTGAGGTGGGAGCACTGACAGTGCTGGCTGTGTGGGGGTGCACTGACAGTGCTGGCTGTGTGGGGGAGCACTGACAGTGCTGGCTGTGTGGGGGAGCACGGACAGTGCTGGCTGTGTGGGGGGAGCACGGACAGTGCTGGCTGTGTGGGCGGAGCACTGACAGTGCTGGCTGTGTGATGGGAGTACGGACAGTGCTGGCTGTGTGGAGGGAGCACTGACAGTGCTGGCTGTGTGGTGGGAGCACTGACAGTGTTGGCTGTGTGGTGGGAGCACTGGCAGTGCTGGCTGTGTGGGGGAGCACTGACAGTGCTGGCTCTGTGGTGGGAGCACTGACAGTGCTGGCTGTGTGGGGGGAGCACTGACAGTGCTGGCTGTGTGGGGAAGCACTGACAGTGCTGGCTGTGTGGTGGGAGCACTGACAGTGCTGGCTGTGTGGTGGGAACACTGACGGTGCTGGCTGTGTGGTGGGAGCACTGACAGTGCTGGCTGTGTGGGGGAGCACTGACAGTGCTGGCTGTGTGGTGGGAGCACTGACAGTGCTGGCTGTGTGGGGGAGCACTGACAGTGCAGGCTGTGTGGTGGGAGCACTGACAGTGCCGGCTGTGTGGTGGGAGCACTGACAGTGCTGGCTGTGTGGGGGAGCTCTGACAGTGCTGACTGTGTGGGAGAGCACTGACAGAGCTGGCTGTGTGGTAAGAGCACTGACAGTGCTGGCTGTGTGGAGGGAGCACTGACAGTCATGGCTTTGTGGGGGAGCACTGACAGTGCAGGCTGTGTGGGAGAGCACTGACAGTGCTGGCTGTGTGGGGGAGCACTGACAGTGCTGGATGTGTGGGGGAGCACTGACAGTGCAGGCTGCGTGGAGTGGGAGCACTGACAGTGCTGGCTGTGTGGGGGAGCTCTGACAGTGCTGGCTGTGTGGGAGGAGCACTGACAGTGCTGACTGTGTGGGGAGCACTGACAGTGCTGGCTGTGTGGCGGAGAACTGACAGTGCTGCCTGAGTGGGGGAGCACTGACAGTGCTGGCTGTGTGGGGGAGCACTGACAGTGCTGGCTGTGTGGTGGGAGCACTGACAATGCTGGCTGTGTGGGGGGAGCACTGACAGTGCTGGCTGTGGTGGGAGCACTGACAGTGCTGGCTGTGTCGGGAGAGCACTGACAGTGCTGGCTATGTGGGGGGGGGGGGCACTGAGAGTGCTGGCTGTGTGGTGGGAGCACTGACAGGGCTGGCTGTGTGGTTGGAGCACTGCCAGTGCTGGCTGTGTGGTGGGAGCACTGAAAATGCTGGCTGTGTGGGGGGAGCACTGGCAGCGCTGACTGTGTGGGGGTAGCACTGACAGTGCTTGCTGTGTGGGGGAGCACTGACAGTGTTGGCTGTGTGGTGGGAGCACTGACAGTGCTGGTTGTGTGGGGGAGCACTGACAGTGCTGGCTGTGTGGGGGGAGCACTGACAGTGCTGGCTGTGTGAGGGGAGCACTGACAGTGCAGGCTGTGTGGTGAGAGCACTGACAGTGTTGGCTGTGTGGTGGGAGCACTGGCAGTGCTGGCTGTGTTGTGGAGCACTGACAGTGCTGGCTCTGTGGTGGGAGCACTGACAGTGCTGGATATGTGGGGGAGAACTGACAGTGCTGGCTGTGTGGTGGGAGCACTGACAGTGCTGGCTGTGTGGTGGGAGCACTGACAGTGCTGTCTGTGTGGGGGAGCACTGACAGTGCTGGCTGTGTGGGGGGAGCACTGACAGTGTTGGCTGTGTGGTGGGAACACGGACAGTGTTGGCTGTGTGGTGGGAGCACTGGCAGTGCTGGCTGTATGGTGGGAGCACTGACAGTGTTGGCTGTGTGGTGGGAGCACTGGCAGTGCTGGCTGTGTGGGGGAGCACTGACAGTGCTGGCTCTGTGGTGGGAGCACTGACAGTGCTGGATATGTGGGGAAGAACTGACAGTGCTGGCTGTGAGAGTGGAGCACTGACAGTGCTGGCTGTGTGGGTGGAGCACTGACAGTGCTGGCTGTGTGGGGGGAGATCTGACAGTGCTGGCTGTGTGAGTGGAGCACTGACAGTGGTGGCTGTGTGAGGGGTGCACTGACAGTGCTAGCTGTGTGGTGGGAGCACTGACAGTGCTGGCTGTGTGTTGGGAGCACTGACAGTGCTGGCTGTGTGGGGGAGCACTGACAGTGTTGGCTGTGAGGTGGGAGCACTGACAGTGCTGGCTGTGTGGGGGTGCACTGGCAGTGCTGGCTGTGTGGGGGAGCACTGACAGTGTTGGCTGTGTGTTGGGAGCACTGACAGAGCTGGCTGTGTGGGGGATGCACTGACAGTGCTGGCTGTGTGGGGGAGCACTGACAGTGCTGGCTGTGTGAGGTGGGAGCACTGACAGTGCTGGCTGTGTGGGGGTGCACTGACAGTGCTGGCTGTGTGGGGGAGCACTGACAGTGCTGGCTGTGTGGGGGGAGCTCTGACAGTGCTGACTGTGTGGGAGAGCACTGACAGAGCTGGCTGTGTGGTAAGAGCACTGACAGTGCTGGCTGTGTGGAGGGAGCACTGACAGTCCTGGCTTTGTGGGGGAGCACTGACAGTGCAGGCTGTGTGGGAGAGCACTGACAGTGCTGGCTGTGTGGGGGAGCACTGACAGTGCTGGATGTGTGGGGGAGCACTGACAGTGCAGGCTGCGTGGAGTGGGAGCACTGACAGTGCTGGCTGTGTGGGAGGAGCACTGACAGTGCTGGCTGTGTGGGGAGCACTGACAGTGCTGGCTGTGTGGCGGAGAACTGACAGTGCTGCCTGAGTGGGGGAGCACTGACAGTGCTGGCTGTGTGGGGGAGCACTGACAGTGCTGGCTGTGTGGTGGGAGCACTGACAATGCTGGCTGTGTGGGGGGAGCACTGACAGTGCTGGCTGTGGTGGGAGCACTGACAGTGCTGGCTGTGTCGGGGGAGCACTGACAGTGCTGGCTATGTGGGGGGGGGGCACTGAGAGTGCTGGCTGTGTGGTGGGAGCACTGACAGGGCTGGCTGTGTGGTTGGAGCACTGACAGTGCTGGCTGTGTGGTGGGAGCACTGAAAATGCTGGCTGTGTGGGGGGAGCACTGGCAGCGCTGAATGTGTGGGGGTAGCACTGACAGTGCTTGCTGTGTGGGGGAGCACTGACAGTGTTGGCTGTGTGGTGGGAGCACTGGCAGTGCTGGCTGTGTGGGGGAGCACTGACAGTGCTGGCTCTGTGGTGGGAGCACTGGCAGTGCTGGCTGTGTGTGGGAGCACTGACAGTGCTGGCTGTGTGGGGGGAGCACTGACAGTGCTGGCTGTGTGAGGGGAGCACTGACAGTGCAGGCTGTGTGGTGAGAGCACTGACAGTGTTGGCTGTGTGGTGGGAGCACTGGCAGTGCTGGCTGTGTTGTGGAGCACTGACAGTGCTGGCTCTGTGGTGGGAGCACTGACAGTGCTGGATATGTGGGGGAGAACTGACAGTGCTGGCTGTGTGGTGGGAGCACTGACAGTGCTGGCTGTGTGGTGGGAGCACTGACAGTGCTGTCTGTGTGGGGGAGCACTGACAGTGCTGGCTGTGTGGGGGGAGCACTGACAGTGTTGGCTGTGTGGTGGGAGCACGGACAGTGGTGGCTGTGTGGTGGGAGCACTGGCAGTGCTGGCTGTGTGGTGGGAGCACGGACAGTGTTGGCTGTGTGGTGGGAGCACTGGCAGTGCTGGCTGTGTGGGGGAGCACTGACAGTGCTGGCTCTGTGGTGGGAGCACTGACAGTGCTGGATATGTGGGGAAGAACTGACAGTGCTGGCTGTGAGAGTGGAGCACTGACAGTGCTGGCTGTGTGGGTGGAGCACTGACAGTGCTGGCTGTGTGGGGGGAGATCTGACAGTGCTGGCTGTGTGAGTGGAGCACTGACAGTGGTGGCTGTGTGAGGGGTGCACTGACAGTGCTAGCTGTGTGGTGGGAACACTGACAGTGCTGGCTGTGTGTTGGGAGCACTGACAGTGCTGGCTGTGTGGGGCAGCACTGACAGTGTTGGCTGTGTGGTGGGAGCACTGACAGTGGTGGCTGTGTGAGGTGGGAGCACTGACAGTGCTGGCTGTGTGGGGGTGACCTGACAGTGCTGGCTGTGTGAGGTGGGAGCACTGACAGTGCTGGCTGTGTGGGGAGCACTGACAGTGCTGGCTGTGTGGGAGGAGCACTGACAGTGCTGGCTGTGTGGGGAGCACTGACAGTGCTGGCTGTGTGGCGGAGAACTGACAGTGCTGCCTGAGTGGGGGAGCACTGACAGTGCTGGCTGTGTGGGGGAGCACTGACAGTGCTGGCTGTGTGGTGGGAGCACTGACAATGCTGGCTGTGTGGGGGGAGCACTGACAGTGCTGGCTGTGGTGGGAGCACTGACAGTGCTGGCTGTGTCGGGAGAGCACTGACAGTGCTGGCTATGTGGGGGGGGGGGGCACTGAGAGTGCTGGCTGTGTGGTGGGAGCACTGACAGGGCTGGCTGTGTGGTTGGAGCACTGACAGTGCTGGCTGTGTGGTGGGAGCACTGAAAATGCTGGCTGTGTGGGGGGAGCACTGGCAGCGCTGACTGTGTGGGTGTAGCACTGTCAGTGCTTGCTGTGTGGGGGAGCACTGACAGTGTTGGCTGTGTGGTGGGAGCACTGACAGTGCTGGTTGTGTGGGGGAGCACTGACAGTGCTGGCTGTGTGGGGGGAGCACTGACAGTGCTGGCTGTGTGGGGGAGCACTGACAGTGCTGGCTGTGTGAGGTGGGAGCACTGACAGTGCTGGCTGTGTGGGGGTGCACTGACAGTGCTGGCTGTGTGAGGTGGGAGCACTGACAGTGCTCGCTGTGTGGGGAGCACTGACAGTGCTGGCTGTGTGGGGGAGCACGGACAGTGCTGGCTGTGTGGGGGGAGCACGGACAGTGCTGGCTGTGTGGTGGGAATACGGACAGTGCTGGCTGTGTGGAGGGAGCACTGACAGTGCTGGCTGTGTGATGGGAATACGGACAGTGCTGGCTGTGTGGAGGGAGCACTGACAGTGCTGGCTGTGTGGTGGGAGCACTGACAGTGTTGGCTGTGTGGTGGGAGCACTGGCAGTGCTGGCTGTGTGGGGGAGCACTGACAGTGCTGGCTCTGTGGTGGGAGCACTGACAGTGCTGGCTGTGTGGGAGGTGCACTGACAGTGCTGGCTGTGTGGGGGGGAGCACTGACAGTGCTGGCTGTGTGGGGGAGCACTGACAGTGCAGGCTGTGTGGTGAGAGCACTGACAGTGTTGGCTGTGTGGTAGGAGCACTGGCAGTGCTGGCTGTGTGGGGGAGCACTGACAGTGCTGGCTCTGTGGTGGGAGCACTGACAGTGCTGGATATGTGGGGGAGAACTGACAGTGCTGGCTGTGTGGTGGGAGCACTGACAGTGTTGGCTGTGTGGTGGGAGCACGGACAGTGTTGGCTGTGTGGTGGGAGCACTGGCAGTGCTGGCTGTGTGGTGGGAGCACTGACAGTGTTGGCTGTGTGGTGGGAGCACTGGCAGTGCTGGCTGTGTGGGGAGCACTGACAGTGCTGGCTCTGTGGTGGGAGCACTGACAGTGCTGGATATGTGGGGGAGAACTGACAGTGCTGGCTGTGTGAGTGGAGCACTGACAGTGCTGGCTGTGTGGGGGGTGCACTGACAGTGGTAGCTGTGTGGTGGGAGCACTGACAGTGCTGGCTGTGTGTTGGGAGCACTGACAGTGCTGGCTGTGTGGGGGAGCACTGGCAGTGTTGGCTGTGTGGTGGGAGCACTGACAGTGCTGGCTGTGTGTTGGGAGCACTGACAGTGCTGGCTATGCGGGGAGCACGGACAGTGCTGGCTGTGTGGAGGGAGCACTGACAGTGCTGGCTGTGTGGGGTGGGAGCACTGACAGTGCTGGCTGTGTGGGGGTGCACTGGCAGTGCTGGCTGTGTGGGGGAGCACTGTCAGTGCTGGCTGTGTGGGGGAGCACTGACAGTGCTGGCTGTGTGGGCTAAGCACTGACAGTGCTGGCTGTGTGGTGGGAGCACTGACAGTGCTGGCTCTGTGGGGGGAGTACGGACAGTGCTGGCCGTGTGGGGGGATCACTGACAGTGTTGGCTGTGTGGGGGGAGCACTTACAGTGCTGGCTGTGTGGGGGAGCACTGGCAGTGCTGGCTGTGTGGTGGTAGCACTGAGAGTGCTGGCTGTGTGTGGGAGCTCTGGCAGTGCTAGCTTTGTTTGGAAGCACTGACAGTGCTGGCTGTGTGGTGGGAGCACTGATAGTACTGGCTGTGTGTGGGAGCACTGACAGTGCTGGCTGTGAGAGTGGAGCACTGACAGTGCTGGCTGTGTGGGTGGAGCACTGACAGTGCTGGCTGTGTGGGGGGAGATCTGACAGTGCTGGCTGTGTGAGTGGAGCACTGACAGTGGTGGCTGTGTGAGGGGTGCACTGACAGTGCTAGCTGTGTGGTGGGAGCACTGACAGTGCTGGCTGTGTGTTGGGAGCACTGACAGTGCTGGCTGTGTGGGGCAGCACTGACAGTGTTGGCTGTGTGGTGGGAGCACTGACAGTGGTGGCTGTGTGAGGTGGGAGCACTGACAGTGCTGGCTGTGTGGGGGTGCCCTGACAGTGCTGGCTGTGTGAGGTGGGAGCACTGACAGTGCCGGCTGTGTGGGGAGCACTGACAGTGCTGGCTGTGTGGGAGGAGCACTGACAGTGCTGGCTGTGTGGGGAGCACTGACAGTGCTGGCTGTGTGGCGGAGAACTGACAGTGCTGCCTGAGTGGGGGAGCACTGACAGTGCTGGCTGTGTGGGGGAGCACTGACAGTGCTGGCTGTGTGGTGGGAGCACTGACAATGCTGGCTGTGTGGGGGGAGCACTGACAGTGCTGGCTGTGGTGGGAGCACTGACAGTGCTGGCTGTGTCGGGAGAGCACTGACAGTGCTGGCTATGTGGGGGGGGGGGCACTGAGAGTGCTGGCTGTGTGGTGGGAGCACTGACAGGCCTGGCTGTGTGGTTGGAGCACTGACAGTGCTGGCTGTGTGGTGGGAGCACTGAAAATGCTGGCTGTGTGGGGGGAGCACTGGCAGCGCTGACTGTGTGGGGGTAGCACTGACAGTGCTTGCTGTGTGGGGGAGCACTGACAGTGTTGGCTGTGTGGTGGGAGCACTGACAGTGCTGGTTGTGTGGGGGAGCACTGACAGTGCTGGCTGTGTGGGGGGAGCACTGACAGTGCTGGCTGTGTGGGGGAGCACTGACAGTGCTGGCTGTGTGAGGTGGGAGCACTGACAGTGCTGGCTGTGTGGGGGTGCACTGACAGTGCTGGCTGTGTGAGGTGGGAGCACTGACAGTGCTCGCTGTGTGGGGAGCACTGACAGTGCTGGCTGTGTGGGGGAGCACGGACAGTGCTGGCTGTGTGGGGGGAGCACGGACAGTGCTGGCTGTGTGGTGGGAATACGGACAGTGCTGGCTGTGTGGAGGGAGCACTGACAGTGCTGGCTGTGTGATGGGAATACGGACAGTGCTGGCTGTGTGGAGGGAGCACTGACAGTGCTGGCTGTGTGGTGGGAGCACTGACAGTGTTGGCTGTGTGGTGGGAGCACTGGCAGTGCTGGCTGTGTGGGGGAGCACTGACAGTCCTGGCTCTGTGGTGGGAGCACTGACAGTGCTGGCTGTGTGGGAGGTGCACTGACAGTGCTGGCTGTGTGGGGGGGAGCACTGACAGTGCTGGCTGTGTGGGGGAGCACTGACAGTGCAGGCTGTGTGGTGAGAGCACTGACAGTGTTGGCTGTGTGGTAGGAGCACTGGCAGTGCTGGCTGTGTGGGGGAGCACTGACAGTGCTGGCTCTGTGGTGGGAGCACTGACAGTGCTGGATATGTGGGGGAGAACTGACAGTGCTGGCTGTGGTGGGAGCACTGACAGTGCTGGCTGTGTCGGGAGAGCACTGACAGTGCTGGCTATGTGGGGGGGGGGGGGGCACTGAGAGTGCTGGCTGTGTGGTGGGAGCACTGACAGGCCTGGCTGTGTGGTTGGAGCACTGACAGTGCTGGCTGTGTGGTGGGAGCACTGAAAATGCTGGCTGTGTGGGGGGAGCACTGGCAGCGCTGACTGTGTGGGGGTAGCACTGACAGTGCTTGCTGTGTGGGGGAGCACTGACAGTGTTGGCTGTGTGGTGGGAGCACTGACAGTGCTGGTTGTGTGGGGGAGCACTGACAGTGCTGGCTGTGTGGGGGGAGCACTGACAGTGCTGGCTGTGTGGGGGAGCACTGACAGTGCTGGCTGTGTGAGGTGGGAGCACTGACAGTGCTGGCTGTGTGGGGGTGCACTGACAGTGCTGGCTGTGTGAGGTGGGAGCACTGACAGTGCTCGCTGTGTGGGGAGCACTGACAGTGCTGGCTGTGTGGGGGAGCACGGACAGTGCTGGCTGTGTGGGGGGAGCACGGACAGTGCTGGCTGTGTGGTGGGAATACGGACAGTGCTGGCTGTGTGGAGGGAGCACTGACAGTGCTGGCTGTGTGATGGGAATACGGACAGTGCTGGCTGTGTGGAGGGAGCACTGACAGTGCTGGCTGTGTGGTGGGAGCACTGACAGTGTTGGCTGTGTGGTGGGAGCACTGGCAGTGCTGGCTGTGTGGGGGAGCACTGACAGTGCTGGCTGTGTGGTGGGAGCACTGAAAATGCTGGCTGTGTGGGGGGAGCACTGGCAGCGCTGACTGTGTGGGGGTAGCACTGACAGTGCTTGCTGTGTGGGGGAGCACTGACAGTGTTGGCTGTGTGGTGGGAGCACTGACAGTGCTGGTTGTGTGGGGGAGCACTGACAGTGCTGGCTGTGTGGGGGGAGCACTGACAGTGCTGGCTGTGTGGGGGAGCACTGACAGTGCTGGCTGTGTGAGGTGGGAGCACTGACAGTGCTGGCTGTGTGGGGGTGCACTGACAGTGCTGGCTGTGTGAGGTGGGAGCACTGACAGTGCTCGCTGTGTGGGGAGCACTGACAGTGCTGGCTGTGTGGGGGAGCACGGACAGTGCTGGCTGTGTGGGGGGAGCACGGACAGTGCTGGCTGTGTGGTGGGAATACGGACAGTGCTGGCTGTGTGGAGGGAGCACTGACAGTGCTGGCTGTGTGATGGGAATACGGACAGTGCTGGCTGTGTGGAGGGAGCACTGACAGTGCTGGCTGTGTGGTGGGAGCACTGACAGTGTTGGCTGTGTGGTGGGAGCACTGGCAGTGCTGGCTGTGTGGGGGAGCACTGACAGTGCTGGCTCTGTGGTGGGAGCACTGACAGTGCTGGCTGTGTGGGAGGTGCACTGACAGTGCTGGCTGTGTGGGGGGGGAGCACTGACAGTGCTGGCTGTGTGGGGGAGCACTGACAGTGCAGGCTGTGTGGTGAGAGCACTGACAGTGTTGGCTGTGTGGTAGGAGCACTGGCAGTGCTGGCTGTGTGGGGGAGCACTGACAGTGCTGGCTCTGTGGTGGGAGCACTGACAGTGCTGGATATGTGGGGGAGAACTGACAGTGCTGGCTGTGTGGTGGGAGCACTGACAGTGTTGGCTGTGTGGTGGGAGCACGGACAGTGTTGGCTGTGTGGTGGGAGCACTGGCAGTGCTGGCTGTGTGGTGGGAGCACTGACAGTGTTGGCTGTGTGGTGGGAGCACTGGCAGTGCTGGCTGTGTGGGGAGCACTGACAGTGCTGGCTCTGTGGTGGGAGCACTGACAGTGCTGGATATGTGGGGGAGAACTGACAGTGCTGGCTGTGTGAGTGGAGCACTGACAGTGCTGGCTGTGTGGGGGGTGCACTGACAGTGGTAGCTGTGTGGTGGGAGCACTGACAGTGCTGGCTGTGTGTTGGGAGCACTGACAGTGCTGGCTGTGTGGGGGAGCACTGGCAGTGTTGGCTGTGTGGTGGGAGCACTGACAGTGCTGGCTGTGTGTTGGGAGCACTGACAGTGCTGGCTATGCGGGGAGCACGGACAGTGCTGGCTGTGTGGAGGGAGCACTGACAGTGCTGGCTGTGTGGGGTGGGAGCACTGACAGTGCTGGCTGTGTGGGGGTGCACTGGCAGTGCTGGCTGTGTGGGGGAGCACTGTCAGTGCTGGCTGTGTGGGGGGAGCACTGACAGTGCTGGCTGTGTGGGCTAAGCACTGACAGTGCTGGCTGTGTGGTGGGAGCACTGACAGTGCTGGCTCTGTGGGGGGAGTACGGACAGTGCTGGCCGTGTGGGGGGATCACTGACAGTGTTGGCTGTGTGGGGGGAGCACTTACAGTGCTGGCTGTGTGGGGGAGCACTGGCAGTGCTGGCTGTGTGGTGGTAGCACTGAGAGTGCTGGCTGTGTGTGGGAGCTCTGGCAGTGCTAGCTTTGTTTGGAAGCACTGACAGTGCTGGCTGTGTGGTGGGAGCACTGATAGTACTGGCTGTGTGTGGGAGCACTGACAGTGCTGGCTGTGTGGGGGAGCACTGACAGTGCTGGCTGTGTTGTGGGAGCACTGACAGTGCTGGCTGTGTGGGGGGAGCACTGACAATGTTTGCTGTGTGGTGGGAGCACTGACAGTGCTGGCTGTGTTGTGGGAGCACTGACAGTGCTGGCTGTGTGGGGAGCACTGACACTGCTGGCTGTGTGATGGGAGCACTGACAGTGCTGGCTGTGTGGTGGGAGCACTGACAGTGCTGGCTGTGTGGGGGGAGCACTGACAGTGCTGGCTGTGTGGGGAGAGCACTGACAGTGCTGGCTGTGTGGTGGGAGCACTGGCAGTGCTAGCAGTGTGGTGGGAGCACTGACAGTGCTGGCTGTGTGGGGGGAGCACTGACAGTGCCAGCAGTGTGGTGGGAGCACTGACAGTGCTGGCTGTGTGGTGGGAGCACTAACAGTGCTGGCTGTTTGGTGGGAGCACTGACAGTGCTGGCTGTGTGGGGGGAGCACTGACAGTGCTGGCTGTGTGGGGAGAGCACTGACAGTGCTGGCTGTCTGGTGGGAGCACTGACAGTGCTAGCAGTGTGGTGGGAGCACTGACAGTGCTGGCTGTGTGGTGGGAGCACTGACAGTGCTAGCAGTGTGGTGGTAGCACTGACAGTGCTGACTGTGTGGTGGGAGCACTGACACTGCTGGCTGTTTGGGGGAGCACTGATAGTGCTGGCTGTGTGAGTGGAGCACTGACACTGCTGGCTGTGTGGGGGGCACTGACAGTGCTGGCTGTGTGGTAGGAGCACTGACAGTGCTGGCTGTGTGGTGGCAGCACTAACAGTGCTGGCTGTGTGGTGGGAGCACTGACAGTGCTGGCTGTGTGGGGGTGCACTGACAGTGCTGGCTGTGTGGGGAGCACTGACAGTGCTAGCTGATTGGGGAGCACTGACAGTTCTGGCTGTGTGGGGGGAGCACTTACAGTGCTGGCTGTGTGGGGGAGCACTGACAGTGCTGGCTGTGTGGTGGGAGCACTGACAGTGTTGGCTGTGTGGGGGGAGCACTTACAGTGCTGGCTGTGTGGTGGGAGCACTGATAGTGCTGGCTGTGTGGGGGGAACACTGACAGTGCTGGCTGTGTGGGGGAGCACTGACAGTGCTGCCTGTGTGTGGGGAGCACTGACAGTGCTGGCTGTGTGGGGAGCACTGACAGTGCTGGCTGTGTGGTGGGAGCACTGACAGTGCTGGCTGTGTGGGGGGATCACTTACAGTGCTGGCTGTGTGGGGGTGCACTGACAGTGCTGGCTGTGTGGGGGAGCACTGACAGTGCTGGCTGTGTGGGGGGAGCACTGATAGTGCTGGCTGTGTGGGGCAGCACTGACAGTGCTGGCTGTGTGGTGTAGCACTGACAGTGCTGGCTGTGTGGGTCGAGCACTGACAGTGCTGGCTGTGTGGTGGGAGCACTGACAGTGCTGGCTGTGTGGTGGTGCACTGACAGTGCTGCTGTGTGGTGGGAGCACTGACAGTGCAGGCTGTGTGGTGGGAGCACTGACAGTGTTGGCTGTGTGGTGGAGCACTGACAGTGCTGGCTGTCTGGGGGAGCAGTGACAGTGCTGTTTGTGTGGGGGAGCACTGGCAGTGCTGGTTGTGTGGCGGGAGCACTGACAGTGCTGGCTGTGTGGTGGGAGCACTGACAGTGCTGGCTGTCTGGGGGGAGCACTGACACTGCTGGCTGTGTGGGGGGAGCACGGACAGTGCTGGCTGTGTGGGGGAGCACTGACAGTGCTGGCTGTGTGGGGGAGCACTGACAGTGCTGCCTGTGTGGGGGAAGCACTGTCACTGCTGTCTGTGTAGTGGGAGCACTGACACTGCTGGCTGTGTGGGGGAGCACTGACAGTGCTGGCTGTGTGGGGTGGTGGCACTGACAGTCCTGGCTGTGTGGGAGGAGCACTGACAATGCTGGCTGTGTGGTGGGAGCACTGACAGTGCTGGCTGTGTGAGGGGTAGCACTGACACTGCTGGCTGTGTGGGGCAGCACTGACAGTGCTGGCTGTGTGGTGGGAGCACTGACTGTGCTGGCTGTGTGGGGGAGCACTGACAGTGTTGGCTGTGTGGTGGGAGCACTGACAGTGCTGGCTGTGTGCTGGGAGCACTGACAGTGCTGGCTGTGTGGGGGGAGCACTGACAGTGCTGGCTGTGTGGTGGGAGCACTGATAGTGCTGACTGTGTGGGGGAGCACTGACAGTGCTGATTGTGTGGGGGAGCACTGACAGTGCTGGCGGTGTGGGGGAGCACTGGCAGTGCTGACTGTGTCAGGGGAGCACTGACAGTGCTGGCTGTGTGGGTGGGAGCACTGACAGTGCTGGCTGTGTGGGGGGAGCACTGGCAGTGCTGGCTGTGTGGTGGGAGCACTGACAGTGCTGTCTGTGTGGGGGAGCACTGGCAGTGCTGGCTGTGTGGTGGGAGCACTGACAGTGCTGGCTGTGTGGTGGGAGCACTGACAGTGCTGGCTGTGCGGGGGGAGCACAGACAGTGCTGGCTGTGTGGGGGGGGAGAACAGACAGTGCTGACTGTGTGGGGGGGCACTGACAGTGCTGGCTCTTTGGGGAGCACGGACAGTGCTGGCTGTGTGGGGGAGCACTGACATTGCTGGCTGTGTGGGGGAGCACTGACAGTGCTGGCTGTGTGGGGGGAGCAAGGACAGTGCTGGCGGTGTGGGCGGAGCACTGACAGTGCTGGCTGTGTGATGGGAGTACGGACAGTGCTGGCTGTGTGGAGGGAGCACTGACAGTGCTGGCTGTGTGGTGGGAGCACTGACCGTGTTGGCTGTGTAGTGGGAGCACTGGCAGTGCTGGCTGTGTGGGGGAGCACTGACAGTGCTGGCTCTGTGGTGGGAGCACTGACAGTGCTGGCTGTGTGGGAGGTGCACTGACAGTGCTGGCTGTGTGGGGGAGCACTGACAGTGCTGGCTGTGTGGGGGAGCACTGACAGTGCAGGCTGTGTGGTGAGAGCACTGACAGTGTTGGCTGTGTGGTGGGAGCACTGGCAGTGCTGGCTGTGTGGGGGAGCACTGACAGTGCTGGCTCTGTGGTGGGAGCACTGACAGTGTTGGCTGTGTGGTGGGAGTACTGACAGTGTTGGCTGTGTGGTGGGAGCACTGGCAGTGCTGGCTGTGTGGGGAGCACTGACAGTGCTGGCTCTGTGGTGGGAGCACTGACAGTGCTGGATATGTGGGGGAGAACTGACAGTGCTGGCTGTGTGAGTGGAGCACTGACAGTGCTGGCTGTGTGGGGGGTGCACTGACAGTGCTAGCTGTGTGGTGGGAGCACTGACAGTGCTGGCTGTGTGTTGGGAGCACTGACAGTGCTGGCTGTGTGGGGGAGCACTGACAGTGTTGGCTGTGAGGTGGGAGCACTGACAGTGCTGGCTGTGTGTTGGGAGCACTGACAGTGCTGGCTATGCGGGGAGCACGGACAGTGCTGGCTGTGTGGAGGGAGCACTGACAGTGCTGGCTGTGTGGGGTGGGAGCACTGACAGTGCTGGCTGTGTGGGGGTGCACTGGCAGTGCTGGCTGTGTGGGGAGCACTGTCAGTGCTGGCTGTGTAGGGGGAGCACTGACAGTGCTGGCTGTGTGGGCGGAGCACTGACAGTGCTGGCTGTGTGGTGGAAGCACTGACAGTGCTGGCTCTGTGGGGGGAGTACGGACAGTGCTGACCGTGTGGGGGGATCACTGACAGTGTTGGCTGTGTGGGGGGAGCACTTACAGTGCTGGCTGTGTGGGGGGAGATCTGACAGTGCTGGCTGTGTGAGTGGAGCACTGACAGTGGTGGCTGTGTGAGGGGTGCACTGACAGTGCTGGCTGTGTGTTGGGAGCACTGACAGTGCTGGCTGTGTGGGGTAGCACTGACAGTGTTGGCTGTGTGGTGGGAGCACTGACAGTGCTGGCTGTGTGTTGGGAGCACTGACAGTGCTGGCTGTGTGGGGGAGCACTGACAGTGCTGGCTGTGTGAGGTGGGAGCACTGACAGTGCTGGCTGTGTGGGGGTGCACTGACAGTGCTGGCTGTGTGGGGAGCACTGACAGTGCTGGCTGTGTGGGGGAGCACGGACAGTGCTGGCTGTGTGGGGGGAGCACGGACAGTGCTGGCTGTGTGGGCGGAGCACTGACAGTGCTGGCTGTGTGATGGGAAAACGGACAGCGCTGGCTCTGTGGTGGGAGCACTGACAGTGCTGGCTGTGTGGGAGGTGCACTGACAGTGCTGGCTGTGTGGGGGGGAGCACTGACAGTGCTGGCTGTGTGGGGGAGCACTGACAGTGCAGGCTGTGTGGTGAGAGCACTGACAGTGTTGGCTGTGTGGTAGGAGCACTGGCAGTGCTGGCTGTGTGGGGGAGCACTGACAGTGCTGGCTCTGTGATGGGAGCACTGACAGTGCTGTATATGTGGGGGAGAACTGACAGTGCTGGCTGTGTGGTGGGAGCACTGACAGTGTTGGCTGTGTGGTGGGAGCACGGACAGTGTTGGCTGTGTGGTGGGAGCACTGGCAGTGCTGGCTGTGTGGTGGGAGCACTGGCAGTGCTGGCTGTGTGGGGAGCACTGACAGTGCTGGTTCTGTGGTGGGAGCACTGACAGTGCTGGATATGTGGGGGAGAACTGACAGTGCTGGCTGTGTGAGTGGAGCACTGACAGTGCTGGCTGTGTGGGGGGTGCACTGACAGTGGTAGCTGTGTGGTGGGAGCACTGACAGTGCTGGCTGTGTGTTGGGAGCACTGACAGTGCTGGCTGTGTGGGGGAGCACTGGCAGTGTTGGCTGTGTGGTGGGAGCACTGACAGTGCTGGCTGTGTGTTGGGAGCACTGACAGTGCTGGCTATGCGGGGAGCACGGACAGTGCTGGCTGTGTGGAGGGAGCACTGACAGTGCTGACTGTGTGGGGTGGGAGCACTGACAGTGCTGGCTGTGTGGGGGTGCACTGGCAGTGCTGGCTGTGTGGGGAGCACTGTCAGTGCTGGCTGTGTGGGGGAGCACTGACAGTGCTGGCTGTGTGGGCGGAGCACTGACAGTGCTGGCTGTGTGGTGGGAGCACTGACAGTGCTGGCTGTGTGGGGGGAGCACTGACAATGTTTGCTGTGTGGTGGGAGCACTGACAGTGCTGGCTGTGTTGTCGGAGCACTGACAGTGCTGGCTGTGTTGGGGGAGCACTGGCAGTGCTGGCTGTGTGGTGGTAGCACTGAGAGTGCTGGCTGTGTGTGGGAGCTCTGGCAGTGCTAGCTTTGTGGGGAAGCACTGACAGTGCTGGCTGTGTGGTGGTAGCACTGATAGTACTGGCTGTGTGGTGGTAGCACTGAGAGTGCTGGCTGTGTTGTGGGAGCACTGACAGTGCTGGCTGTGTGGGGGGAGCACTGACAGTGTTGGCTGTGTGGTGGAGCACTGACAGTGCTGGCTGTCTGGGGAGCAGTGACAGTGCTGTTTGTGTGGGGGAGCACTGGCAGTGCTGGTTGTGTGGCGGGAGCACTGACAGTGCTGGCTGTGTGGTGGGAGCACTGACAGTGCTGGCTGTCTGGGGGGAGCACTGACACTGCTGGCTGTGTGGGGGGAGCACGGACAGTGCTGGCTGTGTGGGGGAGCACTGACAGTGCTGGCTGTGTGGGGGAGCACTGACAGTGCTGCCTGTGTGGGGGAAGCACTGTCACTGCTGTCTGTGTAGTGGGAGCACTGACACTGCTGGCTGTGTGGGGGAGCACTGACAGTGCTGGCTGTGTGGGGTGGTGGCACTGACAGTCCTGGCTGTGTGGGAGGAGCACTGACAATGCTGGCTGTGTGGTGGGAGCACTGACAGTGCTGGCTGTGTGAGGGGTAGCACTGACACTGCTGGCTGTGTGGGGCAGCACTGACAGTGCTGGCTGTGTGGTGGGAGCACTGACTGTGCTGGCTGTGTGGGGGAGCACTGACAGTGTTGGCTGTGTGGTGGGAGCACTGACAGTGCTGGCTGTGTGCTGGGAGCACTGACAGTGCTGGCTGTGTGGGGGGAGCACTGACAGTGCTGGCTGTGTGGTGGGAGCACTGATAGTGCTGACTGTGTGGGGGAGCACTGACAGTGCTGATTGTGTGGGGGAGCACTGACAGTGCTGGCGGTGTGGGGGGAGCACTGGCAGTGCTGACTGTGTCAGGGGAGCACTGACAGTGCTGGCTGTGTGGGTGGGAGCACTGACAGTGCTGGCTGTGTGGGGGGAGCACTGGCAGTGCTGGCTGTGTGGTGGGAGCACTGACAGTGCTGTCAGTGTGGGGGAGCACTGGCAGTGCTGGCTGTGTGGTGGGAGCACTGACAGTGCTGGCTGTGTGGTGGGAGCACTGACAGTGCTGGCTGTGCGGGGGGAGCACAGACAGTGCTGGCTGTGTGGGGGGGGAGAACAGACAGTGCTGACTGTGTGGGGGGGCACTGACAGTGCTGGCTCTTTGGGGAGCACGGACAGTGCTGGCTGTGTGGGGGAGCACTGACATTGCTGGCTGTGTGGGGGAGCACTGACAGTGCTGGCTGTGTGGGGGAGCACGGACAGTGCTGGCTGTGTGGGGGGAGCAAGGACAGTGCTGGCGGTGTGGGCGGAGCACTGACAGTGCTGGCTGTGTGATGGGAGTACGGACAGTGCTGGCTGTGTGGAGGGAGCACTGACAGTGCTGGCTGTGTGGTGGGAGCACTGACCGTGTTGGCTGTGTAGTGGGAGCACTGGCAGTGCTGGCTGTGTGGGGGAGCACTGACAGTGCTGGCTCTGTGGTGGGAGCACTGACAGTGCTGGCTGTGTGGGAGGTGCACTGACAGTGCTGGCTGTGTGGGGGAGCACTGACAGTGCTGGCTGTGTGGGGGAGCACTGACAGTGCAGGCTGTGTGGTGAGAGCACTGACAGTGTTGGCTGTGTGGTGGGAGCACTGGCAGTGCTGGCTGTGTGGGGGAGCACTGACAGTGCTGGCTCTGTGGTGGGAGCACTGACAGTGCTGGATTTGTGGGGGAGAACTGACAGTGCTGGCTGTGTGGTGGGAGCACTGACAGTGTTGGCTGTGTGGTGGGAGTACTGACAGTGTTGGCTGTGTGGTGGGAGCACTGGCAGTGCTGGCTGTGTGGGGAGCACTGACAGTGCTGGCTCTGTGGTGGGAGCACTGACAGTGCTGGATATGTGGGGGAGAACTGACAGTGCTGGCTGTGTGAGTGGAGCACTGACAGTGCTGGCTGTGTGGGGGGTGCACTGACAGTGCTAGCTGTGTGGTGGGAGCACTGACAGTGCTGGCTGTGTGTTGGGAGCACTGACAGTGCTGGCTGTGTGGGGGAGCACTGACAGTGTTGGCTGTGAGGTGGGAGCACTGACAGTGCTGGCTGTGTGTTGGGAGCACTGACAGTGCTGGCTATGCGGGGAGCACGGACAGTGCTGGCTGTGTGGAGGGAGCACTGACAGTGCTGGCTGTGTGGGGTGGGAGCACTGACAGTGCTGGCTGTGTGGGGGTGCACTGGCAGTGCTGGCTGTGTGGGGAGCACTGTCAGTGCTGGCTGTGTGAGGGGAGCACTGACAGTGCTGGCTGTGTGGGCGGAGCACTGACAGTGCTGGCTGTGTGGTGGAAGCACTGACAGTGCTGGCTCTGTGGGGGGAGTACGGACAGTGCTGACCGTGTGGGGGGATCACTGACAGTGTTGGCTGTGTGGGGGGAGCACTTACAGTGCTGGCTGTGTGGGGGGAGATCTGACAGTGCTGGCTGTGTGAGTGGAGCACTGACAGTGGTGGCTGTGTGAGGGGTGCACTGACAGTGCTGGCTGTGTGTTGGGAGCACTGACAGTGCTGGCTGTGTGGGGTAGCACTGACAGTGTTGGCTGTGTGGTGGGAGCACTGACAGTGCTGGCTGTGTGTTGGGAGCACTGACAGTGCTGGCTGTGTGGGGGAGCACTGACAGTGCTGGCTGTGTGAGGTGGGAGCACTGACAGTGCTGGCTGTGTGGGGGTGCACTGACAGTGCTGGCTGTGTGGGGAGCACTGACAGTGCTGGCTGTGTGGGGGAGCACGGACAGTGCTGGCTGTGTGGGGGGAGCACGGACAGTGCTGGCTGTGTGGGCGGAGCACTGACAGTGCTGGCTGTGTGATGGGAATACGGACAGCGCTGGCTCTGTGGTGGGAGGACTGACAGTGCTGGCTGTGTGGGAGGTGCACTGACAGTGCTGGCTGTGTGGGGGGAGCACTGACAGTGCTGGCTGTGTGGGGGAGCACTGACAGTGCAGGCTGTGTGGTGAGAGCACTGACAGTGTTGGCTGTGTGGTAGGAGCACTGGCAGTGCTGGCTGTGTGGGGGAGCACTGACAGTGCTGGCTCTGTGGTGGGAGCACTGACAGTGCTGTATATGTGGGGGAGAACTGACAGTGCTGGCTGTGTGGTGGGAGCACTGACAGTGTTGGCTGTGTGGTGGGAGCACGGACAGTGTTGGCTGTGTGGTGGGAGCACTGGCAGTGCTGGCTGTGTGGTGGGAGCACTGGCAGTGCTGGCTGTGTGGGGAGCACTGACAGTGCTGGTTCTGTGGTGGGAGCACTGACAGTGCTGGATATGTGGGGGAGAACTGACAGTGCTGGCTGTGTGAGTGGAGCACTGACAGTGCTGGCTGTGTGGGGGGTGCACTGACAGTGGTAGCTGTGTGGTGGGAGCACTGACAGTGCTGGCTGTGTGTTGGGAGCACTGACAGTGCTGGCTGTGTGGGGGAGCACTGGCAGTGTTGGCTGTGTGGTGGGAGCACTGACAGTGCTGGCTGTGTGTTGGGAGCACTGACAGTGCTGGCTATGCGGGGAGCACGGACAGTGCTGGCTGTGTGGAGGGAGCACTGACAGTGCTGACTGTGTGGGGTGGGAGCACTGACAGTGCTGGCTGTGTGGGGGTGCACTGGCAGTGCTGGCTGTGTGGGGAGCACTGTCAGTGCTGGCTGTGTGGGGGAGCACTGACAGTGCTGGCTGTGTGGGCGGAGCACTGACAGTGCTGGCTGTGTGGTGGGAGCACTGACAGTGCTGGCTGTGTGGGGGGAGCACTGACAATGTTTGCTGTGTGGTGGGAGCACTGACAGTGCTGGCTGTGTTGTCGGAGCACTGACAGTGCTGGCTGTGTTGGGGGAGCACTGGCAGTGCTGGCTGTGTGGTGGTAGCACTGAGAGTGCTGGCTGTGTGTGGGAGCTCTGGCAGTGCTAGCTTTGTGGGGAAGCACTGACAGTGCTGGCTGTGTGGTGGTAGCACTGATAGTACTGGCTGTGTGGTGGTAGCACTGAGAGTGCTGGCTGTGTTGTGGGAGCACTGACAGTGCTGGCTGTGTGGGGGGAGCACTGACAATGTTTGCTGTGTGGTGGGAGCACTGACAGTGCTGGCTGTGTTGTCGGAGCACTGACAGTGCTGGCTGTGTGGGGGAGCACTGACACTGCTGGCTGTGTGATGGGAGCACTGGCAGTGCTGGCTGTGTGGTGGGAGCACTGACAGTGCTGGCTGTGTGGGGGAGCACTGACAGTGCTGGCTGTGTGGGGAGAGCACTGACAGTGCTGGCTGTGTTTTGGGAGCACTGGCAGTGCTAGCAGTGCGGTGGGAGCACTGACAGTGCTGGCTGTGTGGGGGGAGCACTGACAGTGCCAGCAGTGTGGTGGGAGCACTGACAGTGCTGGCTGTGTGGTGGGAGCACTGACAGTGCTGGCTGTTTGGTGGGAGCACTGGCAGTGCTGGCTGTGTGGGGAGCACTGACAGTGCTGGCTCTGTGGTGGGAGCACTGACAGTGCTGGATATGTGGGGGAGAACTGACAGTGCTGGCTGTGTGAGTGGAGCACTGACAGTGCTGGCTGTGTGGGGGGTGCACTGACAGTGGTAGCTGTGTGGTGGGAGCACTGACAGTGCTGGCTGTGTGTTGGGAGCACTGACAGTGCTGGCTGTGTGGGGGAGCACTGGCAGTGTTGGCTGTGTGGTGGGAGCACTGACAGTGCTGGCTGTGTGTTGGGAGCACTGACAGTGCTGGCTATGCGGGGAGCACGGACAGTGCTGGCTGTGTGGAGGGAGCACTGACAGTGCTGGCTGTGTGGGGTGGGAGCACTGACAGTGCTGGCTGTGTGGGGGTGCACTGGCAGTGCTGGCTGTGTGGGGGAGCACTGTCAGTGCTGGCTGTGTGGGGGAGCACTGACAGTGCTGGCTGTGTGGGCGGAGCACTGACAGTGCTGGCTGTGTGGTGGGAGCACTGACAGTGCTGGCTCTGTGGAGGGAGTACGGACAGTGCTGGCCGTGTGGGGGGATCACTGACAGTGTTGGCTGTGTGGGGGGAGCACTTACAGTGCTGGCTGTGTGGGGGGAGCACTGGCAGTGCTGGCTGTGTGGTGGTAGCACTGAGAGTGCTGCCTGTGTGTGGGAGCTCTGGCAGTGCTAGCTTTGTGGGGAAGCACTGACAGTGCTGGCTGTGTGGTGGTAGCACTGATAGTACTGGCTGTGTGGTGGTAGCACTGAGAGTGCTGGCTGTGTTGTGGGAGCACTGACAGTGCTGGCTGTGTGGGGGGAGCACTGACAATGTTTGCTGTGTGGTGGGAGCACTAACAGTGCTGGCTGTGTTGTGGGAGCACTGACAGTGCTGGCTGTGTGGGGGAGCACTGACACTGCTGGCTGTGTGATGGGAGCACTGACAGTGCTGGCTGAGTGGTGGGAGCACTGACAGTGCTGGCTGTGTGGGGGGAGCACTGACAGTGCTGGCTGTGTGGGGAGAGCACTGACAGTGCTGGCTGTGTGGTGGGAGCACTGGCAGTGCTAGCAGTGTGGTGGGAGCACTGACAGTGCTGGCTGTGTGGGGGAGCACTGACAGTGCCAGCAGTGTGGTGGGAGCACTGACAGTGCTGGCTGTGTGGTGGGAGCACTGACAGTGCTGGCTGTTTGGTGGGAGCACTGACAGTGCTGGCTGTGTGGGGGGACCACTGACAGTGCTGGCTGTGTGGGGAGAGCACTGACAGTGCTGGCTGTGTGGTGGGAGCACTGACAGTGCTAGCAGTGTGGTGGGAGCACTGACAGTGCTGGCTGTGTGGTGGGAGCACTGACAGTGCTAGCAGTGTGGTGGGAGTACTGACAGTGCTGACTGTGTGGTGGGAGCACTGACACTGCTGGCTGTTTGGGGGAGCACTGATAGTGCTGGCTGTGTGAGTGGAGCACTGACACTGCTGGCTGTGTGGGGGGAACTGACAGTGCTGGCTGTGTGGTAGGAGCACTGACAGTGCTGGCTGTGTGGTGGGAGCACTAACAGTGCTGGCTGTGTGGTGGGAGCACTGACAGTGCTGGCTGTGTGGGGGTGCACTGACAGTGCTGGCTGTGTGGGGAGCACTGACAGTGCTAGCTGATTGGGGGAGCACTGACAGTTCTGGCTGTGTGGGGGGAGCACTTACAGTGCTGGCTGTGTGGGGGAGCACTGACAGTGCTGGCTGTGTGGTGGGAGCACTGACAGTGTTGGCTGTGTGGGGGGAGCACTTACAGTGCTGGCTGTGTGGTGGGAGCACTGATAGTGCTGGCTGTGTGGGGGGAACACTGACAGTGCTGGCTGTGTGGGGGAGCACTGACAGTGCTGCCTGTGTGTGGGGAGCACTGACAGTGCTGGCTGTGTGGGGAGCACTGACAGTGCTGGCTGTGTGGTGGGAGCACTGACAGTGCTGGCTGTGTGGGGGGATCACTTATAGTGCTGGCTGTGTGGGGCAGCACTGACAGTGCTGGCTGTGTGGTGTAGCACTGACAGTGCTGGCTGTGTGGGTCGAGCACTGACAGTGCTGGCTGTGTGGTGGGAGCACTGACAGTGCTGGCTGTGTGGTGGTAGCACTGACAGTGCTGCTGTGTGGTGGGAGCACTGACAGTGCTGGCTGTGTGGTGGGAGCACTGACAGTGTTGGCTGTGTGGTGGAGCACTGACAGTGTTGTCTGTCTGGGGGAGCACTGACAGTGCTGGTTGTGTGGGGAGCACTGGCAGTGCTGGCTGTGTGGCGGGAGCACTGACAGTGCTGGCTGTGTGGTGGGAGCACTGACAGTGCTGGCTGTGTGGGGGAGCACGGACAGTGCTGGTTGTGTGGGGGGAGCACGGACAGTGCTGGCTGTGTGGGCGGAGCACTGACAGTGCTGGCTGTGTGATGGGAATACGGACAGCGCTGGCTCTGTGGTGGGAGCACTGACAGTGCTGGCTGTGTGGGAGGTGCACTGACAGTGCTGGCTGTGTGGGGGGGAGCACTGACAGTGCTGGCTGTGTGGGGGAGCACTGACAGTGCAGGCTGTGTGGTGAGAGCACTGACAGTGTTGGCTGTGTGGTAGGAGCACTGGCAGTGCTGGCTGTGTGGGGGAGCACTGACAGTGCTGGCTCTGTGGTGGGAGCACTGACAGTGCTGTATATGTGGGGGAGAACTGACAGTGCTGGCTGTGTGGTGGGAGCACTGACAGTGTTGGCTGTGTGGTGGGAGCACGGACAGTGTTGGCTGTGTGGTGGGAGCACTGGCAGTGCTGGCTGTGTGGTGGGAGCACTGACAGTGTTGGCTGTGTGGTGGGAGCACTGGCAGTGCTGGCTGTGTGGGGAGCACTGACAGTGCTGGTTCTGTGGTGGGAGCACTGAGAGTGCTGGATATGTGGGGGAGAACTGACAGTGCTGGCTGTGTGAGTGGAGCACTGACAGTGCTGGCTGTGTGGGGGGTGCACTGACAGTGGTAGCTGTGTGGTGGGAGCACTGACAGTGCTGGCTGTGTGTTGGGAGCACTGACAGTGCTGGCTGTGTGGGGGAGCGCTGGCAGTGTTGGCTGTGTGGTGGGAGCACTGACAGTGCTGGCTGTGTGTTGGGAGCACTGACAGTGCTGGCTATGCGGGGAGCACGGACAGTGCTGGCTGTGTGGAGGGAGCACTGACAGTGCTGACTGTGTGGGGTGGGAGCACTGACAGTGCTGGCTGTGTGGGGGTGCACTGGCAGTGCTGGCTGTGTGGGGGAGCACTGTCAGTGCTGGCTGTGTGGGGGAGCACTGACAGTGCTGGCTGTGTGGGCGGAGCACTGACAGTGCTGGCTGTGTGGTGGGAGCACTGACAGTGCTGGCTGTGTGGGGGGAGCACTGACAATGTTTGCTGTGTGGTGGGAGCACTGACAGTGCTGGCTGTGTTGTCGGAGCACTGACAGTGCTGGCTGTGTTGGGGGAGCACTGGCAGTGCTGGCTGTGTGGTGGTAGCACTGAGAGTGTTGGCTGTGTGTGGGAGCTCTGGCAGTGCTAGCTTTGTGGGGAAGCACTGACAGTGCTGGCTGTGTGGTGGTAGCACTGATAGTACTGGCTGTGTGGTGGTAGCACTGAGAGTGCTGGCTGTGTTGTGGGAGCACTGACAGTGCTGGCTGTGTGGGGGGAGCACTGACAATGTTTGCTGTGTGGTGGGAGCACTGACAGTGCTGGCTGTGTTGTCGGAGCACTGACAGTGCTGGCTGTGTGGGGGAGCACTGACACTGCTGGCTGTGTGATGGGAGCACTGGCAGTGCTGGCTGTGTGGTGGGAGCACTGACAGTGCTGGCTGTGTGGGGGGAGCACTGACAGTGCTGGCTGTGTGGGGAGAGCACTGACAGTGCTGGCTGTGTGGTGGGAGCACTGGCAGTGCTAGCAGTGCGGTGGGAGCACTGACAGTGCTGGCTGTGTGGGGGGAGCACTGACAGTGCCAGCAGTGTGGTGGGAGCACTGACAGTGCTGGCTGTGTGGTGGGAGCACTGACAGTGCTGGCTGTTTGGTGGGAGCACTGGCAGTGCTGGCTGTGTGGGGAGCACTGACAGTGCTGGCTCTGTGGTGGGAGCACTGACAGTGCTGGATATGTGGGGGAGAACTGACAGTGCTGGCTGTGTGAGTGGAGCACTGACAGTGCTGGCTGTGTGGGGGGTGCACTGACAGTGGTAGCTGTGTGGTGGGAGCACTGACAGTGCTGGCTGTGTGTTGGGAGCACTGACAGTGCTGGCTGTGTGGGGGAGCACTGGCAGTGTTGGCTGTGTGGTGGGAGCACTGACAGTGCTGGCTGTGTGTTGGGAGCACTGACAGTGCTGGCTATGCGGGGAGCACGGACAGTGCTGGCTGTGTGGAGGGAGCACTGACAGTGCTGGCTGTGTGGGGTGGGAGCACTGACAGTGCTGGCTGTGTGGGGGTGCACTGGCAGTGCTGGCTGTGTGGGGGAGCACTGTCAGTGCTGGCTGTGTGGGGGAGCACTGACAGTGCTGGCTGTGTGGGCGGAGCACTGACAGTGCTGGCTGTGTGGTGGGAGCACTGACAGTGCTGGCTCTGTGGGGGGAGTACGGACAGTGCTGGCCGTGTGGGGGGATCACTGACATTGTTGGCTGTGTGGGGGGAGCACTTACAGTGCTGGCTGTGTGGGGGAGCACTGGCAGTGCTGGCTGTGTGGTGGTAGCACTGAGAGTGCTGGCTGTGTGTGAAAGCTCTGGCAGTGCTAGCTTTGTGGGGAAGCACTGACAGTGCTGGCTGTGTGGTGGTAGCACTGATAGTACTGGCTGTGTGGTGGTAGCACTGAGAGTGCTGGCTGTGTTGTGGGAGCACTGACAGTGCTGGCTGTGTGGGGGGAGCACTGACAATGTTTGCTGTGTGGTGGGAGCACTAACAGTGCTGGCTGTGTTGTGGGAGCACTGACAGTGCTGGCTGTGTGGGGGAGCACTGACACTGCTGGCTGTGTGATGGGAGCACTGACAGTGCTGGCTGTGTGGTGGGAGCACTGACAGTGCTGGCTGTGTGGGGGGAGCACTGACAGTGCTGGCTGTGTGGGGAGAGCACTGACAGTGCTGGCTGTGTGGTGGGAGCACTGGCAGTGCTAGCAGTGTGGTGGGAGCACTGACAGTGCTGGCTGTGTGGGGGGAGCACTGACAGTGCCAGCAGTGTGGTGGGAGCACTGACAGTGCTGGCTGTGTGGTGGGAGCACTGACAGTGCTGGCTGTTTGGTGGGAGCACTGACAGTGCTGGCTGTGTGGGGGGAGCACTGACAGTGCTGGCTGTGTGGGGAGAGCACTGACAGTGCTGGCTGTGTGGTGGGAGCACTGACAGTGCTAGCAGTGTGGTGGGAGCACTGACAGTGCTGGCTGTGTGGTGGGAGCACTGACAGTGCTAGCAGTGTGGTGGGAGTACTGACAGTGCTGACTGTGTGGTGGGAGCACTGACACTGCTGGCTGTTTGGGGGAGCACTGATAGTGCTGGCTGTGTGAGTGGAGCACTGACACTGCTGGCTGTGTGGGGGGCACTGACAGTGCTGGCTGTGTGGTAGGAGCACTGACAGTGCTGGCTGTGTGGTGGGAGCACTAACAGTGCTGGCTGTGTGGTGGGAGCACTGACAGTGCTGGTTGTGTGGGGGTGCACTGACAGTGCTGGCTGTGTGGGGAGCACTGACAGTGCTAGCTGATTGGGGGAGCACTGACAGTTCTGGCTGTGTGGGGGGAGCACTTACAGTGCTGGCTGTGTGGGGGAGCACTGACAGTGCTGGCTGTGTGGTGGGAGCACTGACAGTGTTGGCTGTGTGGGGGGAGCACTTACAGTGCTGGCTGTGTGGTGGGAGCACTGATAGTGCTGGCTGTGTGGGGGGAACACTGACAGTGCTGGCTGTGTGGGGGAGCACTGACAGTGCTGCCTGTGTGTGGGGAGCACTGACAGTGCTGGCTGTGTGGGGAGCACTGACAGTGCTGGCTGTGTGGTGGGAGCACTGACAGTGCTGGCTGTGTGGGGGGATCACTTACAGTGCTGGCTGTGTGGGGGTGCACTGATAGTGCTGGCTGTGTGGGGGAGCACTGACAGTGCTGGCTGTGTGGGGGGAGCACTGATAGTGCTGGCTGTGTGGGGCAGCACTGACAGTGCTGGCTGTGTGGTGTAGCACTGACAGTGCTGGCTGTGTGGGTCGAGCACTGACAGTGCTGGCTGTGTGGTGGGAGCACTGACAGTGCTGGCTGTGTGGTGGTAGCACTGACAGTGCTGCTGTGTGGTGGGAGCACTGACAGTGCTGGCTGTGTGGTGGGAGCACTGACAGTGTTGGCTGTGTGGTGGAGCACTGACAGTGCTGGCTGTCTGGGGGAGCACTGACAGTGCTGGTTGTGTGGGGAGCACTGGCAGTGCTGGCTGTGTGGCGGGAGCACTGACAGTGCTGGCTGTGTGGTGGGAGCACTGACAGTGCTGGCTGTCTGGGGGGAGCACTGACACTGCTGGCTGTGTGGGGGAAGCACGGACAGTGCTGGCTGTGTGGGGGAGCACTGACAGTGCTGCCTGTGTGGGGGAAGCACTGTCACTGCTGTCTGTGTAGTGGGAGCACTGACACTGCTGGCTGTGTGGGGGAGCACTGACAGTGCTGGCTGTGTGGGGTGGTGGCACTGACAGTGCTGGCTGTGTGGGAGGAGCACTGACAATGCTGGCTGTGTGGTGGGAGCACTGACACTGCTGGCTGTGTGGGGGAGCACTGACAGTGCTGGCTGTGTGGGGTGGTGGCACTGACAGTGCTGGCTGTGTGGGAGGAGCACTGACAGTGCTGGCTGTGTGAGGGGTAGCACTGACACTGCTGGCTGTGTGGGGCAGCACTGACAGTGCTGGCTGTGTGGTGGGAGCACTGACTGTGCTGGCTGTGTGGGGGAGCACTGACAGTGCTGGCTGTGTGCTGGGAGCACTGACAGTGCTGGCTGTTTGGTGGGAGCACTGGCAGTGCTGGCTGTGTGGGGAGCACTGACAGTGCTGGCTCTGTGGTGGGAGCACTGACAGTGCTGGATATGTGGGGGAGAACTGACAGTGCTGGCTGTGTGAGTGGAGCACTGACAGTGCTGGCTGTGTGGGGGGTGCACTGACAGTGGTAGCTGTGTGGTGGGAGCACTGACAGTGCTGGCTGAGTGTTGGGAGCACTGACAGTGCTGGCTGTGTGGGGGAGCACTGGCAGTGTTGGCTGTGTGGTGGGAGCACTGACAGTGCTGGCTGTGTGTTGGGAGCACTGACAGTGCTGGCTATGCGGGGAGCACGGACAGTGCTGGCTGTGTGGAGGGAGCACTGACAGTGCTGGCTGTGTGGGGTGGGAGCACTGACAGTGCTGGCTGTGTGGGGGTGCACTGGCAGTGCTGGCTGTGTGGGGGAGCACTGTCAGTGCTGGCTGTGTGGGGGAGCACTGACAGTGCTGGCTGTGTGGGCGGAGCACTGACAGTGCTGGCTGTGTGGTGGGAGCACTGACAGTGCTGGCTCTGTGGGGGGAGTACGGACAGTGCTGGCCGTGTGGGGGGATCACTGACAGTGTTGGCTGTGTGGGGGGAGCACTTACAGTGCTGGCTGTGTGGGGGGAGCACTGGCAGTGCTGGCTGTGTGGTGGTAGCACTGAGAGTGCTGGCTGTGTGTGGGAGCTCTGGCAGTGCTAGCTTTGTGGGGAAGCACTGACAGTGCTGGCTGTGTGGTGGTAGCACTGATAGTACTGGCTGTGTGGTGGTAGCACTGAGAGTGCTGGCTGTGTTGTGGGAGCACTGACAGTGCTGGCTGTGTGGGGGGAGCACTGACAATGTTTGCTGTGTGGTGGGAGCACTAACAGTGCTGGCTGTGTTGTGGGAGCACTGACAGTGCTGGCTGTGTGGGGGAGCACTGACACTGCTGGCTGTGTGATGGGAGCACTGACAGTGCTGGCTGTGTGGTGGGAGCACTGACAGTGCTGGCTGTGTGGGGGGAGCACTGACAGTGCTGGCTGTGTGGGGAGAGCACTGACAGTGCTGGCTGTGTGGTGGGAGCACTGGCAGTGCTAGCAGTGTGGTGGGAGCACTGACAGTGCTGGCTGTGTGGGGGGAGCACTGACAGTGCCAGCAGTGTGGCGGGAGCACTGACAGTGCTGGCTGTGTGGTGGGAGCACTGACAGTGCTGGCTGTTTGGTGGGAGCACTGACAGTGCTGGCTGTGTGGGGGGGCACTGACAGTGCTGGCTGTGTGGGGAGAGCACTGACAGTGCTGGCTGTGTGGTGGGAGCACTGACAGTGCTAGCAGTGTGGTGGGAGCACTGACAGTGCTGGCTGTGTGGTGGGAGCACTGACAGTGCTAGCAGTGTGGTGGGAGCACTGACAGTGCTGACTGTGTGGTGGGAGCACTGACACTGCTGGCTGTTTGGGGGAGCACTGATAGTGCTGGCTGTGTGAGTGGAGCACTGACACTGCTGGCTGTGTGGGGGGCACTGACAGTGCTGACTGTGTGGTAGGAGCACTGACAGTGCTGGCTGTGTGGTGGGAGCACTAACAGTGCTGGCTGTGTGGTGGGAGCACTGACAGTGCTGGCTGTGTGGGGGTGCACTGACAGTGCTGGCTGTGTGGGAGCACTGACAGTGCTAGCTGATTGGGGGAGCACTGACAGTTCTGGCTGTATGGGGGGAGCACTTACAGTGCTGGCTGTGTGGGGGAGCACTGACAGTGCTGGCTGTGTGGTGGGAGCACTGACAGTGTTGGCTGTGTGGGGGGAGCACTTACAGTGCTGGCTGTGTGGTGGGAGCACTGATAGTGCTGGCTGTGTGGGGGGAACACTGACAGTGCTGGCTGTGTGGGGGAGCACTGACAGTGCTGTCTGTGTGTGGGGAGCACTGACAGTGCTGGCTGTGTGGGGAGCACTGACAGTGCTGGCTGTGTGGTGGGAGCACTGACAGTGCTGGCTGTGTGGGGGGATCACTTACAGTGCTGGCTGTGTGGGGGTGCACTGATAGTGCTGGCTGTGTGGGGGAGCACTGACAGTGCTGGCTGTGTGGGGGGAGCACTGATAGTGCTGGCTGTGTGGGGCAGCACTGACAGTGCTGGCTGTGTGGTGTAGCACTGACAGTGCTGGCTGTGTGGGTCGAGCACTGACAGTGCTGGCTGTGTGGTGGGAGCACTGACAGTGCTGGCTGTGTGGTGGTAGCACTGACAGTGCTGCTGTGTGGTGGGAGCACTGACAGTGCTGGCTGTGTGGTGGGAGCACTGACAGTGTTGGCTGTGTGGTGGAGCACTGACAGTGCTGGCTGTCTGGGGGAGCACTGACAGTGCTGGTTGTGTGGGGGAGCACTGGCAGTGCTGGCTGTGTGGCGGGAGCACTGACAGTGCTGGCTGTGTGGTGGGAGCACTGACAGTGCTGGCTGTGTGGGGAGCACTGACAGTGCTGGCTGTGTGGTGGGAGCACTGACAGTGCTGGCTGTGTGGGGGGATCACTTACAGTGCTGGCTGTGTGGGGGTGCACTGATAGTGCTGGCTGTGTGGGGGAGCACTGACAGTGCTGGCTGTGTGGGGGGAGCACTGATAGTGCTGGCTGTGTGGGGCAGCACTGACAGTGCTGGCTGTGTGGTGTAGCACTGACAGTGCTGGCTGTGTGGGTCGAGCACTGACAGTGCTGGCTGTGTGGGGGGAGCACTGATAGTGCTGGCTGTGTGGGGCAGCACTGACAGTGCTGGCTGTGTGGTGTAGCACTGACAGTGCTGGCTGTGTGGGTCGAGCACTGACAGTGCTGGCTGTGTGGTGGGAGCACTGACTGTGCTGGCTGTGTGGTGGTAGCACTGACAGTGCTGCTGTGTGGTGGGAGCACTGACAGTGTTGGCTGTGTGGTGGAGCACTGACAGTGCTGGCTGTCTGGGGGAGCACTGACAGTGCTGGTTGTGTGGGGAGCACTGGCAGTGCTGGCTGTGTGGCGGGAGCACTGACAGTGCTGGCTGTGTGGTGGGAGCACTGACAGTGCTGGCTGTCTGGGGGGAGCACTGACCCTGCTGGCTGTGTGGGGGAAGCACGGACAGTGCTGGCTGTGTGGGGGAGCACTGACAGTGCTGCCTGTGTGGGGGAAGCACTGTCACTGCTGTCTGTGTAGTGGGAGCACTGACACTGCTGGCTGTGTGGGGGAGCACTGACAGTGCTGGCTGTGTGGGGTGGTGGCACTGACAGTGCTGGCTGTGTGGGAGGAGCACTGACAATGCTGGCTGTGTGGTGGGAGCACTGACAGTGCTGGCTGTGTGAGGGGTAGCACTGACACTGCTGGCTGTGTGGGGCAGCACTGACAGTGCTGGCTGTGTGGTGGGAGCACTGACTGTGCTGGCTGTGTGGGGGAGCACTGACAGTGCTGGCTGTGTGCTGGGAGCACTGACAGTGCTGGCTGTGTGGGGGGAGCACTGACAGTGCTGGCTGTGTGGTGGGAGCACTGATAGTGCTGACTGTGTGGGGGAGCACTGACAGTGCTGATTGTGTGGGGGAGCACTGACAGTGCTGGCGGTGTGGGGGGAGCACTGGCAGTGCTGACTGTGTCAGGGGAGCACTGACAGTGCTGGCTGTGTGGGGGAGCACGGACAGTGCTGGCTGTGTGGGGGGAGCACGGACAGTGCTGGCTGTGTGGTGGGAATACGGACAGTGCTGGCTGTGTGGAGGGAGCACTGACAGTGCTGGCTGTGTGATGGGAATACGGACAGTGCTGGCTGTGTGGAGGGAGCACTGACAGTGCTGGCTGTGTGGTGGGAGCACTGACAGTGTTGGCTGTGTGGTGGGAGCACTGGCAGTGCTGGCTGTGTGGGGGAGCACTGACAGTGCTGGCTCTGTGGTGGGAGCACTGACAGTGCTGGCTGTGTGGGAGGTGCACTGACAGTGCTGGCTGTGTGGGGGGGAGCACTGACAGTGCTGGCTGTGTGGGGGAGCACTGACAGTGCAGGCTGTGTGGTGAGAGCACTGACAGTGTTGGCTGTGTGGTAGGAGCACTGGCAGTGCTGGCTGTGTGGGGGAGCACTGACAGTGCTGGCTCTGTGGTGGGAGCACTGACAGTGCTGGATATGTGGGGGAGAACTGACAGTGCTGGCTGTGTGGTGGGAGCACTGACAGTGTTGGCTGTGTGGTGGGAGCACGGACAGTGTTGGCTGTGTGGTGGGAGCACTGGCAGTGCTGGCTGTGTGGTGGGAGCACTGACAGTGTTGGCTGTGTGGTGGGAGCACTGGCAGTGCTGGCTGTGTGGGGAGCACTGACAGTGCTGGCTCTGTGGTGGGAGCACTGACAGTGCTGGATATGTGGGGGAGAACTGACAGTGCTGGCTGTGTGAGTGGAGCACTGACAGTGCTGGCTGTGTGGCGGGTGCACTGACAGTGGTAGCTGTGTGGTGGGAGCACTGACAGTGCTGGCTGTGTGTTGGGAGCACTGACAGTGCTGGCTGTGTGGGGGAGCACTGGCAGTGTTGGCTGTGTGGTGGGAGCACTGACAGTGCTGGCTGTGTGTTGGGAGCACTGACAGTGCTGGCTATGCGGGGAGCACGGACAGTGCTGGCTGTGTGGAGGGAGCACTGACAGTGCTGGCTGTGTGGGGTGGGAGCACTGACAGTGCTGGCTGTGTGGGGGTGCACTGGCAGTGCTGGCTGTGTGGGGGAGCACTGTCAGTGCTGGCTGTGTGGGGGGAGCACTGACAGTGCTGGCTGTGTGGGCTAAGCACTGACAGTGCTGGCTGTGTGGTGGGAGCACTGACAGTGCTGGCTCTGTGGGGGGAGTACGGACAGTGCTGGCCGTGTGGGGGGATCACTGACAGTGTTGGCTGTGTGGGGGGAGCACTTACAGTGCTGGCTGTGTGGGGGGAGCACTGGCAGTGCTGGCTGTGTGGTGGTAGCACTGAGAGTGCTGGCTGTGTGTGGGAGCTCTGGCAGTGCTAGCTTTGTTTGGAAGCACTGACAGTGCTGGCTGTGTGGTGGGAGCACTGATAGTACTGGCTGTGTGTGGGAGCACTGACAGTGCTGGCTGTGTGGGGGAGCACTGACAGTGCTGGCTGTGTTGTGGGAGCACTGACAGTGCTGGCTGTGTGGGGGGAGCACTGACAATGTTTGCTGTGTGGTGGGAGCACTGACAGTGCTGGCTGTGTTGTGGGAGCACTGACAGTGCTGGCTGTGTGGGGGGGCACTGACACTGCTGGCTGTGTGATGGGAGCACTGACAGTGCTGGCTGTGTGGTGGGAGCACTGACAGTGCTGGCTGTGTGGGGGAGCACTGACAGTGCTGGCTGTGTGGGGAGAGCACTGACAGTGCTGGCTGTGTGGTGGGAGCACTGGCAGTGCTAGCAGTGTGGTGGGAGCACTGACAGTGCTGGCTGTGTGGGGGGAGCACTGACAGAGCCAGCAGTGTGGTGGGAGCACTGACAGTGCTGGCTGTGTGGTGGGAGCACTAACAGTGCTGGCTGTTTGGTGGGAGCACTGACAGTGCTGGCTGTGTGGGGGGAGCACTGACAGTGCTGGCTGTGTGGGGAGAGCACTGACAGTGCTGGCTGTCTGGTGGGAGCACTGACAGTGCTAGCAGTGTGGTGGGAGCACTGACAGTGCTGGCTGTGTGGTGGGAGCACTGACAGTGCTAGCAGTGTGGTGGGAGCACTGACAGTGCTGACTGTGTGGTGGGAGCACTGACATTGCTGGCTGTTTGGGGGAGCACTGATAGTGCTGGCTGTGTGAGTGGAGCACTGACACTGCTGGCTGTGTGGGGGGCACTGACAGTGCTGGCTGTGTGGTAGGAGCACTGACAGTGCTGGCTGTGTGGTGGGAGCACTAACAGTGCTGGCTGTGTGGTGGGAGCACTGACAGTGCTGGCTGTGTGGGGGTGCACTGACAGTGCTGGCTGTGTGGGGAGCACTGACAGTGCTAGCTGATTGGGGGAGCACTGACAGTTCTGGCTGTGTGGGGGGAGCACTTACAGTGCTGGCTGTGTGGGGGAGCACTGACAGTGCTGGCTGTGTGGTGGGAGCACTGACAGTGTTGGCTGTGTGGGGGGAGCACTTACAGTGCTGGCTGTGTGGTGGGAGCACTGATAGTGCTGGCTGTGTGGGGGGAACACTGACAGTGCTGGCTGTGTGGGGAGCACTGACAGTGCTGCCTGTGTGTGGGGAGCACTGACAGTGCTGGCTGTGTGGGGAGCACTGACAGTGCTGGCTGTGTGGTGGGAGCACTGACAGTGCTGGCTGTGTGGGGGGATCACTTACAGTGCTGGCTGTGTGGGGGTGCACTGACAGTGCTGGCTGTGTGGGGGAGCACTAACAGTGCTGGCTGTGTGGGGGGAGCACTGATAGTGCTGGCTGTGTGGGGCAGCACTGACAGTGCTGGCTGTGTGGTGTAGCACTGACAGTGCTGGCTGTGTGGGTCGAGCACTGACAGTGCTGGCTGTGTGGTGGGAGCACTGACAGTGCTGGCTGTGTGGTGGTAGCACTGACAGTGCTGCTGTGTGGTGGGAGCACTGACAGTGCAGGCTGTGTGGTCGGAGCACTGACAGTGTTGGCTGTGTGGTGGAGCACTGACAGTGCTGGCTGTCTGGGGGAGCACTGACAGTGCTGGTTGTGTGGGGGAGCACTGGCAGTGCTGGTTGTGTGGCGGGAGCACTGACAGTGCTGGCTGTGTGGTGGGAGAACTGACAGTGCTGGCTGTCTGGGGGGAGCACTGACACTGCTGGCTGTGTGGGGGGAGCACGGACAGTGCTGGCTGTGTGGGGGAGCACTGACAGTGCTGGCTGTGTGGGGGAGCACTGACAGTGCTGCCTGTGTGGGGGAAGCACTGTCACTGCTGTCTGTGTAGTGGGAGCACTGACACTGCTGGCTGTGTGGGGGAGCACTGACAGTGCTGGCTGTGTGGGGTGGTGGCACTGACAGTGCTGGCTGTGTGGGAGGAGCACTGACAATGCTGGCTGTGTGGTGGGAGCACTGACAGTGCTGGCTGTGTGAGGGGTAGCACTGACACTGCTGGCTGTGTGGGGCAGCACTGACAGTGCTGGCTGTGTGGTGGGAGCACTGACTGTGCTGCTGTGTGGGGGAGCACTGACAGTGTTGGCTGTGTGGTGGGAGCACTGACAGTGCTGGCTGTGTGCTGGGAGAACTGACAGTGCTGGCTGTGTGGGGGGAGCACTGACAGTGCTGGCTGTGTGGTGGGAGCACTGATAGTGCTGACTGTGTGGGGGAGCACTGACAGTGCTGATTGTGTGGGGGAGCACTGACAGTGCTGGCGGTGTGGGGGGAGCACTGGCAGTGCTGACTGTGTCAGGGGAGCACTGACAGTGCTGGCTGTGTGGGTGGGAGCACTGACAGTGCTGGCTGTGTGGGGGGAGCACTGGCAGTGCTGGCTGTGTGGTGGGAGCACTGACAGTGCTGTCTGTGTGGGGGAGCACTGGCAGTGCTGGCTGTGTGGTGGGAGCACTGACAGTGCTGGCTGTGTGGTGGGAGCACTGACAGTGCTGGCTGTGCGGGGGGAGCACAGACAGTGCTGGCTGTGTGGGGGGGGAGAACAGACAGTGCTGACTGTGTGGGGGGGCACTGACAGTGCTGGCTCTTTGGGGAGCACTGACAGTGCTGGCTGTGTGGGGGAGCACTGACAGTGCTGGCTGTGTGGGGGAGCACTGACAGTGCTGGCTGTGTGGGGGAGCACGGACAGTGCTGGCTGTGTGGGGGGAGCAAGGACAGTGCTGGCGGTGTGGGCGGAGCACTGACAGTGCTGGCTGTGTGATGGGAGTACGGACAGTGCTGGCTGTGTGGAGGGAGCACTGACAGTGCTGGCTGTGTGGTGGGAGCACTGACAGTGTTGGCTGTGTAGTGGGAGCACTGGCAGTGCTGGCTGTGTGGGGGAGCACTGACAGTGCTGGCTCTGTGGTGGGAGCACTGACAGTGCTGGCTGTGTGGGAGGTGCACTGACAGTGCTGGCTGTGTGGGGGAGCACTGACAGTGCTGGCTGTGTGTTGGGAGCACTGACAGTGCTGGCTGTGTGGGGGAGCACTGACAGTGTTGGCTGTGAGGTGGGAGCACTGACAGTGCTGGCTATGCGGGGAGCACGGACAGTGCTGGCTGTGTGGAGGGAGCACTGACAGTGCTGGCTGTGTGGGGTGGGAGCACTGACAGTGCTGGCTGTGTGGGGGTGCACTGACAGTGTTGGCTGTGTGGTGGGAGCACTGACAGTGTTGGCTGTGTGGTGGGAGCACTGGCAGTGCTGGCTGTGTGGGGAGCACTGACAGTGCTGGCTCTGTGGTGGGAGCACTGACAGTGCTGGATATGTGGGGGAGAACTGACAGTGCTGGCTGTGTGAGTGGAGCACTGACAGTGCTGGCTGTGTGGGGGGTGCACTGACAGTGCTAGCTGTGTGGTGGGAGCACTGACAGTGCTGGCTGTGTGTTGGGAGCACTGACAGTGCTGGCTGTGTGGGGGAGCACTGACAGTGTTGGCTGTGAGGTGGGAGCACTGACAGTGCTGGCTATGCGGGGAGCACGGACAGTGCTGGCTGTGTGGAGGGAGCACTGACAGTGCTGGCTGTGTGGGGTGGGAGCACTGACAGTGCTGGCTGTGTGGGGGTGCACTGGCAGTGCTGGCTGTGTGGGGAGCACTGTCAGTGCTGGCTGTGTGGGGGGAGCACTGACAGTGCTGGCTGTGTGGGCGGAGCACTGACAGTGCTGGCTGTGTGGTGGAAGCACTGACAGTGCTGGCTCTGTGGGGGGAGTACGGACAGTGCTGACCGTGTGGGGGGATCACTGACAGTGTTGGCTGTGTGGGGGGAGCACTTACAGTGCTGGCTGTGTGGGGGGAGATCTGACAGTGCTGGCTGTGTGAGTGGAGCACTGACAGTGGTGGCTGTGTGAGGGGTGCACTAACAGTGCTGGCTGTGTGTTGGGAGCACTGACAGTGCTGGCTGTGTGGGGGAGCACTGACAGTGTTGGCTGTGTGGTGGGAGCACTGACAGTGCTGGCTGTGTGTTGGGAGCACTGACAGTGCTGGCTGTGTGGGGGAGCACTGACAGTGCTGGCTGTGTGAGGTGGGAGCACTGACAGTGCTGGCTGTGTGGGGGTGCCCTGACAGTGCTGGCTGTGTGGGGAGCACTGACAGTGCTGGCTGTGTGGGGGAGCACGGACAGTGCTGGCTGTGTGGGGGGAGCACGGACAGTGCTGGCTGTGTGGGCGGAGCACTGACAGTGCTGGCTGTGTGATGGGAATACGGACAGCGCTGGCTCTGTGGTGGGAGCACTGACAGTGCTGGCTGTGTGGGAGGTGCACTGACAGTGCTGGCTGTGTGGGGGGGAGCACTGACAGTGCTGGCTGTGTGGGGGAGCACTGACAGTGCAGGCTGTGTGGTGAGAGCACTGACAGTGTTGGCTGTGTGGTAGGAGCACTGGCAGTGCTGGCTGTGTGGGGGAGCACTGACAGTGCTGGCTCTGTGGTGGGAGCACTGACAGTGCTGGATATGTGGGGGAGAACTGACAGTGCTGGCTGTGTGGTGGGAGCACTGACAGTGTTGGCTGTGTGGTGGGAGCACGGACAGTGTTGGCTGTGTGGTGGGAGCACTGGCAGTGCTGGCTGTGTGGTGGGAGCACTGACAGTGTTGGCTGTGTGGTGGGAGCACTGGCAGTGCTGGCTGTGTGGGGAGCACTGACAGTGCTGGTTCTGTGGTGGGAGCACTGACAGTGCTGGATATGTGGGGGAGAACTGACAGTGCTGGCTGTGTGAGTGGAGCACTGACAGTGCTGGCTGTGTGGGGGGTGCATTGACAGTGGTAGCTGTGTGGTGGGAGCACTGACAGTGCTGGCTGTGTGTTGGGAGCACTGACAGTGCTGGCTGTGTGGGGGAGCACTGGCAGTGTTGGCTGTGTGGTGGGAGCACTGACAGTGCTGGCTGTGTGTTGGGAGCACTGACAGTGCTGGCTATGCGGGGAGCACGGACAGTGCTGGCTGTGTGGAGGGAGCACTGACAGTGCTGACTGTGTGGGGTGGGAGCACTGACAGTGCTGGCTGTGTGGGGGTGCACTGGCAGTGCTGGCTGTGTGGGGGAGCACTGTCAGTGCTGGCTGTGTGGGGGAGCACTGACAGTGCTGGCTGTGTGGGCGGAGCACTGACAGTGCTGGCTGTGTGGTGGGAGCACTGACAGTGCTGGCTGTGTGGGGGGAGCACTGACAATGTTTGCTGTGTGGTGGGAGCACTGACAGTGCTGGATGTGTTGTCGGAGCACTGACAGTGCTGGCTGTGTTGGGGGAGCACTGGCAGTGCTGGCTGTGTGGTGGTAGCACTGAGAGTGCTGGCTGTGTGTGGGAGCTCTGGCAGTGCTAGTTTTGTGGGGAAGCACTGACAGTGCTGGCTGTGTGGTGGTAGCACTGATAGTACTGGCTGTGTGGTGGTAGCACTGAGAGTGCTGGCTGTGTTGTGGGAGCACTGACAGTACTGGCTGTGTGGGGGAGCACTGACAATGTTTGCTGTGTGGTGGGAGCACTGACAGTGCTGGCTGTGTTGTCGGAGCACTGACAGTGCTGGCTGTGTGGGGGAGCACTGACACTGCTGGCTGTGTGATGGGAGCACTGACAGTGCTGGCTGTGTGGTGGGAGCACTGACAGTGCTGGCTGTGTGGGGGGAGCACTGACAGTGCTGGCTGTGTGGGGAGAGCACTGACAGTGCTGGCTGTGTGGTGGGAGCACTGGCAGTGCTAGCAGTGTGGTGGGAGCACTGACAGTGCTGGCTGTGTGGGGGGAGCACTGACAGTGCCAGCAGTGTGGTGGGAGCACTGACAGTGCTGGCTGTGTGGTGGGAGCACTGACAGTGCTGGCTGTTTGGTGGGAGCACTGGCAGTGCTGGCTGTGTGGGGAGCACTGACAGTGCTGGCTCTGTGGTGGGAGCACTGACAGTGCTGGATATGTGGGGGAGAACTGACAGTGCTGGCTGTGTGAGTGGAGCACTGACAGTGCTGGCTGTGTGGGGGGTGCACTGACAGTGGTAGCTGTGTGGTGGGAGCACTGACAGTGCTGGCTGTGTGTTGGGAGCACTGACAGTGCTGGCTGTGTGGGGGAGCACTGGCAGTGTTGGCTGTGTGGTGGGAGCACTGACAGTGCTGGCTGTGTGTTGGGAGCACTGACAGTGCTGGCTATGCGGGGAGCACGGACAGTGCTGGCTGTGTGGAGGGAGCACTGACAGTGCTGGCTGTGTGGGGTGGGAGCACTGACAGTGCTGGCTGTGTGGGGGTGCACTGGCAGTGCTGGCTGTGTGGGGGAGCACTGTCAGTGCTGGCTGTGTGGGGGAGCACTGACAGTGCTGGCTGTGTGGGCGGAGCACTGACAGTGCTGGCTGTGTGGTGGGAGCACTGACAGTGCTGGCTCTGTGGGGGGAGTACGGACAGTGCTGGCCGTGTGGGGGGATCACTGACAGTGTTGACTGTGTGGGGGGAGCACTTACAGTGCTGGCTGTGTGGGGGGAGCACTGGCAGTGCTGGCTGTGTGGTGGTAGCACTGAGAGTGCTGGCTGTGTGTGGGAGCTCTGGCAGTGCTAGCTTTGTGGGGAAGCACTGACAGTGCTGGCTGTGTGGTGGTAGCACTGATAGTACTGGCTGTGTGGTGGTAGCACTGAGAGTGCTGGCTGTGTTGTGGGAGCACTGACAGTGCTGGCTGTGTGGGGGGAGCACTGACAATGTTTGCTGTGTGGTGGGAGCACTAACAGTGCTGGCTGTGTTGTGGGAGCACTGACAGTGCTGGCTGTGTGGGGGAGCACTGACACTGCTGGCTGTGTGATGGGAGCACTGACAGTGCTGGCTGTGTGGTGGGAGCACTGACAGTGCTGGCTGTGTGGGGGGAGCACTGACAGTGCTGGCTGTGTGGGGAGAGCACTGACAGTGCTGGCTGTGTGGTGGGAGCACTGGCAGTGCTAGCAGTGTGGTGGGAGCACTGACAGTGCTGGCTGTGTGGGGGGAGCACTGACAGTGCCAGCAGTGTGGTGGGAGCACTGACAGTGCTGGCTGTGTGGTGGGAGCACTGACAGTGCTGGCTGTTTGGTGGGAGCACTGACAGTGCTGGCTGTGTGGGGGGAGCACTGACAGTGCTGGCTGTGTGGGGAGAGCACTGACAGTGCTGGCTGTGTGGTGGGAGCACTGACAGTGCTAGCAGTGTGGTGGGAGCACTGACAGTGCTGGCTGTGTGGTGGGAGCACTGACAGTGCTAGCAGTGTGGTGGGAGTACTGACAGTGCTGACTGTGTGGTGGGAGCACTGACACTGCTGGCTGTTTGGGGGAGGACTGATAGTGCTGGCTGTGTGAGTGGAGCACTGACACTGCTGGCTGTGTGGGGGGCACTGACAGTGCTGGCTGTGTGGTAGGAGCACTGACAGTGCTGGCTGTGTGGTGGGAGCACTAACAGTGCTGTCTGTGTGGTGGGAGCACTGACAGTGCTGGCTGTGTGGGGGTGCACTGACAGTGCTGGCTGTGTGGGGAGCACTGACAGTGCTAGCTGATTGGGGGAGCACTGACAGTTCTGGCTGTGTGGGGGGAGCACTTACAGTGCTGGCTGTGTGGGGGAGCACTGACAGTGCTGGCTGTGTGGTGGGAGCACTGACAGTGTTGGCTGTGTGGGGGGAGCACTTACAGTGCTGGCTGTGTGGTGGGAGCACTGATAGTGCTGGCTGTGTGGGGGGAACACTGACAGTGCTGGCTGTGTGGGGGAGCACTGACAGTGCTGCCTGTGTGTGGGGAGCACTGACAGTGCTGGCTGTGTGGGGAGCACTGACAGTGCTGGCTGTGTGGTGGGAGCACTGACAGTGCTGGCTGTGTGGGGGGATCACTTACAGTGCTGGCTGTGTGGGGGTGCACTGATAGTGCTGGCTGTGTGGGGGAGCACTGACAGTGCTGGCTGTGTGGGGGGAGCACTGATAGTGCTGGCTGTGTGGGGCAGCACTGACAGTGCTGGCTGTGTGGTGTAGCACTGACAGTGCTGGCTGTGTGGGTCGAGCACTGACAGTGCTGGCTGTGTGGTGGGAGCACTGACAGTGCTGGCTGTGTGGTGGTAGCACTGACAGTGCTGCTGTGTGGTGGGAGCACTGACAGTGCTGGCTGTGTGGTGGGAGCACTGACAGTGTTGGCTGTGTGGTGGAGCACTGACAGTGCTGGCTGTCTGGGGGAGCACTGACAGTGCTGGTTGTGTGGGGAGCACTGGCAGTGCTGGCTGTGTGGCGGGAGCACTGACAGTGCTGGCTGTGTGGTGGGAGCACTGACAGTGCTGGCTGTCTGGGGGGAGCACTGACACTGCTGGCTGTGTGGGGGAAGCACGGACAGTGCTGGCTGTGTGGGGGAGCACTGACAGTGCTGCCTGTGTGGGGGAAGCACTGTCACTGCTGTCTGTGTAGTGGGAGCACTGACACTGCTGGCTGTGTGGGGGAGCACTGACAGTGCTGACTGTGTGGGGTGGTGGCACTGACAGTGCTGGCTGTGTGGGAGGAGCACTGACAATGCTGGCTGTGTGGTGGGAGCACTGACACTGCTGGCTGTGTGGGGGAGCACTGACAGTGCTGGCTGTGTGGGGTGGTGGCACTGACAGTGCTGGCTGTGTGGGAGGAGCACTGACAGTGCTGGCTGTGTGAGGGGTAGCACTGACACTGCTGGCTGTGTGGGGCAGCACTGACAGTGCTGGCTGTGTGGTGGGAGCACTGACTGTGCTGGCTGTGTGGGGGAGCACTGACAGTGCTGGCTGTGTGCTGGGAGCACTGACAGTGCTGGCTGTTTGGTGGGAGCACTGGCAGTGCTGGCTGTGTGGGGAGCACTGACAGTGCTGGCTCTGTGGTGGGAGCACTGACAGTGCTGGATATGTGGGGGAGAACTGACAGTGCTGGCTGTGTGAGTGGAGCACTGACAGTGCTGGCTGTGTGGTGGGAGCACTGACAGTGCTGGCTGTGTGTTGGGAGCACTGACAGTGCTGGCTGTGTGGGGGAGCACTGGCAGTGTTGGCTGTGTGGTGGGAGCACTGACAGTGCTGGCTGTGTGTTGGGAGCACTGACAGTGCTGGCTATGCGGGGAGCACGGACAGTGCTGGCTGTGTGGAGGGAGCACTGACAGTGCTGGCTGTGTGGGGTGGGAGCACTGACAGTGCTGGCTGTGTGGGGGTGCACTGGCAGTGCTGGCTGTGTGGGGGAGCACTGTCAGTGCTGGCTGTGTGGGGGAGCACTGACAGTGCTGGCTGTGTGGGCGGAGCACTGACAGTGCTGGCTGTGTGGTGGGAGCACTGACAGTGCTGGCTCTGTGGGGGGAGTACGGACAGTGCTGGCCGTGTGGGGGGATCACTGACAGTGTTGGCTGTGTGGGGGGAGCACTTACAGTGCTGGCTGTGTGGGGGGAGCACTGGCAGTGCTGGCTGTGTGGTGGTAGCACTGAGAGTGCTGGCTGTGTGTGGGAGCTCTGGCAGTGCTAGCTTTGTGGGGAAGCACTGACAGTGCTGGCTGTGTGGTGGTAGCACTGATAGTACTGGCTGTGTGGTGGTAGCACTGAGAGTGCTGGCTGTGTTGTGGGAGCACTGACAGTGCTGGCTGTGTGGGGGGAGCACTGACAATGTTTGCTGTGTGGTGGGAGCACTAACAGTGCTGGCTGTGTTGTGGGAGCACTGACAGTGCTGGCTGTGTGGGGGAGCACTGACACTGCTGGCTGTGTGATGGGAGCACTGACAGTGCTGGCTGTGTGGTGGGAGCACTGACAGTGCTGGCTGTGTGGGGGGAGCACTGACAGTGCTGGCTGTGTGGGGACAGCACTGACAGTGCTGGCTGTGTGGTGGGAGCACTGGCAGTGCTAGCAGTGTGGTGGGAGCACTGACAGTGCTGGCTGTGTGGGGGGAGCACTGACAGTGTCAGCAATGTGGCGGGAGCACTTACAGTGCTGGCTGTGTGGGGGGGCACTGACAGTGCTGGCTGTGTGGTGGGAGCACTGACAGTGCTAGCAGTGTGGTGGGAGCATTGACAGTGCTGGCTGTGTGGTGGGAGCACTGACAGTGCTAGCAGTGTGGTGGGAGCACTGACAGTGCTGACTGTGTGGTGGGAGCACTGACACTGCTGGCTGTTTGGGGGAGCACTGATAGTGCTGGCTGTGTGAGTGGAGCACTGACACTGCTGGCTGTGTGGGGGGCACTGACAGTGCTGACTGTGTGGTAGGAGCACTGACAGTGCTGGCTGTGTGGTGGGAGCACTAACAGTGCTGGCTGTGTGGTGGGAGCACTGACAGTGCTGGCTGTGTGGGGGTGCACTGACAGTGCTGGCTGTGTGGGGAGCACTGACAGTGCTAGCTGATTGGGGGAGCACTGACAGTTCTGGCTGTGTGGGGGGAGCACTTACAGTGCTGGCTGTGTGGGGGAGCACTGACAGTGCTGGCTGTGTGGTGGGAGCACTGACAGTGTTGGCTGTGTGGGGGGAGCACTTACAGTGCTGGCTGTGTGGTGGGAGCACTGATAGTGCTGGCTGTGTGGGGGGAACACTGACAGTGCTGGCTGTGTGGGGGAGCACTGACAGTGCTGCCTGTGTGTGGGGAGCACTGACAGTGCTGGCTGTGTGGGGAGCACTGACAGTGCTGGCTGTGTGGTGGGAGCACTGACAGTGCTGGCTCTGTGGGGGGATCACTTACAGTGCTGGCTGTGTGGGGGTGCACTGATAGTGCTGGCTGTGTGGGGGAGCACTGACAGTGCTGGCTGTGTGGGGGGAGCACTGATAGTGCTGGCTGTGTGGGGCAGCACTGACAGTGCTGGCTGTGTGGTGTAGCACTGACAGTGCTGGCTGTGTGGGTCGAGCACTGACAGTGCTGGCTGTGTGGTGGGAGCACTGACAGTGCTGGCTGTGTGGTGGTAGCACTGACAGTGCTGCTGTGTGGTGGGAGCACTGACAGTGCTGGCTGTGTGGTGGGAGCACTGACAGTGTTGGCTGTGTGGTGGAGCACTGACAGTGCTGGCTGTCTGGGGGAGCACTGACAGTGCTGGTTGTGTGGGGGAGCACTGGCAGTGCTGGCTGTGTGGCGGGAGCACTGACAGTGCTGGCTGTGTGGTGGGAGCACTGACAGTGCTGGCTGTGTGGGGAGCACTGACAGTGCTGGCTGTGTGGTGGGAGCACTGACAGTGCTGGCTGTGTGGGGGGATCACTTACAGTGCTGGCTGTGTGGGGGTGCACTGATAGTGCTGGCTGTGTGGGGGAGCACTGACAGTGCTGGCTGTGTGGGGGAGCACTGATAGTGCTGGCTGTGTGGGGCAGCACTGACAGTGCTGGCTGTGTGGTGTAGCACTGACAGTGCTGGCTGTGTGGGTCGAGCACTGACAGTGCTGGCTGTGTGGGGGGAGCACTGATAGTGCTGGCTGTGTGGGGCAGCACTGACAGTGCTGGCTGTGTGGTGTAGCACTGACAGTGCTGGCTGTGTGGGTCGAGCACTGACAGTGCTGGCTGTGTGGTGGGAGCACTGACAGTGCTGGCTGTGTGGTGGTAGCACTGACAGTGCTGCTGTGTGGTGGGAGCACTGACAGTGCTGGCTGTGTGGTGGGAGCACTGACAGTGTTGGCTGTGTGGTGGAGCACTGACAGTGCTGGCTGTCTGGGGGAGCACTGACAGTGCTGGTTGTGTGGGGAGCACTGGCAGTGCTGGCTGTGTGGCGGGAGCACTGACAGTGCTGGCTGTGTGGTGGGAGCACTGACAGTGCTGGCTGTCTGGGGGGAGCACTGACACTGCTGGCTGTGTGGGGGAAGCACGGAGAGTGCTGGATGTGTGGGGGAGCACTGACAGTGCTGCCTGTGTGGGGGAAGCACTGTCACTGCTGTCTGTGTAGTGGGAGCACTGACACTGCTGGCTGTGTGGGGGAGCACTGACAGTGCTGGCTATGTGGGGTGGTGGCACTGACAGTGCTGGCTGTGTGGGAGGAGCACTGACAATGCTGGCTGTGTGGTGGGAGCACTGACAGTGCTGGCTGTGTGAGGGGTAGCACTGACACTGCTGGCTGTGTGGGGCAGCACTGACAGTGCTGGCTGTGTGGTGGGAGCACTGACTGTGCTGGCTGTGTGGGGGAGCACTGACAGTGCTGGCTGTGTGCTGGGAGCACTGACAGTGCTGGCTGTGTGGGGGGAGCACTGACAGTGCTGGCTGTGTGGTGGGAGCACTGATAGTGCTGACTGTGTGGGGGAGCACTGACAGTGCTGATTGTGTGGGGGAGCACTGACAGTGCTGGCGGTGTGGGGGGAGCACTGGCAGTGCTGACTGTGTCAGGGGAGCACTGACAGTGCTGGCTGTGTGGGTGGGAGCACTGACAGTGCTGGCTGTGTGGGGGGAGCACTGGCAGTGCTGGCTGTGTGGTGAGAGCACTGACAGTGCTGTCTGTGTGGGGGAGCACTGGCAGTGCTGGCTGTGTGGTGGGAGCACTGACAGTGCTGGCTGTGTGGTGGGAGCACTGACAGTGCTGGCTGTGCGGGGGGAGCACAGACAGTGCTGGCTGTGTGGGGGGGGAGAACAGACAGTGCTGACTGTGTGGGGGGGGCACTGACAGTGCTGGCTCTTTGGGGAGCACTGACAGTGCTGGCTATGCGGGGAGCACGGACAGTGCTGGCTGTGTGGAGGGAGCACTGACAGTGCTGGCTGTGTGGGGTGGGAGCACTGACAGTGCTGGCTGTGTGGGGGTGCACTGGCAGTGCTGGCTGTGTGGGGAGCACTGACAGTGCTGGCTCTGTGGTGGGAGCACTGACAGTGCTGGATATGTGGGGGAGAACTGACAGTGCTGGCTGTGTGGGGGGTGCACTGACAGTGCTAGCTGTGTGGTGGGAGCACTGACAGTGCTGGCTGTGTGTTGGGAGCACTGACAGTGCTGGCTGTGTGGGGGAGCACTGACAGTGTTGGCTGTGAGGTGGGAGCACTGACAGTGCTGGCTGTGTGGGGGAGCACTGACAGTGCAGGCTGTGTGGTGAGAGCACTGACAGTGTTGGCTGTGTGGTAGGAGCACTGGCAGTGCTGGCTGTGTGGGGGAGCACTGACAGTGCTGGCTCTGTGGTGGGAGCACTGACAGTGCTGGATATGTGGGGGAGAACTGACAGTGCTGGCTGTGTGGTGGGAGCACTGACAGTGTTGGCTGTGTGGTGGGAGCACGGACAGTGTTGGCTGTGTGGTGGGAGCACTGGCAGTGCTGGCTGTGTGGTGGGAGCACTGACAGTGTTGGCTGTGTGGTGGGAGCACTGGCAGTGCTGGCTGTGTGGGGAGCACTGACAGTGCTGGTTCTGTGGTGGGAGCACTGACAGTGCTGGATATGTGGGGGAGAACTGACAGTGCTGGCTGTGTGAGTGGAGCACTGACAGTGCTGGCTGTGTGGGGGGTGCATTGACAGTGGTAGCTGTGTGGTGGGAGCACTGACAGTGCTGGCTGTGTGTTGGGAGCACTGACAGTGCTGGCTGTGTGGGGGAGCACTGGCAGTGTTGGCTGTGTGGTGGGAGCACTGACAGTGCTGGCTGTGTGTTGGGAGCACTGACAGTGCTGGCTATGCGGGGAGCACGGACAGTGCTGGCTGTGTGGAGGGAGCACTGACAGTGCTGACTGTGTGGGGTGGGAGCACTGACAGTGCTGGCTGTGTGGGGGTGCACTGGCAGTGCTGGCTGTGTGGGGGAGCACTGTCAGTGCTGGCTGTGTGGGGGAGCACTGACAGTGCTGGCTGTGTGGGCGGAGCACTGACAGTGCTGGCTGTGTGGTGGGAGCACTGACAGTGCTGGCTGTGTGGGGGGAGCACTGACAATGTTTGCTGTGTGGTGGGAGCACTGACAGTGCTGGATGTGTTGTCGGAGCACTGACAGTGCTGGCTGTGTTGGGGGAGCACTGGCAGTGCTGGCTGTGTGGTGGTAGCACTGAGAGTGCTGGCTGTGTGTGGGAGCTCTGGCAGTGCTAGTTTTGTGGGGAAGCACTGACAGTGCTGGCTGTGTGGTGGTAGCACTGATAGTACTGGCTGTGTGGTGGTAGCACTGAGAGTGCTGGCTGTGTTGTGGGAGCACTGACAGTACTGGCTGTGTGGGGGAGCACTGACAATGTTTGCTGTGTGGTGGGAGCACTGACAGTGCTGGCTGTGTTGTCGGAGCACTGACAGTGCTGGCTGTGTGGGGGAGCACTGACACTGCTGGCTGTGTGATGGGAGCACTGACAGTGCTGGCTGTGTGGTGGGAGCACTGACAGTGCTGGCTGTGTGGGGGGAGCACTGACAGTGCTGGCTGTGTGGGGAGAGCACTGACAGTGCTGGCTGTGTGGTGGGAGCACTGGCAGTGCTAGCAGTGTGGTGGGAGCACTGACAGTGCTGGCTGTGTGGGGGGAGCACTGACAGTGCCAGCAGTGTGGTGGGAGCACTGACAGTGCTGGCTGTGTGGTGGGAGCACTGACAGTGCTGGCTGTTTGGTGGGAGCACTGGCAGTGCTGGCTGTGTGGGGAGCACTGACAGTGCTGGCTCTGTGGTGGGAGCACTGACAGTGCTGGATATGTGGGGGAGAACTGACAGTGCTGGCTGTGTGAGTGGAGCACTGACAGTGCTGGCTGTGTGGGGGGTGCACTGACAGTGGTAGCTGTGTGGTGGGAGCACTGACAGTGCTGGCTGTGTGTTGGGAGCACTGACAGTGCTGGCTGTGTGGGGGAGCACTGGCAGTGTTGGCTGTGTGGTGGGAGCACTGACAGTGCTGGCTGTGTGTTGGGAGCACTGACAGTGCTGGCTATGCGGGGAGCACGGACAGTGCTGGCTGTGTGGAGGGAGCACTGACAGTGCTGGCTGTGTGGGGTGGGAGCACTGACAGTGCTGGCTGTGTGGGGGTGCACTGGCAGTGCTGGCTGTGTGGGGGAGCACTGTCAGTGCTGGCTGTGTGGGGGAGCACTGACAGTGCTGGCTGTGTGGGCGGAGCACTGACAGTGCTGGCTGTGTGGTGGGAGCACTGACAGTGCTGGCTCTGTGGGGGGAGTACGGACAGTGCTGGCCGTGTGGGGGGATCACTGACAGTGTTGACTGTGTGGGGGGAGCACTTACAGTGCTGGCTGTGTGGGGGTAGCACTGGCAGTGCTGGCTGTGTGGTGGTAGCACTGAGAGTGCTGGCTGTGTGTGGGAGCTCTGGCAGTGCTAGCTTTGTGGGGAAGCACTGACAGTGCTGGCTGTGTGGTGGTAGCACTGATAGTACTGGCTGTGTGGTGGTAGCACTGAGAGTGCTGGCTGTGTTGTGGGAGCACTGACAGTGCTGGCTGTGTGGGGGGAGCACTGACAATGTTTGCTGTGTGGTGGGAGCACTAACAGTGCTGGCTGTGTTGTGGGAGCACTGACAGTGCTGGCTGTGTGGGGGAGCACTGACACTGCTGGCTGTGTGATGGGAGCACTGACAGTGCTGGCTGTGTGGTGGGAGCACTGACAGTGCTGGCTGTGTGGGGGGAGCACTGACAGTGCTGGCTGTGTGGGGAGAGCACTGACAGTGCTGGCTGTGTGGTGGGAGCACTGGCAGTGCTAGCAGTGTGGTGGGAGCACTGACAGTGCTGGCTGTGTGGGGGGAGCACTGACAGTGCCAGCAGTGTGGTGGGAGCACTGACAGTGCTGGCTGTGTGGTGGGAGCACTGACAGTGCTGGCTGTTTGGTGGGAGCACTGACAGTGCTGGCTGTGTGGGGGGAGCACTGACAGTGCTGGCTGTGTGGGGAGAGCACTGACAGTGCTGGCTGTGTGGTGGGAGCACTGACAGTGCTAGCAGTGTGGTGGGAGCACTGACAGTGCTGGCTGTGTGGTGGGAGCACTGACAGTGCTAGCAGTGTGGTGGGAGTACTGACAGTGCTGACTGTGTGGTGGGAGCACTGACACTGCTGGCTGTTTGGGGGAGGACTGATAGTGCTGGCTGTGTGAGTGGAGCACTGACACTGCTGGCTGTGTGGGGGGCACTGACAGTGCTGGCTGTGTGGTAGGAGCACTGACAGTGCTGGCTGTGTGGTGGGAGCACTAACAGTGCTGTCTGTGTGGTGGGAGCACTGACAGTGCTGGCTGTGTGGGGGTGCACTGACAGTGCTGGCTGTGTGGGGAGCACTGACAGTGCTAGCTGATTGGGGGAGCACTGACAGTTCTGGCTGTGTGGGGGGAGCACTTACAGTGCTGGCTGTGTGGGGGAGCACTGACAGTGCTGGCTGTGTGGTGGGAGCACTGACAGTGTTGGCTGTGTGGGGGGAGCACTTACAGTGCTGGCTGTGTGGTGGGAGCACTGATAGTGCTGGCTGTGTGGGGGGAACACTGACAGTGCTGGCTGTGTGGGGGAGCACTGACAGTGCTGCCTGTGTGTGGGGAGCACTGACAGTGCTGGCTGTGTGGGGAGCACTGACAGTGCTGGCTGTGTGGTGGGAGCACTGACAGTGCTGGCTGTGTGGGGGGATCACTTACAGTGCTGGCTGTGTGGGGGTGCACTGATAGTGCTGGCTGTGTGGGGGAGCACTGACAGTGCTGGCTGTGTGGGGGGAGCACTGATAGTGCTGGCTGTGTGGGGCAGCACTGACAGTGCTGGCTGTGTGGTGTAGCACTGACAGTGCTGGCTGTGTGGGTCGAGCACTGACAGTGCTGGCTGTGTGGTGGGAGCACTGACAGTGCTGGCTGTGTGGTGGTAGCACTGACAGTGCTGCTGTGTGGTGGGAGCACTGACAGTGCTGGCTGTGTGGTGGGAGCACTGACAGTGTTGGCTGTGTGGTGGAGCACTGACAGTGCTGGCTGTCTGGGGGAGCACTGACAGTGCTGGTTGTGTGGGGAGCACTGGCAGTGCTGGCTGTGTGGCGGGAGCACTGACAGTGCTGGCTGTGTGGTGGGAGCACTGACAGTGCTGGCTGTCTGGGGGGAGCACTGACACTGCTGGCTGTGTGGGGGAAGCACGGACAGTGCTGGCTGTGTGGGGGAGCACTGACAGTGCTGCCTGTGTGGGGGAAGCACTGTCACTGCTGTCTGTGTAGTGGGAGCACTGACACTGCTGGCTGTGTGGGGGAGCACTGACAGTGCTGACTGTGTGGGGTGGTGGCACTGACAGTGCTGGCTGTGTGGGAGGAGCACTGACAATGCTGGCTGTGTGGTGGGAGCACTGACACTGCTGGCTGTGTGGGGGAGCACTGACAGTGCTGGCTGTGTGGGGTGGTGGCACTGACAGTGCTGGCTGTGTGGGAGGAGCACTGACAGTGCTGGCTGTGTGAGGGGTAGCACTGACACTGCTGGCTGTGTGGGGCAGCACTGACAGTGCTGGCTGTGTGGTGGGAGCACTGACTGTGCTGGCTGTGTGGGGGAGCACTGACAGTGCTGGCTGTGTGCTGGGAGCACTGACAGTGCTGGCTGTTTGGTGGGAGCACTGGCAGTGCTGGCTGTGTGGGGAGCACTGACAGTGCTGGCTCTGTGGTGGGAGCACTGACAGTGCTGGATATGTGGGGGAGAACTGACAGTGCTGGCTGTGTGAGTGGAGCACTGACAGTGCTGGCTGTGTGGTGGGAGCACTGACAGTGCTGGCTGTGTGTTGGGAGCACTGACAGTGCTGGCTGTGTGGGGGAGCACTGGCAGTGTTGGCTGTGTGGTGGGAGCACTGACAGTGCTGGCTGTGTGTTGGGAGCACTGACAGTGCTGGCTATGCGGGGAGCACGGACAGTGCTGGCTGTGTGGAGGGAGCACTGACAGTGCTGGCTGTGTGGGGTGGGAGCACTGACAGTGCTGGCTGTGTGGGGGTGCACTGGCAGTGCTGGCTGTGTGGGGGAGCACTGTCAGTGCTGGCTGTGTGGGGGAGAACTGACAGTGCTGGCTGTGTGGGCGGAGCACTGACAGTGCTGGCTGTGTGGTGGGAGCACTGACAGTGCTGGCTCTGTGGGGGGAGTACGGACAGTGCTGGCCGTGTGGGGGGATCACTGACAGTGTTGGCTGTGTGGGGGGAGCACTTACAGTGCTGGCTGTGTGGGGGGAGCACTGGCAGTGCTGGCTGTGTGGTGGTAGCACTGAGAGTGCTGGCTGTGTGTGGGAGCTCTGGCAGTGCTAGCTTTGTGGGGAAGCACTGACAGTGCTGGCTGTGTGGTGGTAGCACTGATAGTACTGGCTGTGTGGTGGTAGCACTGAGAGTGCTGGCTGTGTTGTGGGAGCACTGACAGTGCTGGCTGTGTGGGGGGAGCACTGACAATGTTTGCTGTGTGGTGGGAGCACTAACAGTGCTGGCTGTGTTGTGGGAGCACTGACAGTGCTGGCTGTGTGGGGGAGCACTGACACTGCTGGCTGTGTGATGGGAGCACTGACAGTGCTGGCTGTGTGGTGGGAGCACTGACAGTGCTGGCTGTGTGGGGGGAGCACTGACAGTGCTGGCTGTGTGGGGACAGCACTGACAGTGCTGGCTGTGTGGTGGGAGCACTGGCAGTGCTAGCAGTGTGGTGGGAGCACTGACAGTGCTGGCTGTGTGGGGGGAGCACTGACAGTGTCAGCAATGTGGCGGGAGCACTGACAGTGCTGGCTGTGTGGTGGGAGCACTGACAGTGCTGGCTGTTTGGTGGGAGCACTGACAGTGCTGGCTGTGTGGGGGGGCACTGACAGTGCTGGCTGTGTGGTGGGAGCACTGACAGTGCTAGCAGTGTGGTGGGAGCATTGACAGTGCTGGCTGTGTGGTGGGAGCACTGACAGTGCTAGCAGTGTGGTGGGAGCACTGACAGTGCTGACTGTGTGGTGGGAGCACTGACACTGCTGGCTGTTTGGGGGAGCACTGATAGTGCTGGCTGTGTGAGTGGAGCACTGACACTGCTGGCTGTGTGGGGGGCACTGACAGTGCTGACTGTGTGGTAGGAGCACTGACAGTGCTGGCTGTGTGGTGGGAGCACTAACAGTGCTGGCTGTGTGGTGGGAGCACTGACAGTGCTGGCTGTGTGGGGGTGCACTGACAGTGCTGGCTGTGTGGGGAGCACTGACAGTGCTAGCTGATTGGGGGAGCACTGACAGTTCTGGCTGTGTGGGGGGAGCACTTACAGTGCTGGCTGTGTGGGGGAGCACTGACAGTGCTGGCTGTGTGGTGGGAGCACTGACAGTGTTGGCTGTGTGGGGGGAGCACTTACAGTGCTGGCTGTGTGGTGGGAGCACTGATAGTGCTGGCTGTGTGGGGGGAACACTGACAGTGCTGGCTGTGTGGGGGAGCACTGACAGTGCTGCCTGTGTGTGGGGAGCACTGACAGTGCTGGCTGTGTGGGGAGCACTGACAGTGCTGGCTGTGTGGTGGGAGCACTGACAGTGCTGGCTCTGTGGGGGGATCACTTACAGTGCTGGCTGTGTGGGGGTGCACTGATAGTGCTGGCTGTGTGGGGGAGCACTGACAGTGCTGGCTGTGTGGGGGGAGCACTGATAGTGCTGGCTGTGTGGGGCAGCACTGACAGTGCTGGCTGTGTGGTGTAGCACTGACAGTGCTGGCTGTGTGGGTCGAGCACTGACAGTGCTGGCTGTGTGGTGGGAGCACTGACAGTGCTGGCTGTGTGGTGGTAGCACTGACAGTGCTGCTGTGTGGTGGGAGCACTGACAGTGCTGGCTGTGTGGTGGGAGCACTGACAGTGTTGGCTGTGTGGTGGAGCACTGACAGTGCTGGCTGTCTGGGGGAGCACTGACAGTGCTGGTTGTGTGGGGGAGCACTGGCAGTGCTGGCTGTGTGGCGGGAGCACTGACAGTGCTGGCTGTGTGGTGGGAGCACTGACAGTGCTGGCTGTGTGGGGAGCACTGACAGTGCTGGCTGTGTGGTGGGAGCACTGACAGTGCTGGCTGTGTGGGGGGATCACTTACAGTGCTGGCTGTGTGGGGGTGCACTGATAGTGCTGGCTGTGTGGGGGAGCACTGACAGTGCTGGCTGTGTGGGGGAGCACTGATAGTGCTGGCTGTGTGGGGCAGCACTGACAGTGCTGGCTGTGTGGTGTAGCACTGACAGTGCTGGCTGTGTGGGTCGAGCACTGACAGTGCTGGCTGTGTGGGGGGAGCACTGATAGTGCTGGCTGTGTGGGGCAGCACTGACAGTGCTGGCTGTGTGGTGTAGCACTGACAGTGCTGGCTGTGTGGGTCGAGCACTGACAGTGCTGGCTGTGTGGTGGGAGCACTGACAGTGCTGGCTGTGTGGTGGTAGCACTGACAGTGCTGCTGTGTGGTGGGAGCACTGACAGTGCTGGCTGTGTGGTGGGAGCACTGACAGTGTTGGCTGTGTGGTGGAGCACTGACAGTGCTGGCTGTCTGGGGGAGCACTGACAGTGCTGGTTGTGTGGGGAGCACTGGCAGTGCTGGCTGTGTGGCGGGAGCACTGACAGTGCTGGCTGTGTGGTGGGAGCACTGACAGTGCTGGCTGTCTGGGGGGAGCACTGACACTGCTGGCTGTGTGGGGGAAGCACGGAGAGTGCTGGATGTGTGGGGGAGCACTGACAGTGCTGCCTGTGTGGGGGAAGCACTGTCACTGCTGTCTGTGTAGTGGGAGCACTGACACTGCTGGCTGTGTGGGGGAGCACTGACAGTGCTGGCTATGTGGGGTGGTGGCACTGACAGTGCTGGCTGTGTGGGAGGAGCACTGACAATGCTGGCTGTGTGGTGGGAGCACTGACAGTGCTGGCTGTGTGAGGGGTAGCACTGACACTGCTGGCTGTGTGGGGCAGCACTGACAGTGCTGGCTGTGTGGTGGGAGCACTGACTGTGCTGGCTGTGTGGGGGAGCACTGACAGTGCTGGCTGTGTGCTGGGAGCACTGACAGTGCTGGCTGTGTGGGGGGAGCACTGACAGTGCTGGCTGTGTGGTGGGAGCACTGATAGTGCTGACTGTGTGGGGGAGCACTGACAGTGCTGATTGTGTGGGGGAGCACTGACAGTGCTGGCGGTGTGGGGGGAGCACTGGCAGTGCTGACTGTGTCAGGGGAGCACTGACAGTGCTGGCTGTGTGGGTGGGAGCACTGACAGTGCTGGCTGTGTGGGGGGAGCACTGGCAGTGCTGGCTGTGTGGTGAGAGCACTGACAGTGCTGTCTGTGTGGGGGAGCACTGGCAGTGCTGGCTGTGTGGTGGGAGCACTGACAGTGCTGGCTGTGTGGTGGGAGCACTGACAGTGCTGGCTGTGCGGGGGGAGCACAGACAGTGCTGGCTGTGTGGGGGGGGAGAACAGACAGTGCTGACTGTGTGGGGGGGGCACTGACAGTGCTGGCTCTTTGGGGAGCACTGACAGTGCTGGCTATGCGGGGAGCACGGACAGTGCTGGCTGTGTGGAGGGAGCACTGACAGTGCTGGCTGTGTGGGGTGGGAGCACTGACAGTGCTGGCTGTGTGGGGGTGCACTGGCAGTGCTGGCTGTGTGGGGAGCACTGACAGTGCTGGCTCTGTGGTGGGAGCACTGACAGTGCTGGATATGTGGGGGAGAACTGACAGTGCTGGCTGTGTGGGGGGTGCACTGACAGTGCTAGCTGTGTGGTGGGAGCACTGACAGTGCTGGCTGTGTGTTGGGAGCACTGACAGTGCTGGCTGTGTGGGGGAGCACTGACAGTGTTGGCTGTGAGGTGGGAGCACTGACAGTGCTGGCTGTGTGTTGGGAGCACTGACAGTGCTGGCTATGCGGGGAGCACGGACAGTGCTGGCTGTGTGGAGGGAGCACTGACAGTGCTGGCTGTGTGGGGTGGGAGCACTGACAGTGCTCGCTGTGTGGGGGTGCACTGGCAGTGCTGGCTGTGTGGGGGAGCACTGTCAGTGCTGGCTGTGTGGGGGGAGCACTGACAGTGCTGGCTGTGTGGGCGGAGCACTGACAGTGCTGGCTGTGTGGTGGGAGCACTGACAGTGCTGGCTCTGTGGGGGGAGTACGGACAGTGCTGACCGTGTGGGGGGATCACTGACAGTGCTGGCTGTGTGGGGGAGCACTGACAGTGCCAGCAGTGTGGTGGGAGCACTGACAGTGCTGGCTGTTTGGTGGGAGCACTGACAGTGCTGGCTGTGTGGGGGGAGCACTGACAGTGCTGGCTGTGTGGTGGGAGCACTGACAGTGCTGGCTGTGTGAGGGGTAGCACTGACACTGCTGGCTGTGTGGGGCAGCACTGACAGTGCTGGCTGTGTGGTGGGAGCACTGACTGTGCTGGCTGTGTGGGGGAGCACTGACAGTGCTGGCTGTGTGAGGGGTAGCACTGACACTGCTGGCTGTGTGGGGCAGCACTGACAGTGCTGGCTGTGTGGTGGGAGCACTGACTGTGCTGGCTGTGTGGGGGAGCACTGACAGTGCTGGCTGTGTGCTGGGAGCACTGACAGTGCTGGCTGTGTGGGGTGAGCACTGACAGTGCTGGCTGTGTGGTGGGAGCACTGATAGTGCTGACTGTGTGGGGGAGCACTGACAGTGCTGATTGTGTGGGGGAGCACTGACAGTGCTGGCGGTGTGGGGGGAGCACTGGCAGTGCTGACTGTGTCAGGGGAGCACTGACAGTGCTGGCTGTGTGGGTGGGAGCACTGACAGTGCTGGCTGTGTGGGGGGAGCACTGGCAGTGCTGGCTGTGTGGTGAGAGCACTGACAGTGCTGTCTGTGTGGGGGAGCACTGGCAGTGCTGGCTGTGTGGTGGGAGCACTGACAGTGCTGGCTGTGTGGTGGGAGCACTGACAGTGCTGGCTGTGCGGGGGGAGCACAGACAGTGCTGGCTGTGTGGGGGGGGAGAACAGACAGTGCTGACTGTGTGGGGGGGCACTGACAGTGCTGGCTCTTTGGGGAGCACTGACAGTGCTGGCTATGCGGGGAGCACGGACAGTGCTGGCTGTGTGGAGGGAGCACTGACAGTGCTGGCTGTGTGGGGTGGGAGCACTGACAGTGCTGGCTGTGTGGGGGTGCACTGGCAGTGCTGGCTGTGTGGGGAGCACTGACAGTGCTGGCTCTGTGGTGGGAGCACTGACAGTGCTGGATATGTGGGGGAGAACTGACAGTGCTGGCTGTGTGGGGGGTGCACTGACAGTGCTAGCTGTGTGGTGGGAGCACTGACAGTGCTGGCTGTGTGTTGGGAGCACTGACAGTGCTGGCTGTGTGGGGGAGCACTGACAGTGTTGGCTGTGAGGTGGGAGCACTGACAGTGCTGGCTGTGTGTTGGGAGCACTGACAGTGCTGGCTATGCGGGGAGCACGGACAGTGCTGGCTGTGTGGAGGGAGCACTGACAGTGCTGGCTGTGTGGGGTGGGAGCACTGACAGTGCTCGCTGTGTGGGGGTGCACTGGCAGTGCTGGCTGTGTGGGGGAGCACTGTCAGTGCTGGCTGTGTGGGGGGAGCACTGACAGTGCTGGCTGTGTGGGCGGAGCACTGACAGTGCTGGCTGTGTGGTGGGAGCACTGACAGTGCTGGCTCTGTGGGGGGAGTACGGACAGTGCTGACCGTGTGGGGGGATCACTGACAGTGCTGGCTGTGTGGGGGGAGCACTGACAGTGCCAGCAGTGTGGTGGGAGCACTGACAGTGCTGGCTGTTTGGTGGGAGCACTGACAGTGCTGGCTGTGTGGGGGAGCACTGACAGTGCTGGCTGTGTGGGGGGAGCACTGATAGTGCTGGCTGTGTGGGGCAGCACTGACAGTGCTGGCTGTGTGGTGTAGCACTGACAGTGCTGGCTGTGTGGGTCGAGCACTGTCAGTGCTGGCTGTGTGGGGGGAGCACTGATAGTGCTGGCTGTGTGGGGCAGCACTGACAGTGCTGGCTGTGTGGTGTAGCACTGACAGTGCTGGCTGTGTGGGTCGAGCACTGACAGTGCTGGCTGTGTGGTGGGAGCACTGACAGTGCTGGCTGTGTGGTGGTAGCACTGACAGTGCTGCTGTGTGGTGGGAGCACTGACAGTGCTGGCTGTGTGGTGGGAGCACTGACAGTGTTGGCTGTGTGGTGGAGCACTGACAGTGCTGGCTGTCTGGGGGAGCACTGACAGTGCTGGTTGTGTGGGGAGCACTGGCAGTGCTGGCTGTGTGGCGGGAGCACTGACAGTGCTGGCTGTGTGGTGGGAGCACTGACAGTGCTGGCTGTCTGGGGGGAGCACTGACACTGCTGGCTGTGTGGGGGAAGCACGGACAGTGCTGGCTGTGTGGGGGAGCACTGACAGTGCTGCCTGTGTGGGGGAAGCACTGTCACTGCTGTCTGTGTAGTGGGAGCACTGACACTGCTGGCTGTGTGGGGGAGCACTGACAGTGCTGGCTGTGTGGGGTGGTGGCACTGACAGTGCTGGCTGTGTGGGAGGAGCACTGACAATGCTGGCTGTGTGGTGGGAGCACTGACAGTGCTGGCTGTGTGAGGAGTAGCACTGACACTGCTGGCTGTGTGGGGCAGCACTGACAGTGCTGGCTGTGTGGTGGGAGCACTGACTGTGCTGGCTGTGTGGGGGAGCACTGACAGTGCTGGCTGTGTGCTGGGAGCACTGACAGTGCTGGCTGTGTGGGGGGAGCACTGACAGTGCTGGCTGTGTGGTGGGAGCACTGATAGTGCTGACTGTGTGGGGGAGCACTGACAGTGCTGATTGTGTGGGGGAGCACTGACAGTGCTGGCGGTGTGGGGGGAGCACTGGCAGTGCTGGCTGTGTGGGTGGGAGCACTGACAGTGCTGGCTGTGTGGGGGGAGCACTGGCAGTGCTGGCTGTGTGGTGAGAGCACTGACAGTGCTGTCTGTGTGGGGGAGCACTGGCAGTGCTGGCTGTGTGGTGGGAGCACTGACAGTGCTGGCTGTGTGGTGGGAGCACTGACAGTGCTGGCTGTGCGGGGGGAGCACAGACAGTGCTGGCTGTGTGGGGGGGGAGAACAGACAGTGCTGACTGTGTGGGGGGGCACTGACAGTGCTGGCTCTTTGGGGAGCACTGACAGTGCTGGCTATGCGGGGAGCACGGACAGTGCTGGCTGTGTGGAGGGAGCACTGACAGTGCTGGCTGTGTGGGGTGGGAGCACTGACAGTCCTGGCTGTGTGGGGGTGCACTGGCAGTGCTGGCTGTGTGGGGAGCACTGACAGTGCTGGCTCTGTGGTGGGAGCACTGACAGTGCTGGATATGTGGGGGAGAACTGACAGTGCTGGCTGTGTGGGGGGTGCACTGACAGTGCTAGCTGTGTGGTGGGAGCACTGACAGTGCTGGCTGTGTGTTGGGAGCACTGACAGTGCTGGCTGTGTGGGGGAGCACTGACAGTGTTGGCTGTGAGGTGGGAGCACTGACAGTGCTGGCTGTGTGTTGGGAGCACTGACAGTGCTGGCTATGCGGGGAGCACGGACAGTGCTGGCTGTGTGGGGGAGCACTGTCAGTGCTGGCTGTGTGGGGGGAGCACTGACAGTGCTGGCTGTGTGGGCGGAGCACTGACAGTGCTGGCTGTGTGGTGGGAGCACTGACAGTGCTGGCTCTGTGGGGGGAGTACGGACAGTGCTGACCGTGTGGGGGGATCACTGACAGTGCTGGCTGTGTGGGGGGAGCACTGACAGTGCCAGCAGTGTGGTGGGAGCACTGACAGTGCTGGCTGTTTGGTGGGAGCACTGACAGTGCTGGCTGTGTGGGGGGAGCACTGACAGTGCTGGCTGTGTGGGGAGTGCACTGACAGTGCTGGCTGTGTGGTGGGAGCACTGACAGTGCTAGCAGTGAGGTGGGAGCACCGACAGTGCTGGCTGTGTGGTGGGAGCACTGACAGTGCTAGCAGTGTGGTGGGAGCACTGACAGTGCTGACTGTGTGGTGGGAGCACTGACACTGCTGGCTGTTTGGGGGAGCACTGATAGTGCTGGCTGTGTGAGTGGAGCACTGACACTGCTGGCTGTGTGGGGGGCACTGACAGTGCTGGCTGTGTGGTAGGAGCACTGACAGTGCTGGCTGTGTGGTGGGAGCACTAACAGTGCTGGCTGTGTGGTGGGAGCACTGACAGTGCTGGCTGTGTGGGGGTGCACTGACAGTGCTGGCTGTGTGGGGAGCACTGACAGTGCTAGCTGATTGGGGAGCACTGACAGTTCTGGCTGTGTGGGGGGAGCACTTACAGTGCTGGCTGTGTGGGGGAGCACTGACAGTGCTGGCTGTGTGGTGGGAGCACTGACAGTGTTGGCTGTGTGGGGGGAGCACTTAAAGTGCTGGCTGTGTGGTGGGAGCACTGATAGTGCTGGCTGTGTGGGGGGAACACTGACAGTGCTGGCTGTGTGGGGGAGCACTGACAGTGCTGCCTGTGTGTGGGGAGCACTGACAGTGCTGGCTGTGTGGGGAGCACTGACAGTGCTGGCTGTGTGGTGGGAGCACTGACAGTGCTGGCTGTGTGGGGGGATCACTTACAGTGCTGGCTGTGTGGGGGTGCACTGATAGTGCTGGCTGTGTGGGGGAGCACTGACAGTGCTGGCTGTGTGGGGGGAGCACTGATAGTGCTGGCTGTGTGGGGCAGCACTGGCAGTGCTGGCTGTGTGGTGTAGCACTGATAGTGCTGGCTGTGTGGGTCGAGCACTGACAGTGCTGGCTGTGTGGTGGGAGCACTGACAGTGCTGGCTGTGTGGTGGTAGCACTGACAGTGCTGCTGTGTGGTGGGAGCACTGACAGTGCTGGCTGTGTGGTGGGAGCACTGACAGTGTTGGCTGTGTGGTGGAGCACTGACAGTGTTGGCTGTGTGGTGGAGCACTGACAGTGCTGGCTGTCTGGGGGAGCACTGACAGTGCTGGTTGTGTGGTGGGAGCACTGACAGTGCTGGCTGTGTGGTGGGAGCACTGACAGTGCTGGCTGTGCGGGGGGAGCACAGACAGTGCTGGCTGTGTGGGGGGGGGGAGAACAGACAGTGCTGACTGTGTGGGGGGGCACTGACAGTGCTGGCTCTTTGGGGAGCACTGACAGTGCTGGCTATGCGGGGAGCACGGACAGTGCTGGCTGTGTGGAGGGAGCACTGACAGTGCTGGATATGTGGGGGAGAACTGACAGTGCTGGCTGTGTGGGGGGTGCACTGACAGTGCTAGCTGTGTGGTGGGAGCACTGACAGTGCTGGCTGTGTGTTGGGAGCACTGACAGTGCTGGCTGTGTGGGGGAGCACTGACAGTGTTGGCTGTGAGGTGGGAGCACTGACAGTGCTGGCTGTGTGTTGGGAGCACTGACAGTGCTGGCTATGCGGGGAGCACGGACAGTGCTGGCTGTGTGGGGGAGCACTGTCAGTGCTGGCTGTGTGGGGGGAGCACTGACAGTGCTGGCTGTGTGGGCGGAGCACTGACAGTGCTGGCTGTGTGGTGGGAGCACTGACAGTGCTGGCTCTGTGGGGGGAGTACGGACAGTGCTGACCGTGTGGGGGGATCACTGACAGTGCTGGCTGTGTGGGGGGAGCACTGACAGTGCCAGCAGTGTGGTGGGAGCACTGACAGTGCTGGCTGTTTGGTGGGAGCACTGACAGTGCTGGCTGTGTGGGGGGAGCACTGACAGTGCTGGCTGTGTGGGGAGTGCACTGACAGTGCTGGCTGTGTGGTGGGAGCACTGACAGTGCTAGCAGTGAGGTGGGAGCACCGACAGTGCTGGCTGTGTGGTGGGAGCACTGACAGTGCTAGCAGTGTGGTGGGAGCACTGACAGTGCTGACTGTGTGGTGGGAGCACTGACACTGCTGGCTGTTTGGGGGAGCACTGATAGTGCTGGCTGTGTGAGTGGAGCACTGACACTGCTGGCTGTGTGGGGGGCACTGACAGTGCTGGCTGTGTGGTAGGAGCACTGACAGTGCTGGCTGTGTGGTGGGAGCACTAACAGTGCTGGCTGTGTGGTGGGAGCACTGACAGTGCTGGCTGTGTGGGGGTGCACTGACAGTGCTGGCTGTGTGGGGAGCACTGACAGTGCTAGCTGATTGGGGAGCACTGACAGTTCTGGCTGTGTGGGGGGAGCACTTACAGTGCTGGCTGTGTGGGGGAGCACTGACAGTGCTGGCTGTGTGGTGGGAGCACTGACAGTGTTGGCTGTGTGGGGGGAGCACTTAAAGTGCTGGCTGTGTGGTGGGAGCACTGATAGTGCTGGCTGTGTGGGGGGAACACTGACAGTGCTGGCTGTGTGGGGGAGCACTGACAGTGCTGCCTGTGTGTGGGGAGCACTGACAGTGCTGGCTGTGTGGGGAGCACTGACAGTGCTGGCTGTGTGGTGGGAGCACTGACAGTGCTGGCTGTGTGGGGGGATCACTTACAGTGCTGGCTGTGTGGGGGTGCACTGATAGTGCTGGCTGTGTGGGGGAGCACTGACAGTGCTGGCTGTGTGGGGGGAGCACTGATAGTGCTGGCTGTGTGGGGCAGCACTGGCAGTGCTGGCTGTGTGGTGTAGCACTGATAGTGCTGGCTGTGTGGGTCGAGCACTGACAGTGCTGGCTGTGTGGTGGGAGCACTGACAGTGCTGGCTGTGTGGTGGTAGCACTGACAGTGCTGCTGTGTGGTGGGAGCACTGACAGTGCTGGCTGTGTGGTGGGAGCACTGACAGTGTTGGCTGTGTGGTGGAGCACTGACAGTGTTGGCTGTGTGGTGGAGCACTGACAGTGCTGGCTGTCTGGGGGAGCACTGACAGTGCTGGTTGTGTGGTGGGAGCACTGACAGTGCTGGCTGTGTGGTGGGAGCACTGACAGTGCTGGCTGTGCGGGGGGAGCACAGACAGTGCTGGCTGTGTGGGGGGGGGGGGGAGAACAGACAGTGCTGACTGTGTGGGGGGGCACTGACAGTGCTGGCTCTTTGGGGAGCACTGACAGTGCTGGCTATGCGGGGAGCACGGACAGTGCTGGCTGTGTGGAGGGAGCACTGACAGTGCTGGCTGTGTGGGGTGGGAGCACTGACAGTGCTGGCTGTGTGGGGGTGCACTGGCAGTGCTGGCTGTGTGGGGAGCACTGACAGTGCTGGCTCTGTGGTGGGAGCACTGACAGTGCTGGATATGTGGGGGAGAACTGACAGTGCTGGCTGTGTGGGGGGTGCACTGACAGTGCTAGCTGTGTGGTGGGAGCACTGACAGTGCTGGCTGTGTGTTGGGAGCACTGACAGTGCTGGCTGTGTGGGGGAGCACTGACAGTGTTGGCTGTGAGGTGGGAGCACTGACAGTGCTGGCTGTGTGTTGGGAGCACTGACAGTGCTAGCTATGCGGGGAGCACGGACAGTGCTGGCTGTGTGGAGGGAGCACTGACAGTGCTGGCTGTGTGGGGTGGGAGCACTGACAGTGCTCGCTGTGTGGGGGTGCACTGGCAGTGCTGGCTGTGTGGGGGAGCACTGTCAGTGCTGGCTGTGTGGGGGGAGCACTGACAGTGCTGGCTGTGTGGGCGGAGCACTGACAGTGCTGGCTGTGTGGTGGGAGCACTGACAGTGCTGGCTCTGTGGGGGGAGTACGGACAGTGCTGACCGTGTGGGGGGATCACTGACAGTGCTGGCTGTGTGGGGGGAGCACTGACAGTGCCAGCAGTGTGGTGGGAGCACTGACAGTGCTGGCTGTTTGGTGGGAGCACTGACAGTGCTGGCTGTGTGGGGGGAGCACTGACAGTGCTGGCTGTGTGGTGGGAGCACTGACAGTGCTGGCTGTGTGAGGGGTAGCACTGACACTGCTGGCTGTGTGGGGCAGCACTGACAGTGCTGGCTGTGTGGTGGGAGCACTGACTGTGCTGGCTGTGTGGGGGAGCACTGACAGTGCTGGCTGTGTGAGGGGTAGCACTGACACTGCTGGCTGTGTGGGGCAGCACTGACAGTGCTGGCTGTGTGGTGGGAGCACTGACTGTGCTGGCTGTGTGGGGGAGCACTGACAGTGCTGGCTGTGTGCTGGGAGCACTGACAGTGCTGGCTGTGTGGGGGGAGCACTGACAGTGCTGGCTGTGTGGTGGGAGCACTGATAGTGCTGACTGTGTGGGGGAGCACTGACAGTGCTGATTGTGTGGGGGAGCACTGACAGTGCTGGCGGTGTGGGGGGAGCACTGGCAGTGCTGACTGTGTCAGGGGAGCACTGACAGTGCTGGCTGTGTGGGTGGGAGCACTGACAGTGCTGGCTGTGTGGGGGGAGCACTGGCAGTGCTGGCTGTGTGGTGAGAGCACTGACAGTGCTGTCTGTGTGGGGGAGCACTGGCAGTGCTGGCTGTGTGGTGGGAGCACTGACAGTGCTGGCTGTGTGGTGGGAGCACTGACAGTGCTGGCTGTGCGGGGGGAGCACAGACAGTGCTGGCTGTGTGGGGGGGGAGAACAGACAGTGCTGACTGTGTGGGGGGGGCACTGACAGTGCTGGCTCTTTGGGGAGCACTGACAGTGCTGGCTATGCGGGGAGCACGGACAGTGCTGGCTGTGTGGAGGGAGCACTGACAGTGCTGGCTGTGTGGGGTGGGAGCACTGACAGTGCTGGCTGTGTGGGGGTGCACTGGCAGTGCTGGCTGTGTGGGGAGCACTGACAGTGCTGGCTCTGTGGTGGGAGCACTGACAGTGCTGGATATGTGGGGGAGAACTGACAGTGCTGGCTGTGTGGGGGGTGCACTGACAGTGCTAGCTGTGTGGTGGGAGCACTGACAGTGCTGGCTGTGTGTTGGGAGCACTGACAGTGCTGGCTGTGTGGGGGAGCACTGACAGTGTTGGCTGTGAGGTGGGAGCACTGACAGTGCTGGCTGTGTGTTGGGAGCACTGACAGTGCTGGCTATGCGGGGAGCACGGACAGTGCTGGCTGTGTGGAGGGAGCACTGACAGTGCTGGCTGTGTGGGGTGGGAGCACTGACAGTGCTCGCTGTGTGGGGGTGCACTGGCAGTGCTGGCTGTGTGGGGGAGCACTGTCAGTGCTGGCTGTGTGGGGGAGCACTGACAGTGCTGGCTGTGTGGGCGGAGCACTGACAGTGCTGGCTGTGTGGTGGGAGCACTGACAGTGCTGGCTCTGTGGGGGGAGTACGGACAGTGCTGACCGTGTGGGGGGATCACTGACAGTGCTGGCTGTGTTGGGGGAGCACTGACAGTGCCAGCAGTGTGGTTGGAGCACTGACAGTGCTGGCTGTTTGGTGGGAGCACTGACAGTGCTGGCTGTGTGGGGAGCACTGACAGTGCTGGCTGTGTGGGGGGAGCACTGATAGTGCTGGCTGTGTGGGGCAGCACTGACAGTGCTGGCTGTGTGGTGTAGCACTGACAGTGCTGGCTGTGTGGGTCGAGCACTGACAGTGCTGGCTGTGTTGGGGGAGCACTGATAGTGCTGGCTGTGTGGGGCAGCACTGACAGTGCTGGCTGTGTGGTGTAGCACTGACAGTGCTGGCTGTGTGGGTCGAGCACTGACAGTGCTGGCTGTGTGGTGGGAGCACTGACAGTGCTGGCTGTGTGGTGGTAGCACTGACAGTGCTGCTGTGTGGTGGGAGCACTGACAGTGCTGGCTGTGTGGTGGGAGCACTGACAGTGTTGGCTGTGTGGTGGAGCATTGACAGTGCTGGCTGTCTGGGGGAGCACTGACAGTGCTGGTTGTGTGGGGAGCACTGGCAGTGCTGGCTGTGTGGCGGGAGCACTGACAGTGCTGGCTGTGTGGTGGGAGCACTGACAGTGCTGGCTGTCGGGGGGGAGCACTGACACTGCTGGCTGTGTGGGGGAAGCACGGACAGTGCTGGCTGTGTGGGGGAGCACTGACAGTGCTGCCTGTGTGGGGGAAGCACTGTCACTGCTGTCTGTGTAGTGGGAGCACTGACACTGCTGGCTGTGTGGGGGAGCACTGACAGTGCTGGCTGTGTGGGGTGGTGGCACTGACAGTGCTGGCTGTGTGGGAGGAGCACTGACAATGCTGGCTGTGTGGTGGGAGCACTGACAGTGCTGGCTGTGCGAGGGGTAGCACTGACACTGCTGGCTGTGTGGGGCAGCACTGACAGTGCTGGCTGTGTGGTGGGAGCACTGACTGTGCTGGCTGTGTGGGGGAGCACTGACAGTGCTGGCTGTGTGCTGGGAGCACTGACAGTGCTGGCTGTGTGGGGGGAGCACTGACAGTGCTGGCTGTGTGGTGGGAGCACTGATAGTGCTGACTGTGTGGGGGAGCACTGACAGTGCTGATTGTGTGGGGGAGCACTGACAGTGCTGGCGGTGTGGGGGGGAGCACTGGCAGTGCTGACTGTGTCAGGGGAGCACTGACAGTGCTGGCTGTGTGTGTGGGAGCACTGACAGTGCTGGCTGTGTGGGGGGAGCACTGGCAGTGCTGGCTGTGTGGTGAGAGCACTGACAGTGCTGTCTGTGTGGGGGAGCACTGGCAGTGCTGGCTGTGTGGTGGGAGCACTGACAGTGCTGGCTGTGTGGTGGGAGCACTGACAGTGCTGGCTGTGCGGGGGGAGCACAGACAGTGCTGGCTGTGTGGGGGGGGGGAACAGACAGTGCTGACTGTGTGGGGGGGCACTGACAGTGCTGGCTCTTTGGGGAGCACTGACAGTGCTGGCTATGCGGGGAGCACGGACAGTGCTGGCTGTGTGGAGGGAGCACTGACAGTGCTGGCTGTGTGGGGTGGGAGCACTGACAGTGCTGGCTGTGTGGGGGTGCACTGGCAGTGCTGGCTGTGTGGGGAGCACTGACAGTGCTGGCTCTGTGGTGGGAGCACTGACAGTGCTGGATATGTGGGGGAGAACTGACAGTGCTGGCTGTGTGGGGGGTGCACTGACAGTGCTAGCTGTGTGGTGGGAGCACTGACAGTGCTGGCTGTGTGTTGGGAGCACTGACAGTGCTGGCTGTGTGGGGGAGCACTGACAGTGTTGGCTGTGAGGTGGGAGCACTGACAGTGCTGGCTGTGTGTTGGGAGCACTGACAGTGCTGGCTATGCGGGGAGCACGGACAGTGCTGGCTGTGTGGAGGGAGCACTGACAGTGCTGGCTGTGTGGGGTGGGAGCACTGACAGTGCTCGCTGTGTGGGGGTGCACTGGCAGTGCTGGCTGTGTGGGGGAGCACTGTCAGTGCTGGCTGTGTGGGGGGAGCACTGACAGTGCTGGCTGTGTGGGCGGAGCACTGACAGTGCTGGCTGTGTGGTGGGAGCACTGACAGTGCTGGCTCTGTGGGGGGAGTACGGACAGTGCTGACCGTGTGGGGGGATCACTGACAGTGCTGGCTGTGTGGGGGGAGCACTGACAGTGCCAGCAGTGTGGTGGGAGCACTGACAGTGCTGGCTGTTTGGTGGGAGCACTGACAGTGCTGGCTGTGTGGGGGGAGCACTGACAGTGCTGGCTGTGTGGGGAGTGCACTGACAGTGCTGGCTGTGTGGTGGGAGCACTGACAGTGCTAGCAGTGTGGTGGGAGCACTGACAGTGCTGGCTGTGTGGTGGGAGCACTGACAGTGCTAGCAGTGTGGTGGGAGCACTGACAGGGCTGACTGTGTGGTGGGAGCACTGACACTGCTGGCTGTTTGGGGGAGCACTGATAGTGCTGGCTGTGTGAGTGGAGCACTGACACTGCTGGCTGTGTGGGGGGCACTGACAGTGCTGGCTGTGTGGTAGGAGCACTGACAGTGCTGGCTGTGTGGTGGGAGCACTAACAGTGCTGGCTGTGTGGTGGGAGCACTGACAGTGCTGGCTGTGTGGGGGTGCACTGACAGTGCTGGCTGTGTGGGGAGCACTGACAGTGCTAGCTGATTGGGGAGCACTGACAGTTCTGGCTGTGTGGGGGGAGCACTTACAGTGCTGGCTGTGTGGGGGAGCACTGACAGTGCTGGTTGTGTGGTGGGAGCACTGACAGTGTTGGCTGTGTGGGGGGAGCACTTAAAGTGCTGGCTGTGTGGTGGGAGCACTGATAGTGCTGGCTGTGTGGGGGGAACACTGACAGTGCTGGCTGTGTGGGGGAGCACTGACAGTGCTGCCTGTGTGTGGGGAGCACTGACAGTGCTGGCTGTGTGGGGAGCACTGACAGTGCTGGCTGTGTGGTGGGAGCACTGACAGTGCTGGCTGTGTGGGGGGATCACTTACAGTGCTGGCTGTGTGGGGGTGCACTGATAGTGCTGGCTGTGTGGGGGAGCACTGACAGTGCTGGCTGTGTGGGGGGAGCACTGATAGTGCTGGCTGTGTGGGGCAGCACTGACAGTGCTGGCTGTGTGGTGTAGCACTGACAGTGCTGGCTGTGTGGGTCGAGCACTGACAGTGCTGGCTGTGTGGTGGGAGCACTGACAGTGCTGGCTGTGTGGTGGTAGCACTGACAGTGCTGCTGTGTGGTGGGAGCACTGACAGTGCTGGCTGTGTGGTGGGAGCACTGACAGTGTTGGCTGTGTGGTGGAGCACTGACAGTGCTGGCTGTCTGGGGGAGCACTGACAGTGCTGGTTGTGTGGGGGAGCACTGGCAGTGCTGGCTGTGTGGCGGGAGCACTGACAGTGCTGGCTGTGTGGTGGGAGCACTGACAGTGCTGGCTGTCTGGGGGGAGCACTGACACTGCTGGCTGTGTGGGGGAAGCACGGACAGTGCTGGCTGTGTGGGGGAGCACTGACAGTTCTGCCTGCGTGGGGGAAGCACTGTCACTGCTGTCTGTGTAGTGGGAGCACTGACACTGCTGGCTGTGTGGGGGAGCACTGACAGTGCTGGCTGTGTGGGGTGGTGGCACTGACAGTGCTGGCTGTGTGGGAGGAGCACTGACAATGCTGGCTGTGTGGTGGGAGCACTGACACTGCTGGCTGTGTGGGGGAGCACTGACAGTGCTGGCTGTGTGGGGTGGTGGCACTGACAGTGCTGGCTGTGTGGGAGGAGCACTGACAGTGCTGGCTGTGTGAGGGGTAGCACTGACACTGCTGGCTGTGTGGGGCAGCACTGACAGTGCTGGCTGTGTGGTGGGAGCACTGACTGTGCTGGCTGTGTGGGGGAGCACTGACAGTGCTGGCTGTGTGCTGGGAGCACTGACAGTGCTGGCTGTTTGATGGGAGCACTGGCAGTGCTGGCTGTGTGGGGTGGTGGCACTGACAGTGCTGGCTGTGTGGGAGGAGCACTGACAGTGCTGGCTGTGTGAGGGGTAGCACTGACACTGCTGGCTGTGTGGGGCAGCACTGACAGTGCTGGCTCTGTGGTGGGAGCACTGACAGTGCTGGATATGTGGGGGAGAACTGACAGTGCTGGCTGTGTGAGTGGAGCACTGACAGTGCTGGCTGTGTGGGGGGTGCACTGACAGTGGTAGCTGTGTGGTGGGAGCACTGACAGTGCTGGCTGTGTGTTGGGAGCACTGACAGTGCTGGCTGTGTGGGGGAGCACTGGCAGTGTTGGCTGTGTGGTGGGAGCACTGACAGTGCTGGCTGTGTGTTGGGAGCACTGACAGTGCTGGCTATGCGGGGAGCACGGACAGTGCTGGCTGTGTGGAGGGAGCACTGACAGTGCTGGCTGTGTGGGGTGGGAGCACTGACAGTGCTGGCTGTGTGGGGGTGCACTGGCAGTGCTGGCTGTGTGGGGGAGCACAGTCAGTGCTGGCTGTGTGGGGGAGCACTGACAGTGCTGGCTGTGTGGGCGGAGCACTGACAGTGCTGGCTGTGTGGTGGGAGCACTGACAGTGCTGGCTCTGTGGGGGGAGTACGGACAGTGCTGGCCGTGTGGGGGGATCACTGACAGTGTTGGCTGTGTGGGGGGAGCACTTACAGTGCTGGCTGTGTGGGGGGAGCACTGGCAGTGCTGGCTGTGTGGTGGTAGCACTGAGAGTGCTGGCTGTGTGTGGGTGCTCTGGCAGTGCTAGCTTTGTGGGGAAGCACTGACAGTGCTGGCTGTGTGGTGGTAGCACTGATAGTACTGGCTGTGTGGTGGTAGCACTGAGAGTGCTGGCTGTGTTGTGGGAGCACTGACAGTGCTGGCTGTGTGGGGGGAGCACTGACAATGTTTGCTGTGTGGTGGGAGCACTAACAGTGCTGGCTGTGTTGTGGGAGCACTGACAGTGCTGGCTGTGTGGGGGAGCACTGACACTGCTGGCTGTGTGATGGGAGCACTGACAGTGCTGGCTGTGTGGTGGGAGCACTGACAGTGCTGGCTGTGTGGGGGAGCACTGACAGTGCTGGCTGTGTGGGGAGAGCACTGACAGTGCTGGCTGTGTGGTGGGAGCACTGGCAGTGCTAGCAGTGTGGTGGGAGCACTGACAGTGCTGGCTGTGTGGTGGGAGCACTGACAGTGCTGGCTGTGTGGTGGGAGCACTGACAGTGCTGGCTGTTTGGTGGGAGCACTGACAGTGCTGGCTGTGTGGGGGGAGCACTGACAGTGCTGGCTGTGTGGGGAGAGCACTGACAGTGCTGGCTGTGTGGTGGGAGCACTGACAGTGCTAGCAGTGTGGTGGGAGCACTGACAGTGCTGGCTGTGTGGTGGGAGCACTGACAGTGCTAGCAGTGTGGTGGGAGCACTGACAGTGCTGACTGTGTGGTGGGAGCACTGACACTGCTGGCTGTTTGGGGGAGCACTGATAGTGCTGGCTGTGTGAGTGGTGCACTGACACTGCTGGCTGTGTGGGGGGCACTGACAGTGCTGGCTGTGTGGCAGGAGCACTGACAGTGCTGGCTGTGTGGTGGGAGCACTAACAGTGCTGGCTGTGTGGTGGGAGCACTGACAGTGCTGGCTGTGTGGGGGTGCACTGACAGTGCTGGCTGTGTGGGGAGCACTGACAGTGCTAGCTGATTGGGGGAGCACTGACAGTTCTGGCTGTGTGGGGGGAGCACTTACAGTGCTGGCTGTGTGGGGGAGCACTGACAGTGCTGGCTGTGTGGTGGGAGCACTGACAGTGTTGGCTGTGTGGGGGGAGCACTTACAGTGCTGGCTGTGTGGTGGGAGCACTGATAGTGCTGGCTGTCTGGGGGGAACACTGACAGTGCTGGCTGTGTGGGGGAGCACTGACAGTGCTGCCTGTGTGTGGGGAGCACTGACAGTGCTGGCTGTGTGGGGAGCACTGACAGTGCTGGCTGTGTGGTGGGAGCACTGACAGTGCTGGCTGTGTGGGGGGATCACTTACAGTGCTGGCTGTGTGGGGGTGCACTGATAGTGCTGGCTGTGTGGGGGAGGACTGACAGTGCTGGCTGTGTGGGGGAGCACTGATAGTGCTGGCTGTGTGGGGCAGCACTGACAGTGCTGGCTGTGTGGTGTAGCACTGACAGTGCTGGCTGTGTGGGTCGAGCACTGACAGTGCTGGCTGTGTGGTGGGAGCACTGACAGTGCTGGCTGTGTGGTGGTAGCACTGACAGTGCTGCTGTGTGGTGGGAGCACTGACAGTGCTGGCTGTGTGGTGGGAGCACTGACAGTGTTGGCTGTGTGGTGGAGCACTGACAGTGCTGGCTGTCTGGGGGAGCACTGACAGTGCTGGTTGTGTGGGGGAGCACTGGCAGTGCTGGCTGTGTGGCGGGAGCACTGACAGTGCTGGCTGTGTGGTGGGAGCACTGACAGTGCTGGCTGTGTGGGGAGCACTGACAGTGCTGGCTGTGTGGTGGGAGCACTGACAGTGCTGGCTGTGTGGGGGGATCACTTACAGTGCTGGCTGTGTGGGGGTGCACTGATAGTGCTGGCTGTGTGGGGGAGCACTGACAGTGCTGGCTGTGTGGGGGGAGCACTGATAGTGCTGGCTGTGTGGGGCAGCACTGACAGTGCTGGCTGTGTGGTGTAGCACTGACAGTGCTGGCTGTGTGGGTCGAGCACTGACAGTGCTGGCTGTGTGGGGGGAGCACTGATAGTGCTGGCTGTGTGGGGCAGCACTGACAGTGCTGGCTGTGTGGTGTAGCACTGACAGTGCTGGCTGTGTGGGTCGAGCACTGACAGTGCTGGCTGTGTGGTGGGAGCACTGACAGTGCTGGCTGTGTGGTGGTAGCACTGACAGTGCTGCTGTGTGGTGGGAGCACTGACAGTGCTGGCTGTGTGGTGGGAGCACTGACAGTGTTGGCTGTGTGGTGGAGCACTGACAGTGCTGGCTGTCTGGGGGAGCACTGACAGTGCTGGTTGTGTGGGGAGCACTGGCAGTGCTGGCTGTGTGGCGGGAGCACTGACAGTGCTGGCTGTGTGGTGGGAGCACTGACAGTGCTGGCTGTCTGGGGGGAGCACTGACACTGCTGGCTGTGTGGGGGAAGCACGGACAGTGCTGGCTGTGTGGGGGAGCACTGACAGTGCTGCCTGTGTGGGGGAAGCACTGTCACTGCTGTCTGTGTAGTGGGAGCACTGACACTGCTGGCTGTGTGGGGGAGCACTGACAGTGCTGGCTGTGTGGGGTGGTGGCACTGACAGTGCTGGCTGTGTGGGAGGAGCACTGACAATGCTGGCTGTGTGGTGGGAGCACTGACAGTGCTGGCTGTGTGAGGGGTAGCACTGACACTGCTGGCTGTGTGGGGCAGCACTGACAGTGCTGGCTGTGTGGTGGGAGCACTGACTGTGCTGGCTGTGTGGGGGAGCACTGACAGTGCTGGCTGTGTGCTGGGAGCACTGACAGTGCTGGCTGTGTGGGGGGAGTACTGACAGTGCTGGCTGTGTGGTGGGAGCACTGATAGTGCTGACTGTGTGGGGGAGAACAGACAGTGCTGATTGTGTGGGTGAGCACTGACAGTGCTGGCGGTGTGGGGGGAGCACTGGCAGTGCTGACTGTGTCAGGGGAGCACTGACAGTGCTGGCTGTGTGGGTGGGAGCACTGACAGTGCTGGCTGTGTGGGGGGAGCACTGGCAGTGCTGGCTGTGTGGTGGGAGCACTGACAGTGCTGTCTGTGTGGGGGAGCACTGGCAGTGCTGGCTGTGTGGTGGGAGCACTGACAGTGCTGGCTGTGTGGTGGGAGCACTGACAGTGCTGGCTGTGCGGGGGGAGCACAGACAGTGCTGGCTGTGTGGGGGGGGGAGAACAGACAGTGCTGACTGTGTGGGGGGGCACTGACAGTGCTGGCTCTTTGGGGAGCACTGACAGTGCTGGCTATGCGGGGAGCACGGACAGTGCTGGCTGTGTGGAGGGAGCACTGACAGTGCTGGCTGTGTGGGGTGGGAGCACTGACAGTGCTGGCTGTGTGGGGGTGCACTGGCAGTGCTGGCTGTGTGGGGAGCACTGACAGTGCTGGCTCTGTGGTGGGAGCACTGACAGTGCTGGATATGTGGGGGAGAACTGACAGTGCTGGCTGTGTGGGGGGTGCACTGACAGTGCTAGCTGTGTGGTGGGAGCACTGACAGTGCTGGCTGTGTGTTGGGAGCACTGACAGTGCTGGCTGTGTGGGGGAGCACTGACAGTGTTGGCTGTGAGGTGGGAGCACTGACAGTGCTGGCTGTGTGTTGGGAGCACTGACAGTGCTGGCTATGCGGGGAGCACGGACAGTGCTGGCTGTGTGGAGGGAGCACTGACAGTGCTGGCTGTGTGGGGTGGGAGCACTGACAGTGCTGGCTGTGTGGGGGTGCACTGGCAGTGCTGGCTGTGTGGGGGAGCACTGTCAGTGCTGGCTGTGTGGGGGGAGCACTGACAGTGCTGGCTGTGTGGGCGGAGCACTGACAGTGCTGGCTGTGTGGTGGGAGCACTGACAGTGCTGGCTCTGTGGGGGGAGTACGGACAGTGCTGACCGTGTGGGGGGATCACTGACAGTGTTGGCTGTGTGGGGGGAGCACTTACAGTGCTGGCTGTGTGGGGGAGCACTGGCAGTGCTGGCTGTGTGGTGGTAGCACTGAGCGTGCTGGCTGTGTGTGGGAGCTCTGGCAGTGCTGGCTTTGTGGGGAAGCACTGACAGTGCTGGCTGTGTGGTGGGAGCACTGATAGTACTGGCTGTGTGGTGGTAGCACTGAGAGTGCTGGCTGTGTTGTGGGAGCACTGACAGTGCTGGCTGTGTGGGGGAGCACTGACAATGTTTGCTGTGTGGTGGGAGCACTGACAGTGCTGGCTTTGTTGTGGGAGCACTGACAGTGCTGGCTGTGTGGGGGAGCACTGACACTGCTGGCTGTGTGATGGGAGCACTGACAGTGCTGGCTGTGTGGTGGGAGCACTGACAGTGCTGGCTGTGTGGGGGGAGCACTGACAGTGCTGGCTGTGTGGGGAGAGCACTGACAGTGCTGGCTGTGTGGTGGGAGCACTGGCAGTGCTAGCAGTGTGGTGGGAGCACTGACAGTGCTGGATATGTGGGGGAGAACTGACAGTGCTGGCTGTGTGAGTGGAGCACTGACAGTGCTGGCTGTGTGGGGGGTGCACTGACAGTGCTAGCTGTGTGGTGGGAGCACTGACAGTGCTGGCTGTGTGTTGGGAGCACTGACAGTGCTGACTGTGTGGGGGAGCACTGACAGTGTTGGCTGTGAGGTGGGAGCACTGACAGTGCTGGCTGTGTGTTGGGAGCACTGACAGTGCTGGCTATGCGGGGAGCACGGACAGTGCTGGCTGTGTGGAGGGAGCACTGACAGTGCTGGCTGTGTGGGGTGGGAACACTGACAGTGCTGGCTGTGTGGGGGTGCACTGGCAGTGCTGGCTGTGTGGGGGAGCACTGTCAGTGCTGGCTGAGTGGGGGGAGCACTGACAGTGCTGGCTGTGTGGGCGGAGCACTGACAGTGCTGGCTGTGTGGTGGGAGCACTGACAGTGCTGGCTCTGTGGGGGGAGTACGGACAGTGCTGGCCGTGTGGGGGGAGCACTGACAGTGTTGGCTGTGTGGGGGGAGCACTTACAGTGCTGGCTGTGTGGGGGGAGCACTGGCAGTGCTGGCTGTGTGGTGGTAGCACTGAGCGTGCTGGCTGTGTGTGGGAGCTCTGGCAGTGCTGGCTTTGTGGGGAAGCACTGACAGTGCTGGCTGTGTGGTGGGAGCACTGATAGTACTGGCTGTGTGGTGGTAGCACTGAGAGTGCTGGCTGTGTTGTGGGAGCACTGACAGTGCTGGCTGTGTGGGGGGAGCACTGACAATGTTTGCTGTGTGGTGGGAGCACTGACAGTGCTGGCTTTGTTGTGGGAGCACTGACAATGCTGGCTGTGTGGGGGAGCACTGACACTGCTGGCTGTGTGATGGGAGCACTGACAGTGCTGGCTGTGTGGTGGGAGCACTGACAGTGCTGGCTGTGTGGGGGGAGCACTGACAGTGCTGGCTGTGTGGGGAGAGCACTGACAGTGCTGGCTGTGTGGTGGGAGCACTGGCAGTGCTAGCAGTGTGGTGGGAGCACTGACAGTGCTGGCTGTGTGGGGGGAGCACTGACAGTGCTAGCAGTGTGGTGGGAGCACTGACAGTGCTGTCTGTGTGTTGGGAGCACTGACAGTGCTGGCTGTGTGGGGGAGCACTGCCAGTGCTGGCTGTGTGAGGTGGGAGCACTGACAGTGCTGGCTGTGTGGGGGTGCACTGACAGTGCTGGCTGTGTGGGGAGCACTGACAGTGCTGGCTGTGTGGGGGAGCACGGACAGTGCTGGCTGTGTGGGGGGAGCACGGACAGTGCTGGCTGTGTGGGCGGAGCACTGACAGTGCTGGCTGTGTGATGGGAATACGGACAGTGCTGGCTCTGTGGTGGGAGCACTGACAGTGCTGGCTGTGTGGGAGGTGCACTGACAGTGCTGGCTGTGTGGGGGGGAGCACTGACAGTGCTGGCTGTGTGGGGGAGCACTGACAGTGCAGGCTGTGTGGTGAGAGCACTGACAGTGTTGGCTGTGTGGTAGGAGCACTGGCAGTGCTGGCTGTGTGTTGGGAGCACTGACAGTGCTGACTGTGTGGGGGAGCACTGACAGTGTTGGCTGTGAGGTGGGAGCACTGACAGTGCTGGCTGTGTGTTGGGAGCACTGACAGTGCTGGCTATGCGGGGAGCACGGACAGTGCTGGCTGTGTGGAGGGAGCACTGACAGTGCTGGCTGTGTGGGGTGGGAACACTGACAGTGCTGGCTGTGTGGGGGTGCACTGGCAGTGCTGGCTGTGTGGGGGAGCACTGTCAGTGCTGGCTGTGTGGGGGGAGCACTGACAGTGCTGGCTGTGTGGGCGGAGCACTGACAGTGCTGGCTGTGTGGTGGGAGCACTGACAGTGCTGGCTCTGTGGGGGGAGTACGGACAGTGCTGGCCGTGTGGGGGGAGCACTGACAGTGTTGGCTGTGTGGGGGGAGCACTTACAGTGCTGGCTGTGTGGGGGGAGCACTGGCAGTGCTGGCTGTGTGGTGGTAGCACTGAGCGTGCTGGCTGTGTGTGGGAGCTCTGGCAGTGCTGGCTTTGTGGGGAAGCACTGACAGTGCTGGCTGTGTGGTGGGAGCACTGATAGTACTGGCTGTGTGGTGGTAGCACTGAGAGTGCTGGCTGTGTTGTGGGAGCACTGACAGTGCTGGCTGTGTGGGGGGAGCACTGACAATGTTTGCTGTGTGGTGGGAGCACTGACAGTGCTGGCTTTGTTGTGGGAGCACTGACAGTGCTGGCTGTGTGGGGGAGCACTGACACTGCTGGCTGTGTGATGGGAGCACTGACAGTGCTGGCTGTGTGGTGGGAGCACTGACAGTGCTGGCTGTGTGGGGGGAGCACTGACAGTGCTGGCTGTGTGGGGAGAGCACTGACAGTGCTGGCTGTGTGGTGGGAGCACTGGCAGTGCTAGCAGTGTGGTGGGAGCACTGACAGTGCTGGCTGTGTGGGGGGAGCACTGACAGTGCTAGCAGTGTGGTGGGAGCACTGACAGTGCTGTCTGTGTGTTGGGAGCACTGACAGTGCTGGCTGTGTGGGGGAGCACTGACAGTGCTGGCTGTGTGAGGTGGGAGCACTGACAGTGCTGGCTGTGTGGGGGTGCACTGACAGTGCTGGCTGTGTGGGGAGCACTGACAGTGCTGGCTGTGTGGGGGAGCACGGACAGTGCTGGCTGTGTGGGGGGAGCACGGACAGTGCTGGCTGTGTGGGCGGAGCACTGACAGTGCTGGCTGTGTGATGGGAATACGGACAGTGCTGGCTCTGTGGTGGGAGCACTGACAGTGCTGGCTGTGTGGGAGGTGCACTGACAGTGCTGGCTGTGTGGGGGGGAGCACTGACAGTGCTGGCTGTGTGGGGGAGCACTGACAGTGCAGGCTGTGTGGTGAGAGCACTGACAGTGTTGGCTGTGTGGTAGGAGCACTGGCAGTGCTGGCTGTGTGGGGGAGCACTGACAGTGCTGGCTCTGTGGTGGGAGCACTGACAGTGCTGGATATGTGGGGGAGAACTGACAGTGCTGGCTGTGTGGTGGGAGCACTGACAGTGTTGGCTGTGTGGTGGGAGCACGGACAGTGTTGGCTGTGTGGTGGGAGCACTGGCAGTGCTGGCTGTGTGGTGGGAGCACTGACAGTGTTGGCTGTGTGGTGGGAGCACTGGCAGTGCTGGCTGTGTGGGGAGCACTGACAGTGCTGGTTCTGTGGTGGGAGCACTGACAGTGCTGGATATGTGGGGGAGAACTAACAGTGCTGGCTGTGTGAGTGGAGCACTGACAGTGCTGGCTGTGTGGGGGGTGCACTGACAGTGGTAGCTGTGTGGTGGGAGCACTGACAGTGCTGGCTGTGTGTTGGGAGCACTGACAGTGCTGGCTGTGTGGGGGAGCACTGGCAGTGTTGGCTGTGTGGTGGGAGCACTGACAGTGCTGGCTGTGTGTTGGGAGCACTGACAGTGCTGGCTATGCGGGGAGCACGGACAGTGCTGGCTGTGTGGAGGGAGCACTGACAGTGCTGGCTGTGTGGGGTGGGAGCACTGACAGTGCTGGCTGTGTGGGGGTGCACTGGCAGTGCTGGCTGTGTGGGGGAGCACTGTCAGTGCTGGCTGTGTGGGGGGAGCACTGACAGTGCTGGCTGTGTGGGCGGAGCACTGACAGTGCTGGCTGTGTGGTGGGAGCACTGACAGTGCTGGCTGTGTGGGGGGAGCACTGACAATGTTTGCTGTGTGGTGGGAGCACTGACAGTGCTGGCTGTGTTGTCGGAGCACTGACAGTGCTGGCTGTGTGGGGGAGCACTGGCAGTGCTGGCTGTGTGGTGGTAGCACTGAGAGTGCTGGCTGTGTGTGGGAGCTCTGGCAGTGCTAGCTTTGTGGGGAAGCACTGACAGTGCTGGCTGTGTGGTGGTAGCACTGATAGTACTGGCTGTGTGGTGGTAGCACTGAGAGTGCTGGCTGTGTTGTGGGAGCACTGACAGTGCTGGCTGTGTGGGGGGAGCACTGACAATGTTTGCTGTGTGGTGGGAGCACTGACAGTGCTGGCTGTGTTGTCGGAGCACTGACAGTGCTGGCTGTGTGGGGGAGCACTGACACTGCTGGCTGTGTGATGGGAGCACTGACAGTGCTGGCTGTGTGGTGGGAGCACTGACAGTGCTGGCTGTGTGGGGGGAGCACTGACAGTGCTGGCTGTGTGGGGAGAGCACTGACAGTGCTGGCTGTGTGGTGGGAGCACTGGCAGTGCTAGCAGTGTGGTGGGAGCACTGACAGTGCTGGCTGTGTGGGGGGAGCACTGACAGTGCCAGCAGTGTGGTGGGAGCACTGACAGTGCTGGCTGTGTGGTGGGAGCACTGACAGTGCTGGCTGTTTGGTGGGAGCACTGGCAGTGCTGGCTGTGTGGGGAGCACTGACAGTGCTGGCTCTGTGGTGGGAGCACTGACAGTGCTGGATATGTGGGGGAGAACTGACAGTGCTGGCTGTGTGAGTGGAGCACTGACAGTGCTGGCTGTGTGGGGGGTGCACTGACAGTGGTAGCTGTGTGGTGGGAGCACTGACAGTGCTGGCTGTGTGTTGGGAGCACTGACAGTGCTGGCTGTGTGGGGGAGCACTGGCAGTGTTGGCTGTGTGGTGGGAGCACTGACAGTGCTGGCTGTGTGTTGGGAGCACTGACAGTGCTGGCTATGCGGGGAGCACGGACAGTGCTGGCTGTGTGGAGGGAGCACTGACAGTGCTGGCTGTGTGAGGTGGGAGCACTGACAGTGCTGGCTGTGTGGGGGTGCACTGGCAGTGCTGGCTGTGTGGGGGAGCACTGTCAGTGCTGGCTGTGTGGTGGAGCACTGACAGTGCTGGCTGTGTGGGCGGAGCACTGACAGTGCTGGCTGTGTGGTGGGAGCACTGACAGTGCTGGCTCTGTGGGGGGAGTACGGACAGTGCTGGCCGTGTGGGGGGATCACTGACAGTGTTGGCTGTGTGGGGGGAGCACTTACAGTGCTGGCTGTGTGGGGGGAGCACTGGCAGTGCTGGCTGTGTGGTGGTAGCACTGAGAGTGCTGGCTGTGTGTGGGAGCTCTGGCAGTGCTAGCTTTGTGGGGAAGCACTGACAGTGCTGGCTGTGTGGTGGTAGCACTGATAGTACTGGCTGTGTGGTGGTAGCACTGAGAGTGCTGGCTGTGTTGTGGGAGCACTGACAGTGCTGGCTGTGTGGGGGGAGCACTGACAATGTTTGCTGTGTGGTGGGAGCACTAACAGTGCTGGCTGTGTTGTGGGAGCACTGACAGTGCTGGCTGTGTGGGGGAGCACTGACACTGCTGGCTGTGTGATGGGAGCACTGACAGTGCTGGCTGTGTGGTGGGAGCACTGACAGTGCTGGCTGTGTGGGGGGAGCACTGACAGTGCTGGCTGTGTGGGGAGAGCACTGACAGTGCTGGCTGTGTGGTGGGAGCACTGGCAGTGCTAGCAGTGTGGTGGGAGCACTGACAGTGCTGGCTGTGTGGGGGGAGCACTGACAGTGCCAGCAGTGTGGTGGGAGCACTGACAGTGCTGGCTGTGTGGTGGGAGCACTGACAGTGCTGGCTGTTTGGTGGGAGCACTGACAGTGCTGGCTGTGTGGGGGGAGCACTGACAGTGCTGGCTGTGTGGGGAGAGCACTGACAGTGCTGGCTGTGTGGTGGGAGCACTGACAGTGCTAGCAGTGTGGTGGGAGCACTGACAGTGCTGGCTGTGTGGTGGGAGCACTGACAGTGCTAGCAGTGTGGTGGGAGCACTGACAGTGCTGACTGTGTGGTGGGAGCACTGACACTGCTGGCTGTTTGGGGGAGCACTGATAGTGCTGGCTGTGTGAGTGGAGCACTGACACTGCTGGCTGTGTGGGGGGCACTGACAGTGCTGGCTGTGTGGTAGGAGCACTGACAGTGCTGGCTGTGTGGTGGGAGCACTAACAGTGCTGGCTGTGTGGTGGGAGCACTGACAGTGCTGGCTGTGTGGGGGTGCACTGACAGTGCTGGCTGTGTGGGGAGCACTGACAGTGCTAGCTGATTGGGGGAGCACTGACAGTTCTGGCTGTGTGGGGGGAGCACTTACAGTGCTGGCTGTGTGGGGGAGCACTGACAGTGCTGGCTGTGTGGTGGGAGCACTGACAGTGTTGGCTGTGTGGGGGAGCACTTACAGTGCTGGCTGTGTGGTGGGAGCACTGATAGTGCTGGCTGTGTGGGGGGAACACTGACAGTGCTGGCTGTGTGGGGGAGCACTGACAGTGCTGCCTGTGTGTGGGGAGCACTGACAGTGCTGGCTGTGTGGGGAGCACTGACAGTGCTGGCTGTGTGGTGGGAGCACTGACAGTGCTGGCTGTGTGGGGGGATCACTTACAGTGCTGGCTGTGTGGGGGTGCACTGATAGTGCTGGCTGTGTGGGGGAGCACTGACAGTGCTGGCTGTGTGGGGGGAGCACTGATAGTGCTGGCTGTGTGGGGCAGCACTGACAGTGCTGGCTGTGTGGTGTAGCACTGACAGTGCTGGCTGTGTGGGTCGAGCACTGACAGTGCTGGCTGTGTGGTGGGAGCACTGACAGTGCTGGCTGTGTGGTGGTAGCACTGACAGTGCTGCTGTGTGGTGGGAGCACTGACAGTGCTGGCTGTGTGGTGGGAGCACTGACAGTGTTGGCTGTGTGGTGGAGCACTGACAGTGCTGGCTGTCTGGGGGAGCACTGACAGTGCTGGTTGTGTGGGGGAGCACTGGCAGTGCTGGCTGTGTGGCGGGAGCACTGACAGTGCTGGCTGTGTGGTGGGAGCACTGACAGTGCTGGCTGTCTGGGGGGAGCACTGACACTGCTGGCTGTGTGGGGGAAGCACGGACAGTGCTGGCTGTGTGGGGAGCACTGACAGTGCTGCCTGTGTGGGGGAAGCACTGTCACTGCTGTCTGTGTAGTGGGAGCACTGACACTGCTGGCTGTGTGGGGGAGCACTGACAGTGCTGGCTGTGTGGGGTGGTGGCACTGACAGTGCTGGCTGTGTGGGAGGAGCACTGACAATGCTGGCTGTGTGGTGGGAGCACTGACACTGCTGGCTGTGTGGGGGAGCACTGACAGTGCTGGCTGTGTGGGGTGGTGGCACTGACAGTGCTGGCTGTGTGGGAGGAGCACTGACAGTGCTGGCTGTGTGAGGGGTAGCACTGACACTGCTGGCTGTGTGGGGCAGCACTGACAGTGCTGGCTGTGTGGTGGGAGCACTGACTGTGCTGGCTGTGTGGGGGAGCACTGACAGTGCTGGCTGTGTGCTGGGAGCACTGACAGTGCTGGCTGTTTGGTGGGAGCACTGGCAGTGCTGGCTGTGTGGGGAGCACTGACAGTGCTGGCTCTGTGGTGGGAGCACTGACAGTGCTGGATATGTGGGGGAGAACTGACAGTGCTGGCTGTGTGAGTGGAGCACTGACAGTGCTGGCTGTGTGGGGGGTGCACTGACAGTGGTAGCTGTGTGGTGGGAGCACTGACAGTGCTGGCTGTGTGTTGGGAGCACTGACAGTGCTGGCTGTGTGGGGGAGCACTGGCAGTGTTGGCTGTGTGGTGGGAGCACTGACAGTGCTGGCTGTGTGTTGGGAGCACTGACAGTGCTGGCTATGCGGGGAGCACGGACAGTGCTGGCTGTGTGGAGGGAGCACTGACAGTGCTGGCTGTGTGGGGTGGGAGCACTGACAGTGCTGGCTGTGTGGGGGTGCACTGGCAGTGCTGGCTGTGTGGGGGAGCACTGTCAGTGCTGGCTGTGTGGGGGAGCACTGACAGTGCTGGCTGTGTGGGCGGAGCACTGACAGTGCTGGCTGTGTGGTGGGAGCACTGACAGTGCTGGCTCTGTGGGGGGAGTACGGACAGTGCTGGCCGTGTGGGGGGATCACTGACAGTGTTGGCTGTGTGGGGGGAGCACTTACAGTGCTGGCTGTGTGGGGGGAGCACTGGCAGTGCTGGCTGTGTGGTGGTAGCACTGAGAGTGCTGGCTGTGTGTGGGAGCTCTGGCAGTGCTAGCTTTGTGGGGAAGCACTGACAGTGCTGGCTGTGTGGTGGTAGCACTGATAGTACTGGCTGTGTGGTGGTAGCACTGAGAGTGCTGGCTGTGTTGTGGGAGCACTGACAGTGCTGGCTGTGTGGGGTGAGCACTGACAATGTTTGCTGTGTGGTGGGAGCACTAACAGTGCTGGCTGTGTTGTGGGAGCACTGACAGTGCTGGCTGTGTGGGGGAGCACTGACACTGCTGGCTGTGTGATGGGAGCACTGACAGTGCTGGCTGTGTGGTGGGAGCACTGACAGTGCTGGCTGTGTGGGGGGAGCACTGACAGTGCTGGCTGTGTGGGGAGAGCACTGACAGTGCTGGCTGTGTGGTGGGAGCACTGGCAGTGCTAGCAGTGTGGTGGGAGCACTGACAGTGCTGGCTGTGTGGGGGGAGCACTGACAGTGCCAGCAGTGTGGTGGGAGCACTGACAGTGCTGGCTGTGTGGTGGGAGCACTGACAGTGCTGGCTGTTTGGTGGGAGCACTGACAGTGCTGGCTGTGTGGGGGGAGCACTGACAGTGCTAGCAGTGTGGTGGGAGCACTGACAGTGCTGACTGTGTGGTGGGAGCACTGACACTGCTGGCTGTTTGGGGGAGCACTGATAGTGCTGGCTGTGTGAGTGGAGCACTGACACTGCTGGCTGTGTGGGGGGCACTGACAGTGCTGGCTGTGTGGTAGGAGCACTGACAGTGCTGGCTGTGTGGTGGGAGCACTAACAGTGCTGGCTGTGTGGTGGGAGCACTGACAGTGCTGGCTGTGTGGGGGTGCACTGACAGTGCTGGCTGTGTGGGGAGCACTGACAGTGCTAGCTGATTGGGGGAGCACTGACAGTTCTGGCTGTGTGGGGGGAGCACTTACAATGCTGGCTGTGTGGGGGAGCACTGACAGTGCTGGCTGTGTGGTGGGAGCACTGACAGTGTTGGCTGTGTGGGGGGAGCACTTACAGTGCTGGCTGTGTGGTGGGAGCACTGATAGTGCTGGCTGTGTGGGGGGAACACTGACAGTGCTGGCTGTGTGGGGGAGCACTGACAGTGCTGCCTGTGTGAGGGGAGCACTGACAGTGCTGGCTGTGTGGGGAGCACTGACAGTGCTGGCTGTGTGGTGGGAGCACTGACAGTGCTGGCTGTGTGGGGGGATCACTTACAGTGCTGGCTGTGTGGGGGTGCACTGATAGTGCTGGCTGTGTGGGGGAGCACTGACAGTGCTGGCTGTGTGGGGGGAGCACTGATAGTGCTGGCTGTGTGGGGCAGCACTGACAGTGCTGGCTGTGTGGTGTAGCACTGACAGTGCTGGCTGTGTGGGTCGAGCACTGACAGTGCTGGCTGTGTGGTGGGAGCACTGACAGTGCTGGCTGTGTGGTGGTAGCACTGACAGTGCTGCTGTGTGGTGGGAGCACTGACAGTGCTGGCTGTGTGGTGGGAGCACTGACAGTGTTGGCTGTGTGGTGGAGCACTGACAGTGCTGGCTGTCTGGGGGAGCACTGACAGTGCTGGTTGTGTGGGGGAGCACTGGCAGTGCTGGCTGTGTGGCGGGAGCACTGACAGTGCTGGCTGTGTGGTGGGAGCACTGACAGTGCTGGCTGTCTGGGGGGAGCACTGACACTGCTGGCTGTGTGGGGGAAGCACGGACAGTGCTGGCTGTGTGGGGGAGAACTGACAGTGCTGCCTGTGTGGGGAAGCACTGTCACTGCTGTCTGTGTAGTGGGAGCACTGACACTGCTGGCTGTGTGGGGGAGCACTGACAGTGCTGGCTGTGTGGGGTGGTGGCACTGACAGTGCTGGCTGTGTGGGAGGAGCACTGACAATGCTGGCTGTGTGGTGGGAGCACTGACAGTGCTGGCTGTGTGAGGGGTAGCACTGACACTGCTGGCTGTGTGGGGCAGCACTGACAGTGCTGGCTGTGTGGTGGGAGCACTGACTGTGCTGGCTGTGTGGGGGAGCACTGACAGTGCTGGCTGTGTGCTGGGAGCACTGACAGTGCTGGCTGTGTGGGGGGAGCACTGACAGTGCTGGCTGTGTGGTGGGAGCACTGATAGTGCTGACTGTGTGGGGGAGCACTGACAGTGCTGATTGTGTGGGGGAGCACTGACAGTGCTGGCGGTGTGGGGGGAGCACTGGCAGTGCTGACTGTGTCAGGGGAGCACTGACAGTGCTGGCTGTGTGGGTGGGAGCACTGACATTGCTGGCTGTGTGGGGGGAGCACTGGCAGTGCTGGCTGTGTGGTGGGAGCACTGACAGTGCTGTCTGTGTGGGGGAGCACTGGCAGTGCTGGCTGTGTGGTGGGAGCACTGACAGTGCTGGCTGTGTGGTGGGAGCACTGACAGTGCTGGCTGTGCGGGGGGAGCACAGACAGTGCTGGCTGTGTGGGGGGGGGGGAGGGGAGAACAGACAGTGCTGACTGTGTGGGGGGGGCACTGACAGTGCTGGCTCTTTGGGGAGCACTGACAGTGCTGGCTATGCGGGGAGCACGGACAGTGCTGGCTGTGTGGAGGGAGCACTGACAGTGCTGGCTGTGTGGGGTGGGAGCACTGACAGTGCTGGCTGTGTGGGGGTGCACTGGCAGTGCTGGCTGTGTGGGGAGCACTGACAGTGCTGGCTCTGTGGTGGGAGCACTGACAGTGCTGGATATGTGGGGGAGAACTGACAGTGCTGGCTGTGTGGGGGGTGCACTGACAGTGCTAGCTGTGTGGTGGGAGCACTGACAGTGCTGGCTGTGTGTTGGGAGCACTGACAGTGCTGGCAGTGTGGGGGAGCACTGACAGTGTTGGCTGTGAGGTGGGAGCACTGACAGTGCTGGCTGTGTGTTGGGAGCACTGACAGTGCTGGCTATGCGGGGAGCACGGACAGTGCTGGCTGTGTGGAGGGAGCACTGACAGTGCTGGCTGTGTGGGGTGGGAGCACTGACAGTGCTGGCTGTGTGGGGGTGCACTGGCAGTGCTGGCTGTGTGGGGGAGCACTGTCAGTGCTGGCTGTGTGGGGGGAGCACTGACAGTGCTGGCTGTGTGGGCGGAGCACTGACAGTGCTGGCTGTGTGGTGGGAGCACTGACAGTGCTGCCTCTGTGGGGGGAGTACGGACAGTGCTGACCGTGTGGGGGGATCACTGACAGTGTTGGCTGTGTGGGGGGAGCACTTACAGTGCTGGCTGTGTGGGGGGAGCACTGGCAGTGCTGGCTGTGTGGTGGTAGCACTGAGCGTGCTGGCTGTGTGTGGGAGCTCTGGCAGTGCTGGCTTTGTGGGGAAGCACTGACAGTGCTGGCTGTGTGGTGGGAGCACTGATAGTACTGGCTGTGTGGTGGTAGCACTGAGAGTGCTGGCTGTGTTGTGGGAGCACTGACAGTGCTGGCTGTGTGGGGGGAGCACTGACAATGTTTGCTGTGTGGTGGGAGCACTGACAGTGCTGGCTTTGTTGTGGGAGCACTGACAGTGCTGGCTGTGTGGGGGAGCACTGACACTGCTGGCTGTGTGATGGGAGCACTGACAGTGCTGGCTGTGTGGTGGGAGCACTGACAGTGCTGGCTGTGTGGGGGGAGCACTGACAGTGCTGGCTGTGTGGGGAGAGCACTGACAGTGCTGGCTGTGTGGTGGGAGCACTGGCAGTGCTAGCAGTGTGGTGGGAGCACTGACAGTGCTGGATATGTGGTGGAGAACTGACAGTGCTGGCTGTGTGAGTGGAGCACTGACAGTGCTGGCTGTGTGGGGGGTGCACTGACAGTGCTAGCTGTGTGGTGGGAGCACTGACAGTGCTGGCTGTGTGTTGGGAGCACTGACAGTGCTGGCTGTGTGGGGGAGCACTGACAGTGTTGGCTGTGAGGTGGGAGCACTGACAGTGCTGGCTGTGTGTTGGGAGCACTGACAGTGCTGGCTATGCGGGGAGCACGGACAGTGCTGGCTGTGTGGAGGGAGCACTGACAGTGCTGGCTGTGTGGGGTGGGAACACTGACAGTGCTGGCTGTGTGGGGGTGCACTGGCAGTGCTGGCTGTGTGGGGGAGCACTGTCAGTGCTGGCTGTGTGGGGGAGCACTGACAGTGCTGGCTGTGTGGGCGGAGCACTGACAGTGCTGGCTGTGTGGTGGGAGCACTGACAGTGCAGGCTCTGTGGGGGGAGTACGGACAGTGCTGGCCGTGTGGGGGGAGCACTGACAGTGTTGGCTGTGTGGGGGGAGCACTTACAGTGCTGGCTGTGTGGGGGGAGCACTGGCAGTGCTGGCTGTGTGGTGGTAGCACTGAGCGTGCTGGCTGTGTGTGGGAGCTCTGGCAGTGCTGGCTTTGTGGGGAAGCACTGACAGTGCTGGCTGTGTGGTGGGAGCACTGATAGTACTGGCTGTGTGGTGGTAGCACTGAGAGTGCTGGCTGTGTTGTGGGAGCACTGACAGTGCTGGCTGTGTGGGGGGAGCACTGACAATGTTTGCTGTGTGGTGGGAGCACTGACAGTGCTGGCTTTGTTGTGGGAGCACTGACAGTGCTGGCTGTGTGGGGGAGCACTGACACTGCTGGCTGTGTGATGGGAGCACTGACAGTGCTGTCTGTGTGGTGGGAGCACTGACAGTGCTGGCTGTGTGGGGGGAGCACTGACAGTGCTGGCTGTGTGGGGAGAGCACTGACAGTGCTGGCTGTGTGGTGGGAGCACTGGCAGTGCTAGCAGTGTGGTGGGAGCACTGACAGTGCTGGCTGTGTGGGGGGAGCACTGACAGTGCTAGCAGTCTGGTGGGAGCACTGACAGTGCAGGCTGTGTGGTGGGAGCACTGACAGTGCTGGCTGTGTGGTGGGAGCACTGACAGTGCTGGCTGTGTGGGGGGAGCACAGACAGTTCTGGCTGTGTGGGGAGAGCACTGACAGTGCTGGCTGTGTGGTGGGAGCACTGACAGTGCTAGCAGTGTGGTGGCAGCACTGACAGTGCTGACTGTGTGGTGGGAGCACTGACACTGCTGGCTGTTTGGGGGAGCACTGATAGTGCTGGCTGTGTGAGTGGAGCACTGACACTGCTGGCTGTGTGGGGGGCACTGACAGTGCTGGCTGTGTGGTAGGAGCACTGACAGTGCTGGCTGTGTGGTGGGAGCACTAACAGTGCTGGCTGTGTGGTGGGAGCACTGACAGTGCTGGCTGTGTGGGGGTGCACTGACAGTGCTGGCTGTGTGGGGAGCACTGATAGTGCTAGCTGATTGGGGGAGCACTGACAGTTCTGGCTGTGCGGGGCGAGCACGGACTGTGCTGGCTGTGTGGTGGGAGCACTGACAGTGCTGGCTGTGTGGGGGAGCACGGACAGTGCTGGCTGTGTGGGGGGATCACTGACAGTGCTGGCTGTGTGTGGAGAGCACTGACAGTGCTGGCTGTGTGGGGGGAGCACTGACAGTGCTGGCTGTGTGGTGGGAGCACTGACAGTGCTGGCTGTGTGGGGTGAGCACTTACAGTGCTGGCTGTGTGGGGGGAGCACTGACAGTGCTGGCTGTGTGGTGGGAGCACTGACAGTGTTGGCTGTGTGGGGGGAGCACTTACAGTGCTGGCTGTGTGGTGGGAGCACTGATAGTGCTGGCTGTGTGGGGGGAACACTGACAGTGCTGGCTGTGTGGGGGAGCACTGACAGTGCTGGCTGTGTGGTGGGAGCACTGACAGTGCTGGCTGTGTTGTGGGAGCACTGCCAGTGCTGGCTGTGTGGGGGGATCACTTACAGTGCTGGCTGTGTGGGGGTGCACTGACAGTGCTGGCTGTGTGGGGGGAGCACTGACAGTGCTGGCTGTGTGGGGGGAGCACTGATAGTGCTGGCTGTGTGGGGCAGCACTGACAGTGCTGGCTGTGTGGTGTAGCACTGACAGTGCTGGCTGTGTGGGTCGAGCACTGTCAGTGCTGGCTGTGTGGTGGGAGCACTGACAGTGCTGGCTGTGTGGTGGTAGCACTGACAGTGCTGCTGTGTGGTGGGAGCACTGACAGTGCTGGCTGTGTGGTGGGAGCACTGACAGTGTTGGCTGTGTGGTGGAGCACTGACAGTGCTGGCTGTCTGGGGGAGCACTGACAGTGCTGGTTGTGTGGGGGAGCACTGACAGTGCTGGCTGTGTGGCGGGAGCACTGACAGTGCTGTCTGTGTGGTGGGAGCACTGACAGTGCTGGCTGTCTGGGGGGAGCACTGACACTGCTGGCTGTGTGGGGGGAGCACGGACAGTGCTGGCTGTGTGGGGGAGCACTGACAGTGCTGGCTGTGTGGGGGAGCACTGACAGTGCTGCCTGTGTGGGGGAAGCACTGTCACTGCTGTCTGTGTAGTGGGAGCACTGACACTGCTGGCTGTGTGGGGGAGCACTGACAGTGCTGGCTGTGTGGGGTGGTGGCACTGACAGTGCTGGCTGTGTGGGAGGAGCACTGACAATGCTGGCTGTGTGGTGGGAGCACTGACAGTGCTGGCTGTGTGAGGGTTAGCACTGACACTGCTGGCTGTGTAGGGCAGCACTGACAGTGCTGGCTGTGTGGTGGGAGCACTGACTGTGCTGGCTGTGTGGGGGAGCACTGACAGTGTTGGCTGTGTGGTGGGAGCACTGACAGTGCTGGCTGTGTGCTGGGAGCACTGACAGTGCTGGCTGTGTGGGGGGAGCACTGACAGTGCTGGCTGTGTGGTGGGAGCACTGACAGTGCTGGCGGTGTGGGGGGAGCACTGGCAGTGCTGACTGTGTCAGGGGAGCACAGACAGTGCTGGCTGTGTGGGTGGGAGCACTGACAGTGCTGGCTGTGTGGGGGGAGCACTGGCAGTGCTGGCTGTGTGGTGGGAGCACTGACAGTGCTGTCTGTGTGGGGGAGCACTGGCAGTACTGGCTGTGTGGTGGGAGCACTGACAGTGCTGGCTGTGTGGTGGGAGCACTGACAGTGCTGGCTGTGCGGGGGGAGCACAGACAGTGCTGGCTGTGTGGGGGGGGGGAGAACAGACAGTGCAGGCTGTGTGGGGGGGCACTGACAGTGCTGGCTGTGTGGGGGGAGCACTGATAGTGCTGGCTGTGTGGGGCAGCACTGACAGTGCTGGCTGTGTGGTGTAGCACTGACAGTGCTGGCTGTGTGGGTCGAGCACTGACAGTGCTGGCTGTGTGGGGGGAGCACTGATAGTGCTGGCTGTGTGGGGCAGCACTGACAGTGCTGGCTGTGTGGTGTAGCACTGACAGTGCTGGCTGTGTGGGTCGAGCACTGACAGTGCTGGCTGTGTGGTGGGAGCACTGACAGTGCTGGCTGTGTGGTGGTAGCACTGACAGTGCTGCTGTGTGGTGGGAGCACTGACAGTGCTGGCTGTGTGGTGGGAGCACTGACAGTGTTGGCTGTGTGGTGGAGCACTGACAGTGCTGGCTGTCTGGGGGAGCACTGACAGTGCTGGTTGTGTGGGGAGCACTGGCAGTGCTGGCTGTGTGGCGGGAGCACTGACAGTGCTGGCTGTGTGGTGGGAGCACTGACAGTGCTGGCTGTCTGGGGGGAGCACTGACACTGCTGGCTGTGTGGGGGAAGCACGGACAGTGCTGGCTGTGTGGGGGAGCACTGACAGTGCTGCCTGTGTGGGGGAAGCACTGTCACTGCTGTCTGTGTAGTGGGAGCACTGACACTGCTGGCTGTGTGGGGGAGCACTGACAGTGCTGGCTGTGTGGGGTGGTGGCACTGACAGTGCTGGCTGTGTGGGAGGAGCATTGACAATGCTGGCTGTGTGGTGGGAGCACTGACAGTGCTGGCTGTGTGAGGGGTAGCACTGACACTGCTGGCTGTGTGGGGCAGCACTGACAGTGCTGGCTGTGTGGTGGGAGCACTGACTGTGCTGGCTGTGTGGGGGAGCACTGACAGTGCTGGCTGTGTGCTGGGAGCACTGACAGTGCTGGCTGTGTGGGGGGAGCACTGACAGTGCTGGCTGTGTGGTGGGAGCACTGATAGTGCTGACTGTGTGGGGGAGCACTGACAGTGCTGATTGTGTGGGGGAGCACTGACAGTGCTGGCGGTGTGGGGGGAGCACTGGCAGTGCTGACTGTGTCAGGGGAGCACTGACAGTGCTGGCTGTGTGGGTGGGAGCACTGACAGTGCTGGCTGTGTGGGGGAGCACTGGCAGTGCTGGCTGTGTGGTGGGAGCACTGGCAGTGCTGTCTGTGTGGGGGAGCACTGGCAGTGCTGGCTGTGTGGTGGGAGCACTGACAGTGCTGGCTGTGTGGTGGGAGCACTGACAGTGCTGGCTGTGCGGGGGGAGCACAGACAGTGCTGGCTGTGTGGGGGGGGAGAACAGACAGTGCTGACTGTGTGGGGGGGCACTGACAGTGCTGGCTCTTTGGGGAGCACTGACAGTGCTGGCTATGCGGGGAGCACGGACAGTGCTGGCTGTGTGGAGGGAGCACTGACAGTGCTGGCTGTGTGGGGTGGGAGCACTGACAGTGCTGGCTGTGTGGGGGTGCACTGGCAGTGCTGGCTGTGTGGGGAGCACTGACAGTGCTGGCTCTGTGGTGGGAGCACTGACAGTGCTGGATATGTGGGGGAGAACTGACAGTGCTGGCTGTGTGGGGGGTGCACTGACAGTGCTAGCTGTGTGGTGGGAGCACTGACAGTGCTGGCTGTGTGTTGGGAGCACTGACAGTGCTGGCTGTGTGGGGGAGCACTGACAGTGTTGGCTGTGAGGTGGGAGCACTGACAGTGCTGGCTGTGTGTTGGGAGCACTGACAGTGCTGGCTATGCGGGGAGCACGGACAGTGCTGGCTGTGTGGAGGGAGCACTGACAGTGCTGGCTGTGTGGGGTGGGAGCACTGACAGTGCTGGCTGTGTGGGGGTGCACTGGCAGTGCTGGCTGTGTGGGGGAGCACTGTCAGTGCTGGCTGTGTGGGGGAGCACTGACAGTGCTGGCTGTGTGGGCGGAGCACTGACAGTGCTGGCTGTGTGGTGGGAGCACTGACAGTGCTGGCTCTGTGGGGGGAGTACGGACAGTGCTGACCGTGTGGGGGGATCACTGACAGTGTTGGCTGTGTGGGGGGAGCACTTACAGTGCTGGCTGTGTGGGGGGAGCACTGGCAGTGCTGGCTGTGTGGTGGTAGCACTGAGCGTGCTGGCTGTGTGTGGGAGCTCTGGCAGTGCTGGCTTTGTGGGGAAGCACTGACAGTGCTGGCTGTGTGGTGGGAGCACTGATAGTACTGGCTGTGTGGTGGTAGCACTGAGAGTGCTGGCTGTGTTGTGGGAGCGCTGACAGTGCTGGCTGTGTGGGGGGAGCACTGACAATGTTTGCTGTGTGGTGGGAGCACTGACAGTGCTGGCTTTGTTGTGGGAGCACTGACAGTGCTGGCTGTGTGGGGGAGCACTGACACTGCTGGCTGTGTGATGGGAGCACTGACAGTGCTGGCTGTGTGGTGGGAGCACTGACAGTGCTGGCTGTGTGGGGGGAGCACTGACAGTGCTGGCTGTGTGGGGAGAGCACTGACAGTGCTGGCTGTGTGGTGGGAGCACTGGCAGTGCTAGCAGTGTGGTGGGAGCACTGACAGTGCTGGATATGTGGGGGAGAACTGACAGTGCTGGCTGTGTGAGTGGAGCACTGACAGTGCTGGCTGTGTGGGGGGTGCACTGACAGTGCTAGCTGTGTGGTGGGAGCACTGACAGTGCTGGCTGTGTGTTGGGAGCACTGACAGTGCTGGCTGTGTGGGGGAGCACTGACAGTGTTGGCTGTGAGGTGGGAGCACTGACAGTGCTGGCTGTGTGTTGGGAGCACTGACAGTGCTGGCTATGCGGGGAGCACGGACAGTGCTGGCTGTGTGGAGGGAGCACAGACAGTGCTGGCTGTGTGGGGTGGGAACACTGACAGTGCTGGCTGTGTGGGGGTGCACTGGCAGTGCTGGCTGTGTGGGGGAGCACTGTCAGTGCTGGCTGTGTGGGGGGAGCACTGACAGTGCTGGCTGTGTGGGCGGAGCACTGACAGTGCTGGCTGTGTGGTGGGAGCACTGACAGTGCTGGCTCTGTGGGGGGAGTACGGACAGTGCTGGCCGTGTGGGGGGAGCACTGACAGTGTTGGCTGTGTGGGGGGAGCACTGACAGTGTTGGCTGTGTGGGGGGAGCACTTACAGTGCTGGCTGTGTGGGGGGAGCACTGGCAGTGCTGGCTGTGTGGTGGTAGCACTGAGCGTGCTGGCTGTGTGTGGGAGCTCTGGCAGTGCTGGCTTTGTGGGGAAGCACTGACAGTGCTGGCTGTGTGGTGGGAGCACTGATAGTACTGGCTGTGTGGTGGTAGCACTGAGAGTGCTGGCTCTGTTGTGGGAGCACTGACAGTGCTGGCTGTGTGGGGGGAGCACTGACAATGTTTGCTGTGTGGTGGGAGCACTGACAGTGCTGGCTTTGTTGTGGGAGCACTGACAGTGCTGGCTGTGTGGGGGAGCACTGACACTGCTGGCTGTGTGATGGGAGCACTGACAGTGCTGGCTGTGTGGTGGGAGCACTGACAGTGCTGGCTGTGTGGGGGGAGCACTGACAGTGCTGGCTGTGTGGGGAGAGCACTGACAGTGCTGGCTGTGTGGTGGGAGCACTGGCAGTGCTAGCAGTGTGGTGGGAGCACTGACAGTGCTGGCTGTGTGGGGGGAGCACTGACAGTGCTAGCAGTGTGGTGGGAGCACTGACAGTGCAGGCTGTGTGGTGGGAGCACTGACAGTGCTGGCTGTGTGGTGGGAGCACTGACAGTGCTGGCTGTGTGGTGGGAGCACTGACAGTGCTGGCTGTGTGTTGGGAGCACTGACAGTGCTGGCTGTGTGGGGGAGCACTGACAGTGCTGGCTGTGTGAGGTGGGAGCACTGGCAGTGCTGGCTGTGTGGGGGTGCACTGACAGTGCTGGCTGTGTGGGGAGCACTGACAGTGCTGGCTGTGTGGGGGAGCACGGACAGTGCTGGCTGTGTGGGGGGAGCACGGACAGTGCTGGCTGTGTGGGCGGAGCACTGACAGTGCTGGCTGTGTGATGGGAATACGGACAGTGCTGGCTCTGTGGTGGGAGCACTGACAGTGCTGGCTGTGTGGGAGGTGCACTGACAGTGCTGGCTGTGTGGGGGGAGCACTGACAGTGCTGGCTGTGTGGGGGTGCACTGACAGTGCAGGCTGTGTGGTGAGAGCACTGACAGTGTTGGCTGTGTGGTAGGAGCACTGGCAGTGCTGGCTGTGTGGGGGAGCACTGACAGTGCTGGCTCTGTGGTGGGAGCACTGACAGTGCTGGATATGTGGGGGAGAACTGACAGTGCTGGCTGTGTGGTGGGAGCACTGACAGTGTTGGCTGTGTGGTGGGGGCACGGACAGTGTTGGCTGTGTGGTGGGAGCACTGGCAGTGCTGGCTGTGTGGTGGGAGCACTGACAGTGTTGGCTGTGTGGTGGGAGCACTGGCAGTGCTGGCTGTGTGGTGGGAGCACTGACAGTGCTGGATATGTGGGGGAGAACTGACAGTGCTGGCTGTGTGAGTGGAGCACTGACAGTGCTGGCTGTGTGGGGGGTGCACTGACAGTGGTAGCTGTGTGGTGGGAGCACTGACAGTGCTGGCTGTGTGTTGGGAGCACTGACAGTGCTGGCTGTGTGGGGGAGCACTGGCAGTGTTGGCTGTGTGGTGGGAGCACTGACAGTGCTGGCTGTGTGTTGGGAGCACTGACAGTGCTGGCTATGCGGGGAGCACGGACAGTGCTGGCTGTGTGGAGGGAGCACTGACAGTGCTGGCTGTGTGGGGTGGGAGCACTGACAGTGCTGGCTGTGTGGGGGTGCACTGGCAGTGCTGGCTGTGTGGGGGAGCACTGTCAGTGCTGGCTGTGTGGGGGGAGCACTGACAGTGCTGGCTGTGTGGGCGGAGCACTGACAGTGCTGGCTGTGTGGTGGGAGCACTGACAGTGCTGGCTGTGTGGGGGGAGCACTGACAATGTTTGCTGTGTGGTGGGAGCACTGACAGTGCTGGCTGTGTTGTCGGAGCACTGACAGTGCTGGCTGTGTGGGGGGAGCACTGGCAGTGCTGGCTGTGTGGTGGTAGCACTGAGAGTGCTGGCTGTGTGTGGGAGCTCTGGCAGTGCTAGCTTTGTGGGGAAGCACTGACAGTGCTGGCTGTGTGGTGGTAGCACTGATAGTACTGGCTGTGTGGTGGTAGCACTGAGAGTGCTGGCTGTGTTGTGGGAGCACTGACAGTGCTGGCTGTGTGGGGGGAGCACTGACAATGTTTGCTGTGTGGTGGGAGCACTGACAGTGCTGGCTGTGTTGTCGGAGCACTGACAGTGCTGGCTGTGTGGGGGAGCACTGACACTGCTGGCTGTGTGATGGGAGCACTGACAGTGCTGGCTGTGTGGTGGGAGCACTGACAGTGCTGGCTGTGTGGGGGGAGCACTGACAGTGCTGGCTGTGTGGGGAGAGCACTGACAGTGCTGGCTGTGTGGTGGGAGCACTGGCAGTGCTAGCAGTGTGGTGGGAGCACTGACAGTGCTGGCTGTGTGGGGGGAGCACTGACAGTGCCAGCAGTGTGGTGGGAGCACTGACAGTGCTGGCTGTGTGGTGGGAGCACTGACAGTGCTGGCTGTTTGGTGGGAGCACTGGCAGTGCTGGCTGTGTGGGGAGCACTGACAGTGCTGGCTCTGTGGTGGGAGCACTGACAGTGCTGGATATGTGGGGGAGAACTGACAGTGCTGGCTGTGTGAGTGGAGCACTGACAGTGCTGGCTGTGTGGGGGGTGCACTGACAGTGGTAGCTGTGTGGTGGGAGCACTGACAGTGCTGGCTGTGTGTTGGGAGCACTGACAGTGCTGGCTGTGTGGGGGAGCACTGGCAGTGTTGGCTGTGTGGTGGGAGCACTGACAGTGCTGGCTGTGTGTTGGGAGCACTGACAGTGCTGGCTATGCGGGGAGCACGGACAGTGCTGGCTGTGTGGAGGGAGCACTGACAGTGCTGGCTGTGTGGGGTGGGAGCACTGACAGTGCTGGCTGTGTGGGGGTGCACTGGCAGTGCTGGCTGTGTGGGGGAGCACTGTCAGTGCTGGCTGTGTGGGGGAGCACTGACAGTGCTGGCTGTGTGGGCGGAGCACTGACAGTGCTGGCTGTGTGGTGGGAGCACTGACAGTGCTGGCTCTGTGGGGGGAGTACGGACAGTGCTGGCCGTGTGGGGGGATCACTGACAGTGTTGGCTGTGTGGGGGGAGCACTTACAGTGCTGGCTGTGTGGGGGGAGCACTGGCAGTGCTGGCTGTGTGGTGGTAGCACTGAGAGTGCTGGCTGTGTGTGGGAGCTCTGGCAGTGCTAGCTTTGTGGGGAAGCACTGACAGTGCTGGCTGTGTGGTGGTAGCACTGATAGTACTGGCTGTGTGGTGGTAGCACTGAGAGTGCTGGCTGTGTTGTGGGAGCACTGACAGTGCTGGCTGTGTGGGGGGAGCACTGACAATGTTTGCTGTGTGGTGGGAGCACTAACAGTGCTGGCTGTGTTGTGGGAGCACTGACAGTGCTGGCTGTGTGGGGAGCACTGACACTGCTGGCTGTGTGATGGGAGCACTGACAGTGCTGGCTGTGTGGTGGGAGCACTGACAGTGCTGGCTGTGTGGGGGGAGCACTGACAGTGCTGGCTGTGTGGGGAGAGCACTGACAGTGCTGGCTGTGTGGTGGGAGCACTGACAGTGCCAGCAGTGTGGTGGGAGCACTGACAGTGCTGGCTGTGTGGTGGGAGCACTGACAGTGCTGGCTGTTTGGTGGGAGCACTGACAGTGCTGGCTGTGTGGGGGGAGCACTGACAGTGCTGGCTGTGTGGGGAGAGCACTGACAGTGCTGGCTGTGTGGTGGGAGCACTGACAGTGCTAGCAGTGTGGTGGGAGCACTGACAGTGCTGGCTGTGTGGTGGGAGCACTGACAGTGCTAGCAGTGTGGTGGGAGCACTGACAGTGCTGACTGTGTGGTGGGAGCACTGACACTGCTGGCTGTTTGGGGGAGCACTGATAGTGCTGGCTGTGTGAGTGGAGCACTGACACTGCTGGCTGTGTGGGGGGCACTGACAGTGCAGGCTGTGTGGTAGGAGCACTGACAGTGCTGGCTGTGTGGTGGGAGCACTAACAGTGCTGGCTGTGTGGTGGGAGCACTGACAGTGCAGGCTGTGTGGGGGTGCACTGACAGTGCTGGCTGTGTGGGGAGCACTGACAGTGCTAGCTGATTGGGGGAGCACTGACAGTTCTGTCTGTGTGGGGGGAGCACTTACAGTGCTGGCTGTGTGGGGGAGCACTGACAGTGCTGGCTGTGTGGTGGGAGCACTGACAGTGCTGGCTGTGTGGGGGAGCACTGACAGTGCTGGCTGTGTGGTGGGAGCACTGACAGTGTTGGCTGAGTGGGGGGAACACTGACAGTGCTGGCTGTGTGGGGGAGCACTGACAGTGCTGCCTGTGTGTGGGGAGCACTGACAGTGCTGGCTGTGTGGGGAGCACTGACAGTGCTGGCTGTGTGGTGGGAGCACTGACAGTGCTGGCTGTGTGGGGGGATCACTTACAGTGCTGGCTGTGTGGGGGTGCACTGATAGTGCTGGCTGTGTGGGGGAGCACTGACAGTGCTGGCTGTGTGGGGGGAGCACTGATAGTGCTGGCTGTGTGGGGCAGCACTGACAGTGCTGGCTGTGTGGTGTAGCACTGACAGTGCTGGCTGTGTGGGTCGAGCACTGACAGTGCTGGCTGTGTGGTGGGAGCACTGACAGTGCTGGCTGTGTGGTGGTAGCACTGACAGTGCTGCTGTGTGGTGGGAGCACTGACAGTGCTGGCTGTGTGGTGGGAGCACTGACAGTGTTGGCTGTGTGGTGGAGCACTGACAGTGCTGGCTGTCTGGGGGAGCACTGACAGTGCTGGTTGTGTGGGGGAGCACTGGCAGTGCTGGCTGTGTGGCGGGAGCACTGACAGTGCTGGCTGTGTGGTGGGAGCACTGACAGTGCTGGCTGTCTGGGGGGAGCACTGACACTGCTGGCTGTGTGGGGGAAGCACGGACAGTGCTGGCTGTGTGGGGGAGCACTGACAGTGCTGCCTGTGTGGGGGAAGCACTGTCACTGCTGTCTGTGTAGTGGGAGCACTGACACTGCTGGCTGTGTGGGGGAGCTCTGACAGTGCTGGCTGTGTGGGGTGGTGGCACTGACAGTGCTGGCTGTGTGGGAGGAGCACTGACAATGCTGGCTGTGTGGTGGGAGCACTGACACTGCTGGCTGTGTGGGGGAGCACTGACAGTGCTGGCTGTGTGGGGTGGTGGCACTGACAGTGCTGGCTGTGTGGGAGGAGCACTGACAGTGCTGGCTGTGTGAGGGGTAGCACTGACACTGCTGGCTGTGTGGGGCAGCACTGACAGTGCTGGCTGTGTGGTGGGAGCACTGACTGTGCTGGCTGTGTGGGGGAGCACTGACAGTGCTGGCTGTGTGCTGGGAGCACTGACAGTGCTGGCTGTTTGGTGGGAGCACTGGCAGTGCTGGCTGTGTGGGGAGCACTGACAGTGCTGGCTCTGTGGTGGGAGCACTGACAGTGCTGGATATGTGGGGGAGAACTGACAGTGCTGGCTGTGTGAGTGGAGCACTGACAGTGCTGGCTGTGTGGGGGGTGCACTGACAGTGGTAGCTGTGTGGTGGGAGCACTGAGAGTGCTGGCTGTGTTGTGGGAGCACTGACAGTGCTGGCTGTGTGGGGCGAGCACTGACAATGTTTGCTGTGTGGTGGGAGCACTAACAGTGCTGGCTGTGTTGTGGGAGCACTGACAGTGCTGGCTGTGTGGGGGAGCACTGACACTGCTGGCTGTGTGATGGGAGCACTGACAGTGCTGGCTGTGTGGTGGGAGCACTGACAGTGCTGGCTGTGTGGGGGGAGCACTGACAGTGCTGGCTGTGTGGGGGAGAGCACTGACAGTGCTGGCTGTGTGGTGGGAGCACTGGCAGTGCTAGCAGTGTGGTGGGAGCACTGACAGTGCTGGCTGTGTGGGGGGAGCACTGACAGTGCCAGCAGTGTGGTGGGAGCACTGACAGTGCTGGCTGTGTGGTGGGAGCACCGACAGTGCTGGCTGTTTGGTGGGAGCACTGACAGTGCTGGCTGTGTGGGGGGAGCACTGACAGTGCTGGCTGTGTGGGGAGAGCACTGACAGTGCTGGCTGTGTGGTGGGAGCACTGACAGTGCTAGCAGTGTGGTGGGAGCACTGACAGTGCTGGCTGTGTGGTGGGAGCACTGACAGTGCTAGCAGTGTGGTGGGAGCACTGACAGTGCTGACTGTGTGGTGGGAGCACTGACACTGCTGGCTGTTTGGGGGAGCACTGATAGTGCTGGCTGTGTGAGTGGAGCACTGACACTGCTGGCTGTGTGGGGGGCACTGACAGTGCTGGCTGTGTGGTAGGAGCACTGACAGTGCTGGCTGTGTGGTGGGAGCACTAACAGTGCTGGCTGTGTGGTGGGAGCACTGACAGTGCTGGCTGTGTGGGGGTGCACTGACAGTGCTGGCTGTGTGGGGAGCACTGACAGTGCTAGCTGATTGGGGGAGCACTGACAGTTCTGGCTGTGTGGGGGGAGCACTTACAGTGCTGGCTGTGTGGGGGAGCACTGACAGTGCTGGCTGTGTGGTGGGAGCACTGACAGTGTTGGCTGTGTGGGGGGAGCACTTACAGTGCTGGCTGTGTGGTGGGAGCACTGATAGTGCTGGCTGTGTGGGGGGAACACTGACAGTGCTGGCTGTGTGGGGGAGCACTGACAGTGCTGCCTGTGTGTGGGGAGCACTGACAGTGCTGGCTGTGTGGGGAGCACTGACAGTGCTGGCTGTGTGGTGGGAGCACTGACAGTGCTGGCTGCGTGGGGGGATCACTTACAGTGCTGGCTGTGTGGGGGTGCACTGATAGTGCTGGCTGTGTGGGGGAGCACTGACAGTGCTGGCTGTGTGGGGGGAGCACTGATAGTGCTGGCTGTGTGGGGCAGCACTGACAGTGCTGGCTGTGTGGTGTAGCACTGACAGTGCTGGCTGTGTGGGTCGAGCACTGATATTGCTGGCTGTGTGGTGGGAGCACTGACAGTGCTGGCTGTGTGGTGGTAGCACTGACAGTGCTGCTGTGTGGTGGGAGCACTGACAGTGCTGGCTGTGTGGTGGGAGCACTGACAGTGTTGGCTGTGTGGTGGAGCACTGACAGTGCTGGCTGTCTGGGGGAGCACTGACAGTGCTGGTTGTGTGGGGGAGCACTGGCAGTGCTGGCTGTGTGGCGGGAGCACTGACAGTGCTGGCTGTGTGGTGGGAGCACTGACAGTGCTGGCTGTCTGGGGGGAGCACTGACACTGCTGGCTGTGTGGGGGAAGCACGGACAGTGCTGGCTGTGTGGGGGAGCACTGACAGTGCTGCCTGTGTGGGGGAAGCACTGTCACTGCTGTCTGTGTAGTGGGAGCACTGACACTGCTGGCTGTGTGGGGGAGCACTGACAGTGCTGGCTGTGTGGGGTGGTGGCACTGACAGTGCTGGCTGTGTGGGAGGAGCACTGACAATGCTGGCTGTGTGGTGGGAGCACTGACACTGCTGGCTGTGTGGGGGAGCACTGACAGTGCTGGCTGTGTGGGGTGGTGGCACTGACAGTGCTGGCTGTGTGGGAGGAGCACTGACAGTGCTGGCTGTGTGAGGGGTAGCACTGACACTGCTGGCTGTGTGGGGCAGCACTGACAGTGCTGGCTGTGTGGTGGGAGCACTGACTGTGCTGGCTGTGTGGGGGAGCACTGACAGTGCTGGCTGTTTGGTGGGAGCACTGGCAGTGCTGGCTGTGTGGGGAGCACTGACAGTGCTGGCTGTTTGGTGGGAGCACTGGCAGTGCTGGCTGTGTGGGGAGCACTGACAGTGCTGGCTCTGTGGTGGGAGCACTGACAGTGCTGGATATGTGGGGGAGAACTGACAGTGCTGGCTGTGTGAGTGGAGCACTGACAGTGCTGGCTGTGTGGGGGGTGCACTGACAGTGGTAGCTGTGTGGTGGGAGCACTGACAGTGCTGGCTGTGTGTTGGGAGCACTGACAGTGCTGGCTGTGTGGGGGAGCACTGGCAGTGTTGGCTGTGTGGTGGGAGCACTGACAGTGCTGGCTGTGTGTTGGGAGCACTGACAGTGCTGGCTATGCGGGGAGCACGGACAGTGCTGGCTGTGTGGAGGGAGCACTGACAGTGCTGGCTGTGTGGGGTGGGAGCACTGACAGTGCTGGCTGTGTGGGGGTGCACTGGCAGTGCTGGCTGTGTGGGGGAGCACTGTCAGTGCTGGCTGTGTGGGGGAGCACTGACAGTGCTGGCTGTGTGGGCGGAGCACTGACAGTGCTGGCTGTGTGGTGGGAGCACTGACAGTGCTGGCTCTGTGGGGGGAGTACGGACAGTGCTGGCCGTGTGGGGGGATCACTGACAGTGTTGGCTGTGTGGGGGGAGCACTTACAGTGCTGGCTGTGTGGGGGGAGCACTGGCAGTGCTGGCTGTGTGGTGGTAGCACTGAGAGTGCTGGCTGTGTGTGGGAGCTCTGGCAGTGCTAGCTTTGTGGGGAAGCACTGACAGTGCTGGCTGTGTGGTGGTAGCACTGATAGTACTGGCTGTGTGGTGGTAGCACTGAGAGTGCTGGCTGTGTTGTGGGAGCACTGACAGTGCTGGCTGTGTGGGGGAGCACTGACAATGTTTGCTGTGTGGTGGGAGCACTAACAGTGCTGGCTGTGTTGTGGGAGCACTGACAGTGCTGGCTGTGTGGGGGAGCACTGACACTGCTGGCTGTGTGATGGGAGCACTGACAGTGCTGGCTGTGTGGTGGGAGCACTGACAGTGCTGGCTGTGTGGGGGGAGCACTGACAGTGCTGGCTGTGTGGGGAGAGCACTGACAGTGCTGGCTGTGTGGTGGGAGCACTGGCAGTGCTAGCAGTGTGGTGGGAGCACTGACAGTGCTGGCTGTGTGGGGGGAGCACTGACAGTGCCAGCAGTGTGGTGGGAGCACTGACAGTGCTGGCTGTGTGGTGGGAGCACTGACAGTGCTGGCTGTTTGGTGGGAGCACTGACAGTGCTGGCTGTGTGGGGGGAGCACTGACAGTGCTGGCTGTGTGGGGAGAGCACTGACAGTGCTGGCTGTGTGGTGGGAGCACTGACAGTGCTAGCAGTGTGGTGGGAGCACTGACAGTGCTGGCTGTGTGGTGGGAGCACTGACAGTGCTAGCAGTGTGGTGGGAGCACTGACAGTGCTGACTGTGTGGTGGGAGCACTGACACTGCTGGCTGTTTGGGGGAGCACTGATAGTGCTGGCTGTGTGAGTGGAGCACTGACACTGCTGGCTGTGTGGGGGGCACTGACAGTGCTGGCTGTGTGGTAGGAGCACTGACAGTGCTGGCTGTGTGGTGGGAGCACTAACAGTGCTGGCTGTGTGGTGGGAGCACTGACAGTGCTGGCTGTGTGGGGGTGCACTGACAGTGCTGGCTGTGTGGGGAGCACTGACAGTGCTAGCTGATTGGGGGAGCACTGACAGTTCTGGCTGTGTGGGGGGAGCACTTACAGTGCTGGCTGTGTGGGGGAGCACTGACAGTGCTGGCTGTGTGGTGGGAGCACTGACAGTGTTGGCTGTGTGGGGGGAGCACTTACAGTGCTGGCTGTGTGGTGGGAGCACTGATAGTGCTGGCTGTGTGGGGGGAACACTGGCAGTGCTGGCTGTGTGGGGGAGCACTGACAGTGCTGCCTGTGTGTGGGGAGCACTGACAGTGCTGGCTGTGTGGGGAGCACTGACAGTGCTGGCTGTGTGGTGGGAGCACTGACAGTGCTGGCTGTGTGTGGGGATCACTTACAGTGCTGGCTGTGTGGGGGTGCACTGATAGTGCTGGCTGTGTGGGGGAGCACTGACAGTGCTGGCTGTGTGGGGGGAGCACTGATAGTGCTGGCTGTGTGGGGCAGCACTGACAGTGCTGGCTGTGTGGTGTAGCACTGACAGTGCTGGCTGTGTGGGTCGAGCACTGACAGTGCTGGCTGTGTGGTGGGAGCACTGACAGTGCTGGCTGTGTGGTGGTAGCACTGACAGTGCTGCTGTGTGGTGGGAGCACTGACAGTGCTGGCTGTGTGGTGGGAGCACTGACAGTGTTGGCTGTGTGGTGGAGCACTGACAGTGCTGGCTGTCTGGGGGAGCACTGACAGTGCTGGTTGTGTGGGGAGCACTGGCAGTGCTGGCTGTGTGGCGGGAGCACTGACAGTGCTGGCTGTGTGGTGGGAGCACTGACAGTGCTGGCTCTCTGGGGGGAGCACTGACACTGCTGGCTGTGTGGGGGAAGCACGGACAGTGCTGGCTGTGTGGGGGTGCACTGACAGTGCTGCCTGTGTGGGGGAAGCACTGTCACTGCTGTCTGTGTAGTGGGAGCACTGACACTGCTGGCTGTGTGGGGGAGCACTGACAGTGCTGGCTGTGTGGGGTGGTGGCACTGACAGTGCTGGCTGTGTGGGAGGAGCACTGACAATGCTGGCTGTGTGGTGGGAGCACTGACAGTGCTGGCTGTGTGAGGGGTAGCACTGACACTGCTGGCTGTGTGGGGCAGCACTGACAGTGCTGGCTGTGTGGTGGTAGCACTGACTGTGCTGGCTGTGTGGGGGAGCACTGACAGTGCTGGCTGTGTGCTGGGAGCGCTGACAGTGCTGGCTGTGTGGGGGGAGCACTGACAGTGCTGGCTGTGTGGTGGGAGCAATGATAGTGCTGACTGTGTGGGGGAGCACTGACAGTGCTGATTGTGTGGGGGAGCACTGACAGTGCTGGCGGTGTGGGGGGAGCACTGGCAGTGCTGACTGTGTCAGGGGAGCACTGACAGTGCTGGCTGTGTGGGTGGGAGCACTGACAGTGCTGGCTGTGTGGGGGGAGCACTGGCAGTGCTGGCTGTGTGGTGGGAGCACTGACAGTGCTGTCTGTGTGGGGAGCACTGGCAGTGCTGGCTGTGTGGTGGGAGCACTGACAGTGCTGGCTGTGTGGTGGGAGCACTGACAGTGCTGGCTGTGCGGGGGGAGCACAGACAGTGCTGGCTGTGTGTGGGGGGGGGGAGAACAGACAGTGCTGACTGTGTGGGGGGGCACTGACAGTGCTGGCTCTTTGGGGAGCACTGACAGTGCTGGCTATGCGGGGAGCACGGACAGTGCTGGCTGTGTGGAGGGAGCACTGACAGTGCTGGCTGTGTGGGGTGGGAGCACTGACAGTGCTGGCTGTGTGGGGGTGCACTGGCAGTGCTGGCTGTGTGGGGAGCACTGACAGTGCTGGCTCTGTGGTGGGAGCACTGACAGTGCTGGATATGTGGGGTAGAACTGACAGTGCTGGCTGTGTGGGGGGTGCACTGACAGTGCTAGCTGTGTGGTGGGAGCACTGACAGTGCTGGCTGTGTGTTGGGAGCACTGACAGTGCTGGCTGTGTGGGGGAGCACTGACAGTGTTGGCTGTGAGGTGGGAGCACTGACAGTGCTGGCTGTGTGTTGGGAGCACTGACAGTGCTGGCTATGCGGGGAGCACGGACAGTGCTGGCTGTGTGGAGGGAGCACTGACAGTGCTGGCTGTGTGGGGTGGGAGCACTGACAGTGCTGGCTGTGTGGGGGTGCACTGGCAGTGCTGGCTGTGTGGGGGAGCACTGTCAGTGCTGGCTGTGTGGGGGGAGCACTGACAGTGCTGGCTGTGTGGGCGGAGCACTGACAGTGCTGGCTGTGTGGTGGGAGCACTGACAGTGCTGGCTCTGTGGGGGGAGTACGGACAGTGCTGACCGTGTGGGGGGATCACTGACAGTGTTGGCTGTGTGGGGGGAGCACTTACAGTGCTGGCTGTGTGGGGGAGCACTGGCAGTGCTGGCTGTGTGGTGGTAGCACTGAGCGTGCTGGCTGTGTGTGGGAGCTCTGGCAGTGCTGGCTTTGTGGGGAAGCACTGACAGTGCTGGCTGTGTGGTGGGAGCACTGATAGTACTGGCTGTGTGGTGGTAGCACTGAGAGTGCTGGCTGTGTTGTGGGAGCACTGACAGTGCAGGCTGTGTGGGGGGAGCACTGACAATGTTTGCTGTGTGGTGGGAGCACTGACAGTGCTGGCTTTGTTGTGGGAGCACTGACAGTGCTGGCTGTGTGGGGGAGCACTGACACTGCTGGCTGTGTGATGGGAGCACTGAATGTGCTGGCTGTGTGGTGGGAGCACTGACAGTGCTGGCTGTGTGGGGGGAGCACTGACAGTGCTGGCTGTGTGGGGAGAGCACTGACAGTGCTGGCTGTGTGGTGGGAGCACTGGCAGTGCTAGCAGTGTGGTGGGAGCACTGACAGTGCTGGATATGTGGGGGAGAACTGACAGTGCTGGCTGTGTGAGTGGAGCACTGACAGTGCTGGCTATGTGGGGGGTGCACTGACAGTGCTAGCTGTGTGGTGGGAGCACTGACAGTGCTGGCTGTGTGTTGGGAGCACTGACAGTGCTGGCTGTGTGGGGGAGCACTGACAGTGTTGGCTGTGAGGTGGGAGCACTGACAGTGCTGGCTGTGTGTTGGGAGCACTGACAGTGCTGGCTATGCGGGGAGCACGGACAGTGCTGGCTGTGTGGAGGGAGCACTGACAGTGCTGGCTGTGTGGGGTGGGAACACTGACAGTGCTGGCTGTGTGGGGGTGCACTGGCAGTGCTGGCTGTGTGGGGGAGCACTGTCAGTGCTGGCTGTGTGGGGGAGCACTGACAGTGCTGGCTGTGTGGGCGGAGCACTGACAGTGCTGGCTGTGTGGTGGGAGCACTGACAGTGCTGGCTCTGTGGGGGGAGTACGGACAGTGCTGGCCGTGTGGGGGGAGCACTGACAGTGTTGGCTGTGTGGGGGGAGCACTTACAGTGCTGGCTGTGTCGGGGGAGCACTGGCAGTGCTGGCTGTGTGGTGGTAGCACTGAGCGTGCTGGCTGTGTGTGGGAGCTCTGGCAGTGCTGGCTTTGTGGGGAAGCACTGACAGTGCTGGCTGTGTGGTGGGAGCACTGATAGTACTGGCTGTGTGGTGGTAGCACTGAGAGTGCTGGCTGCGTTGTGGGAGCACTGACAGTGCTGGCTGTGTGGGGGGAGCACTGACAATGTTTGCTGTGTGGTGGGAGCACTGACAGTGCTGGCTTTGTTGTGGGAGCACTGACAGTGCTGGCTGTGTGGGGGAGCACTGACACTGCTGGCTGTGTGATGGGAGCACTGACAGTGCTGGCTGTGTGGTGGGAGCACTGACGGTGCTGGCTGTGTGGGGGGAGCACTGACAGTGCTGGCTGTGTGGGGAGAGCACTGACAGTGCTGGCTGTGTGGTGGGAGCACTGGCAGTGCTAGCAGTGTGGTGGGAGCACTGACAGTGCTGGCTGTGTGGGGGGAGCACTGACAGTGCTAGCAGTGTGGTGGGAGCACTGACAGTGCAGGCTGTGTGGTGGGAGCACTGACAGTGCTGGCTGTGTGGTGGGAGCACTGACAGTGCTGGCTGTGTGGGGGGAGCACTGACAGTTCTGGCTGTGTGGGGAGAGCACTGACAGTGCTGGCTGTGTGGTGGGAGCACTGACAGTGCTAGCAGTGTGGTGGCAGCACTGACAGTGCTGGCTGTATGGTGGGAGCACTGACAGTGCTAGCAGTGTGGTGGGAGCACTGACAGTGCTGACTGTGTGGTGGGAGCACTGACACTGCTGGCTGTTTGGGGGAGCACTGATAGTGCTGGCTGTGTGAGTGGAGCACTGACACTGCTGGCTGTGTGGGGGGCACTGACAGTGCTGGCTGTGTGGTAGGAGCACTGACAGTGCTGGCTGTGTGGTGGGAGCACTAACAGTGCTGGCTGTGTGGTGGGAGCACTGACAGTGCTGGCTGTGTGGGGAGCACTGATAGTGCTAGCTGATTGGGGGAGCACTGACAGTTCTGGCTGTGCGGGGCGAGCACGGACTGTGCTGGCTGTGTGGTGGGAGCACTGACAGTGCTGGCTGTGTGGGGGAGCACGGACAGTGCTGGCTGTGTGGGGGGATCACTGACAGTGCTGGCTGTGTGTGGAGAGCACCGACAGTGCTGGCTGTGTGGGGGGGAGCACTGACAGTGCTGGCTGTGTGGTGGGAGCACTGACAGTGCTGGCTGTGTGGGGGGAGCACTGACAGTGCTGGCTGTGTGGTGGGAGCACTGACAGTGTTGGCTGTGTGGGGGGAGCACTTACAGTGCTGGCTGTGTGGTGGGAGCACTGATAGTGCTGGCTGTGTGGGGGGAACACTGACAGTGCTGGCTGTGTGGGGGAGCACTGACAGTGCTGGCTGTGTGGTGGGAGCACTGACAGTGCTGGCTGTGTTGTGGGAGCACTGACAGTGCTGGCTGTGTGGGGGGATCACTTACTGTGCTGGCTGTGTGGGGGTGCACTGACAGTGCTGGCTGTGTGGGGGGAGCACTGACAGTGCTGGCTGTGTGGGGGAGCACTGATAGTGCTGGCTGTGTGGGGCAGCACTGACAGTGCTGGCTGTGTGGTGTAGCACTGACAGTGCTGGCTGTGTGGGTCGAGCACTGACAGTGCTGGCTGTGTGGTGGGAGCACTGACAGTGCTGGCTGTGTGGTGGTAGCACTGACAGAGCTGCTGTGTGGTGGGAGCACTGACAGTGCTGGCTGTGTGGTGGGAGCACTGACAGTGTTGGCTGTGTGGTGGAGCACTGACAGTGCTGGCTGTCTGGGGGAGCACTGACAGTGCTGGTTGTGTGGGGGAGCACTGACAGTGCTGGCTGTGTGGCGGGAGCACTGACAGTGCTGTCTGTGTGGTGGGAGCACTGACAGTGCTGGCTGTCTGGGGGGAGCACTGACACTGCTGGCTGTGTGGGGGGAGCACGGACAGTGCTGGCTGTGTGGGGGAGCACTGACAGTGCTGGCTGTGTGGGGGAGCACTGACAGTGCTGCCTGTGTGGGGGAAGCACTGTCACTGCTGTCTGTGTAGTGGGAGCACTGACACTGCTGGCTGTGTGGGGGAGCACTGACAGTGCTGGCTGTGTGGGGTGGTGGCACTGACAGTGCTGGCTGTGTGGGAGGAGCACTGACAATGCTGGCTGTGTGGTGGGAGCACTGACAGTGCTGGCTGTGTGAGGGTTAGCACTGACACTGCTGGCTGTGTAGGGCAGCACTGACAGTGCTGGCTGTGTGGTGGGAGCACTGACTGTGCTGGCTGTGTGGGGGAGCACTGACAGTGTTGGCTGTGTGGTGGGAGCACTGACAGTGCTGGCTGTGTGCTGGGAGCACTGACAGTGCTGGCTGTGTGGGGGAGCACTGACAGTGCTGGCTGTGTGGTGGGAGCACTGATAGTGCTGACTGTGTGGGGGAGCACTGACAGTGCTGATTGTGTGGGGGGAGCACTGACAGTGCTGGCGGTGTGGGGGGAGCACTGGCAGTGCTGACTGTGTCAGGGGAGCACAGACAGTGCTGGCTGTGTGGGTGGGAGCACTGACAGTGCTGGCTGTGTGGGGGAGCACTGGCAGTGCTGGCTGTGTGGTGGGAGCACTGACAGTGCTGTCTGTGTGGGGGAGCACTGGCAGTACTGGCTGTGTGGTGGGAGCACTGACAGTGCTGGCTGTGTGGTGGGAGCACTGACAGTGCTGGCTGTGCGGGGGGAGCACAGACAGTGCTGGCTGTGTGGGGGGGAGAACAGACAGTGCAGGCTGTGTGGGGGGGCACTGACAGTGCTGGCTCTTTGTGGAGCACTGACAGTGCTGGCTGTGTGGGGGGAGCACGGACAGTGCTGGCTGTGGGGGTAGCACCGTTTTCTTGCAGGACAGTCCGGTAACCTCCCTATCAGCCGACTGACCCTCCGCTGCACTCCCTCTCTGGCAGCTATATCCTTTCTTACTCAGGAAGACAGAAACTGTGCACAGTACTCCAGGTGTGGTCTCACCAAGGTTTTGTGTAACTGCAGTAAGACATCTCCACCTCTGAACTCAAATCCCTCTTGCAATGAAGGCCAACATATCATTGGCCTTCTTAAATGCTTGCTGCCCCCCCTCTCCTCTTTCACTGACTGGTGTACAAGGTCACTCAGATCCGTCTGTCCCTCCACATATCCCAACAAATTACTGTTTTAATGTGACTCTTTCCTTCAATGTATTTTACACGAACGTGTACAACTGTCAGAAATGTCTCAATGTGGATGGCACGTGGCACAGTGGTTAGCACTGCTGCCTCCAGCGCTGAGGACACAGGGTCGATCCGTCCTGTGCTCACAAAAAATGTCTACCGTGAACTGACATAAAATGGCCACCGTGAACTGACATACAATGGACACTGTGAACTGACATAAAATGGCTATTGTGAACTGACATTAAATGGCTGCCGTGAACTGACATAAAATGGCCACCGTGAACTGACATAAAATGTCCACTGTGAACTGACAGAAAATGGACACTGCGAATTGACATAAAATGGACACTGTGAACTGATATAAAATGTCCACTGTGAACTGACACAAAATGGACACTGTGAACTGATATGAACTGTCCACTGTGAACTGACATAAAATGGACACTGTGAACTGACATAAAATGATGTGGAGATGCCGGCGTTGGACTGGGGTGAGCACAGTACGAAGTCTTACAACACCAGGTTAAAGTCCAACAGGTTTGTTTCGATGTCACTAGCTTTCGAAGCGCTGCTCCTTCCTCAGGGGAATGAAGAGGTCTGTTCCAGAAACACATATATAGACAAATTCAAAGATGCCAAACAATGCTAGGAACGCGACCATTAGCAGGTGATTAAATCCTTACAGATCCAGAGATGGGGTAACCCCAGGTTAAAGAGGTGTGAATTGTCTCAAGCCAGGACAGTTGGTAGGATTTCGCAGGCCAGATGGTGGGGGATGAATGTAATGTGACATGAATCCCAGGTCCCGGTTGAGGCCGCACTCATGTGTGCCGAACTTGGCTATAAGTTTCTGCTCGGCGATTCTGCGTTGTCGCGGGTCCTGAAGGCCGCCTTGGAGAACGCTTAGCCGGAGATCAGAGGCTGAATGCCCTTGACTGCTGTGTTCCCCGACTGGAAGGGAACATTCCTGCCTGGTGATTGTTGCGCGATGTCCGTTCATTCGTTGTCGCAGCGTCTGCATGGTCTCACCAATGTACCACGCTTCAGGACATCCTTTCCTGCAGCGTATGAGGTAGACAACGTTGGCCGAGTCGCACGAGTACGTACCGCGTACCTTGTGGGTGGTGTTCTCACGTGTAATAGTGGTATCCATGTCGATGATCTGGCACGTCTTGCAGAGATTACCATGACAGGGTTGTGTGGTGTCGTGGTCACTGTTCTGAAGACTGGGTAGTTTGCTGCAAACAATGGTTTGTTTGAGGTTGCGCGGTTGTTTGAAGGCAAGTAGTGGGGGTGTGGGGATGACCTTGGCAAGATGTTCATCGTCATCAATGACGTGTTGAAGGCTGTGAAGAAGATGACGTAGTTTCTCCGCTCCGGGGAAGTACTGGACGACGAAGGGTATTCTGTCGGTTGTGTCCCATGTTTGTCTTCTGAGGAGGTCGGTACGGTTTTTCGCTGTGGCGCGTTGGAACTGTCGATTGATGAGCCGAGTGCCATATCCCATTCGTACGAGGGCATATTTCAACGTCTGTAGATGTCTGTTACACTCCTCCTCGTCTGAGCAGATCCTGTGTATACGGAGCGCTTGTCCATAGGAGGTGGCTTCTTTAATGTGTTTAGGGTGGAAGCTGGAGAAGTGGAGCATCATGAGGTTATCCGTGGGTTTGCGGTAAAGCGAAGTGCTGAGGTGACCGTCCTTGATGGAGACGAGTGTGTCCAAGAATGCAACTGATTTTGGAGAGTAGTCCATGGTGAGTCTGATGATTGGATGGAACTTATTAATGTCATTGTGTAGTCGTTTCAGTGATTCTTCGCCGTGGGTCGAAAGGAAAGAAATGTCATCGATGTATCTGGTGTATAACATCGGTTGAAGGTCCTGTGCGGTAAGTAGGTCCTGTTCAAACTTGTGCATGAAGATGTTGGCGTATTGGGGTGCTAATTTGGTCCCCATGGCTGTTCCGTGCGTCTGAATGAAGAACTTGTTGTCGAAGGTGAAGACGTTGTGATAAAGAATGAAGCGGATGAGTTGCAGAATTGCGTCTGGAGATTGGCAGTTGTCGGTGTTGAGTACTGAGGCTGTTGCAGCAATGCCGTCATAATGGGGGATGCTGGTGTAGAGTGCCGAGACGTCCATTGTGACGAGGAAAGCTCCTGGTTCAACTGGTCCATGGGTGCTGAGTTTCTGTCGGAAGTCCGTCGTGTCGCGACAGAAGCTGGGTGTACCTTGCACGATGGGTTTCAAGATGCCCTCGATGTAGCCAGAGAGGTTCTCACACAGGGTCCCATTGCCTGAAACGATAGGGCGGCCTGGTGTGTTGGGCTTATGTATTTTCGGGAGGCAGTAGAGATCTCCAATGCGGGGAGTACGTGGGATGAGAGCACGTAGGGTGCTCTGAAGATCTGGATCCAAGGTCTTGATCAGTCTGTTAAGTTGGCGGATGTGTTCCTTGGTCGGATCTGCGGGTAACTGTCTGTAAAGTTCTTGGTTGTTCAGTTGTCGGTATACTTCTTTGCAGTAGTCCGTTCTGTTCAGTACGACAGTGGCCCACCCTTTGTCTGCTGGTTTGATGACGATGCTGTGGTTGGTCTTGAGAGCGCGGATGGCATTGTGTTGTGCTTGGGTGACGTTCGGGGCTGTCTTGTGAATGCGACTGATGAATCTGGCATTGACGCGACTCCTGACGGCTTGAGCATACATGTCGAGTCTAAGGCAGCTGCCTTCCGGAGGGGTCCTCCGGAATAAGAGGGAATGAGACCGGGAATGAGACCTCTTCATTCACCTGAGGAAGGAGCAGCGCTCCGAAAGCGAGTGACATCGAAACAAACCTGTTGGACTTTAACCTGGTGTTGTAAGACTTCGTACTGTGCTCACCCCAGTCCAACGCCGGCATCTCCACATCAATGATATAATACCCAGTGACCACGGTAAAAAATGATACACTACCCAGGGACCACTGTAAATATTGATATACTATCCAGGGACCACTGTAAATATTGATATACTATCCAGGGACCACGGAAAATAATGATGTACTACCTACGGTACATTGTAAATAATGATATTCTACCCGTGGTCCACTGTAAATATTGACATACAATCCAAGTACCACAGTAAATAATAATTAATATCCCAGGAGCCACTGTAAATATTGAGACATTACCCAGGGACCAATGTAAATAATGATATATTAACCAGGGAACCACTGTAAATAATGATATTCTACTCAGGGACCACTGTAAATAATGATATTGTACGCCGGGACCTCTGTTAATATTTATAAATAACCAGGGCGCTGTAAATATTGAGACATTACCCAGGGAACAATGTAACTAATGATATATTACCCAGGGACCACTGTAAATAATGATATTCTACCCAGGGACCACTGTAAATAATGATATTCTACACAGGGACCACTTTAAACAATGATATAATACCCAGGGATCACTTTAAATAATGATATACTACCCAGGGAACACTGTAAATAATGATATTCTACCCAGGGACCAAAGTAAATAATCATATTCTACACAGGGACCACTTTGAACAATAATATAATTCCCAGGGACCACGGTAAATAATGATATTCTACCCGTGATGCACTGTAAATATTGATATACTATCCAAGTACCGCAGTAAATAATAATTAATATCGCAGGAGCCAGTGTAAATGATGATATTCTACCCAGGGACCACTGTAAATATTTAAGGTCGTGCTCTGTTTAATTTTACATTGTTCACTGTAGGGCACTGTTTCTTGTACCGTATTTAATGTCGGGCTATGTTTAATTTTACATTGTTCACTGTAGGTCACTGTTTCATTGTACTGTATTTAATGTCGGCCTCTGTTTAATTTTACCTTGTTGCTTGTCGGGCACTGTTTCATTGTACCGTATTTAATGTCGGGCTCTGTTTAATTTTACCTTGTTCACTGTAGGTCACTGTTTCATTGCACCGTATTTAATGTCGGGCTGTGTTTAATTTTACATTGTTCAGTGTAGTGCACTGTTTCATTCTACCGTATTTAATGTTGGGCTCTGTTTAATTTTACATTGTTCACTGTAGGTCACTGTTTCATTGTACTGTATTTAATGTCGGCCTCTGTTTAATTTTACCTTGTTGCTTGTCGGGCACTGTTTCATTGTACCGTATTTAATGTCGGGCTCTGTTTAATTTTACCTTGTTCACTGTAGGTCACTGTTTCATTGCACCGTATTTAATGTCGGGCTGTGTTTAATTTTACATTGTTCAGTGTAGTGCACTGTTTCATTCTACCGTATTTAATGTTGGGCTCTGTTTAATTTTGCATTGTTCACTGTAGGGCACTGTTTCATTGTACTGTATTTAATGTCGAGCTCTGTTTAATTTTACATTGTAGCTTGTAGGGCACTGTTTCATTGTACTGTAGTTAATGTCGGGCTCTGTTTAATTTTACCTTGTTCAGTGTAGGGCACTGTTTCATTGTACTGTATTTAATGTCGGGCTGTGTTTAATTTTACATTATTCACTGTAGGGCACTGTTTCATTGCACTGTATTTAATGTCGGGCTCTGTTTAATTTTACCTTGTTGCTTGTAGGGCACTGTTTCATTGTACCGTATTTAATGTCGGGCTCTGTTTTATTTTACATTGTTCACTGTAGGGCACTGTTTCATTGTGCTGTATTTAATGTCGGGCTCTGTTTAATTTTACCTCGTTGCTTGCAGGGCACTGTTTCATTGTACCGTATTTAATGTCGGGCTGTGTTTAATTTTACCTTGTTTACTGTAGGGCATTGTTTCATTGTACTGTATTTAATGTCGGGCTCTGTTTAATTTTACCTTGTTCACTGTAGGGCACTGTTTCATTGTACTGTATTTAATGTCGGGCTCTGTTTAATTTTACATTGTTGCTGGTAGGGCACTGATTCATTGTACCGTATTTAATGTCGGGCTGTGTTTAATTTTACATTGTTCACTGTAGGGCACTGTTTCATTGTACCGTATTTAATGTCGGGCTCTGTTTAATTTTACCTTGTTCAGTGTAGGGCACTGTTTCATTGTACCGTATTTAATGTCGGGCTCTGTTTAATTTTACCTTGTTCAGTGTAGGGCACTGTTTCATTGTACCGTATTTAATGTCGGGCTGTGTTTAATTTTACATTGTTCAGTTTAGGGCACTATTTCATTGTACCGTATTTAATGTCGGGCTGTGTTTTATTTTACCTTGTTCAGTGTAGGGCACTGTTTCATTTTACCGTATTTAATGACGGGCTGTGTTTAATTGTACATTGTTCACTGTTGGGCACTCTTTCATTGTACCGTATTTAATGTTGGGCTGTGTTTAATTGTACATTGTTCACTGTAGGGCACTGTTTCATTGTACCGTATTTAATGTCGGGCTGTGTTTAATTTTACCTTGCTCAGTGGAGGGGACTGTTACACTGTACTGTATTTAATGTCGTGCTCTGTTTAATTTTACATTGTTCACTGTAGGGCACTGTTTCATTGTACCGTATTTAATGTCGGGCTATGTTTAATTTTACATTGCTCACTGTAGGTCACTGTTTCATTGTACTGTATTTAATGTCGGTCTGTGTTTAATTTTACATTCTTCACTGTAGGGCATTGTTTCATTGTGCTGTATTTAATGTTGGGCTCTGTTTAATTTTCCCTTGTTCACTGTCGGGCACTGTTTCGTTGTCCCGTATTTAATGTCGGGCTCTGTTTAATGTTACATTGTTCAGTGTAGGGCACTGTTTCATTGTACTGTATTTAATGTCGGGCTGTGTTTAACTTTACATTGTTCACTGTAGGGCATTGTTTCATTGTGCTGTATTTAATGCAGGGCTCTGTTTAATTTTACCTTGTTCACTGTCGGGCACTGTTTCATTGCCCCGTATTTAATGTCGGGCTCTGTTTAATTTTACATTATTCAGTGTAGGGCACTGTTTCATTGTACTGTCTTTAATGTCGGGCTCTGTTTAATTTTGCCTTGTTTACTGTAGGGCACTGTTTCATTGTACCGTATTTAATGTCGGGCTGCGTTTAAGTTTACATTGTTCAGTGTAGGGCACTGATTCATTGTACTGTATTTAATGTCGGGCTGTGTTTAATTTTACATTGTTCAGTGTAGGGCACTGTTTCACTGTACCGTATTTAGTGTCGGGCTGTGTTTAATTGTACATTGTTCACTGTAGAGGACTGTTTCATTGTACCGTATTTAATGTCGGGCTCTGTTTAATTTTACATTGTTCAGTGTAGGGCACTGTTTCATTGTACCGTATTTAATGTCGGGCTGTGTTTTATTTTACATTGTTCAGTGTAGGGCACTGTTTCATTGTACCGTATTTAATGTCGGGCTCTTATTAATTTTACATAGTTCAGTGTAGGGCACTGTTTCATTGCACTGTATTTAATGTCGGGCTCTGTTTAATTTTGCCTTGTTTACTGTAGGTCACTGTTTCATTGTACTGTATTTAATGTCGGGCTCTGTTAATTTTACATTGTTCACTGTAGGGCAATGTTTCATTGTACTGTATTTAATGTTGAGATCTGTTTAATTTTGCCTTGTTTACTGTAGGTCACTGTTTCATTGTACTGCATTTAATGTCGGGCTGTGTTTAATTTTACATTGTTCAGTGTAGGGCACTGTTACATTGTACTGTATTTAATGTCGGGCTCTGTTTAAATATACCTTGTTCACTGTAGGGCACTGTTTCATTGAACCGTATTTAATGTCGAGCTCTGTTTCATTTTACATTGTAGCTTGTAGGGCACTGTTTCATTGTACTGTATTTAATGTCGGGCTCTGTTTAATTTTACCTTCTTCTCTGTAGGTCACTGTTTCATTGTACTGTATTTAATATCGGGCTGTGTTTAATTTTACATTGTTCACTGTCGGGCACTGTTTCATTGCACTGTATTTAATGTCGGGCTCTGTTTAATTTTACCTTGTTCACTGTAGTGGACTGTGTCATTGTGCTGTATGTAATGTCGGGCTCTGTTTAATTTTACCTCGTTGCTTGTAGGGCACTGTTTCATTGTACTGTATTTAATGTCGGGGCCAGTTTAATTCATCCTTGTTCACTCTAGGGCACTGTTTCATTGTACTGTATTTAATGTCGGGCTCTGTTTAATTTTACATTGTTCAGTGTAGGGCACTGATTCATTGTACCGTATTTAATATCGGGCTCTGTTTAATTTTGCCTTGTTTACTGTAGGTCACTGTTTCATTGTACTGTATTTAATGTCGGGCTCTGTTTAATTTTACATTGTTCACTGTAGGGCACTGTTTCATTGTACCGTATTGAATGTCGGGCTCTGTTTTATTTTACATTGTTCACATTAGGGCCCTGTTTCATTGTACCGTATTTAATGTCGGGCTCTGTTTAATTTTACATTGTTCACTGTAGGGCACTGTTTCATTGTACCGTATTTAATGTCGGGCTGTGTTTAATTTTACATTGTTCAGTGTAGGGCACTGTTTCATTGTACTGTATTTAATGTCGGGCTCTGTTTAATTTTACCTTGTTCAGTGTAGGGCACTGTTTCATTGTACCGTATTTAATGTCGGGCTCTGTTTAATTTTACCTTGTTCAGTGTAGGGCACTGTTTCATTGTACCGTATTTACTGTCGGGCTGCGTTTAATTGTACATTGTTCACTGTAGGGCACTGTTTCATTGTACCGTATTTAATGTCGGGCTGTGTTTAATTGTACATTGTTCACTGTAGGGCACTGTTTCATTGTACTGTATTTAATGTCGGGCTCTGTTTAATTTTACCTTGTTCAGTGTAGGGCACTGTTTCATTGTACCGTATTTAATGTCGGGCTGTGTTTAATTTTACATTGTTCAGTGTAGGGCACTGTTTCATTGTACCGTATTTAATGTCGGGCTGTGTTTAATTGTACATTGTTCACTGTAGGGCACTGTTTCATTGTACCGCATTTAATGTTGGGCTGTGTTTAATTGTACATTGTTCACTGTAGGGCACTGTTTCATTGTACCGTATTTAATGTCGGGCTGTGTTTAATTTTACCTTGCTCAGTGGAGGGCACTGTTACATTGTACTGTATTTAATGTCGTGCTCTGTTTAATTTTACATTGTTCACTGTAGGGCACTGTTTCATTGTACTGTATTTAATGTCGGGCTGTGTTTAATTTTACATTCTTCACTGTAGGGCATTGTTTCATTTTGCTGTATTTAATGTTGGGCTCTGTTTAATTTTCCCTTGTTCACTGTCGGGCACTGTTTCATTGTACCGTATTTAATGTCGGGCTGTGTTTAATTTTACATTCTTCACTGTAGGGCATTGTTTCATTTTGCTGTATTTAATGTCGTGCTCTGTTTAATTTTACCTTGTTCACTGTAGGGCACTGTTTCGTTGTCCCGTATTTAATGTCGGGCTCTGTTTAATGTTACATTGTTCAGTGTAGGGCACTGTTTCATTGTACTGTATTTAATGTCGGGCTGTGTTTAACTTTACATTGTTCACTGTAGGGCATTGTTTCATTGTGCTGTATTTAATGCTGGGCTCTGTTTAATTTTACCTTGTTCACTGTCGGGCACTGTTTCCTTGCCGCGTATTTAATGTCGGGCTCTGTTTAATTTTACATTATTCAGTGTAGGGCACTGTTTCATTGTACTGTCTTTTATGTCGGGCTCTGTTTAATTTTGCCTTGTTTACTGTAGGTCACTGTTTCATTGTACTGTATTTAATGTCGGGCTGTGTTTAATTTTACATTGTTCAGTGTAGGGCACTGTTTCACTGTACTGTATTTAGTGCCGGGCTGTGTTTAATTGTACATTGTTCACTGTAGGGGACTGTTTCATTGTACTGTATTTAATGTCGGGCTCTGTTTAATTTTACATTGTTCAGTGTAGGGCACTGTTTCATTGTACTGTATTTAATGTCGGGCTGTGTTTTATTTTACATTGTTCAGTGTAGGGCACTGATTCATTGCACCGTATTTAATGTCGGGCTCTGTTTAATTTTACAATGTTCAGTGTATGGCACTGTTTCATTGTACCGTATTTAATGCCGGGCTCTGTTTAATTTTACATTCTTCACTGTCGGGCATTGTTCCATTGTGCTGTATTTAATGTTGGGGCCTGTTTAATTTTACCTTGTTCACTGTCGGGCACTGTTTCGTTGTACTGTATTTAATGTCGGGCTCTGTTTAATTTTACATTGTTCACTGTCGGGCACTGTTTCATTGTCCCGTATTTAATGTCGGGCTCTGATTAATTTTACATTGTTCAGTGTAGGGCACTGTTTCATTGTACCGTATTTAATGTCGGGCTCTGTTTAATTTGACCTTGTTGCTTCTAGGGCACTGTTTCATTGTCCCGTATTTAATGTCGGGCTCTGATTAATTTTACATTGTTCAGTGTAGGGCACTGATTCATTGTGCTGTATTTAATGTCGGGCTGTGTTTAATTTTACATTGTTCACTGTCGGGCACTGTTTCGTTGTCCCGTATTTAATGTCGGGCTCTGTTTAACGTCACATTGTTCACTGTAGGGCACTGTTTCATTGTACTGTATTTAATGTCGGGCTCTGTTTAATTTTGCCTTGTTTACTGTAGGTCACTGTTTCATTGTACTGTATTTAATGTCGGGCTCTGTTTAATTTTTCCTTGTTCACTCTAGGGCACTGTTTCATTGTACTGTATTTAATGTCGGGCTCTGTTTAATTTTACATTGTTCAGTGTAGGGCACTGATTCATTGTACTGTATTTAATGTCGGGCTCTGTTTAATTTTGCCTTGTTTACTGTAGGTCACTGTTTTATTGTACTGTATTTAATGTCGGGCTCTGTTTAATTTTTCCTTGTTCACTCGAGGGCACTGTTTCATTGTACTGTATTTAATGTCGGGCTGTGTTTAATTTTACATTGTTCAGTGTAGGGCACTGATTCATTGTACCGTATTTAATGTCGGGCTCTGTTTAATTTTGCCTTGTTTACTGTAGGTCACCGTTTCATTGTACTGTATTTAATGTCGGGCTCTGTTTAATTTTACATTGTTCAGTGTAGGGCACTGTTTCATTGTACCGTATTTAATGTCGGGCTCTGTTTTATTTTACATTGTTCACATTAGGGCCCTGTTTCATTGTGCTGTATTTAATGTCGGGCTCTGTTTAATTTTACATTGTTCACTGTAGGGCACTGTTTCATTGTACCGTATTTAATGTCGGGCTCTGTTTAATTTTACATTGTTCAGTGTAGGGCACTGTTTCATTGTACCGTATTTAATGTTTTGCTGTGTTTAATTGTACATTGTTCACTGTAGGGCACTGTTTCATTGTACCGTATTTAATGTCGGGCTGTGTTTAATTTTACCTTGCTCAGTGGAGGGCACTGTTATATTGTACTGTATTTAATGTCGGGCTCTGTTTAATTTTACATTGTTCACTGTAGGGCACTGTTTCATTGTACCGTATTTAATGTCGGGCTGTGTTTAATTTTACCTTGCTCAGTGGAGGGCACTGTTATATTGTACTGTATTTAATGTCGGGCTCTGTTTAATTTTACCTTGTTGACTGTAGGGCACTGTTTCATTGTACCGTATTTAATGTCGGGCTATGTTTAATTTTGCCTTGTTTACTGTAGGTCACTGTTTCATTGTACCGTATTTAATTTCGTGCTCTGTTTAATTTTACATTGTTCACTGTAGGGCACTGTTTCATTGTACCGTATTTAATGTCGGGCTCTGTTTAATTTTACCTTGTTCACTGTAGGTCACTGTTTCATTGTACCGTATTTAATGTCGTGCTCTGTTTAATTTTACATTGTTCACTGTAGGGCACTGTTTCATTGTACCGTATTTAATGTCGTGCTCTGTTTAATTTTACCTTGTTCAGTGTAGGGCACTGTTTCATTGTACCGTATTTAATGTCGTGCTCTGTTTAATTTTACATTGTTCACTGTAGGACACTGTTTCGTTGTCCCGTATTTAATGTCGGGCTCTGTTTAATGTTACATTGTTCAGTGTAGGGCACTGATTCATTGTACCGTATTTAATGTCGGGCTATGTTTAATTTTGCCTTGTTTACTGTAGGTCACTGTTTCATTGTACCGTATTTAATGTCGTGCTCTGTTTAATTTTACATTGTTCACTGTAGGGCACTGTTTCATTGTACCGTATTTAATGTCGGGCTATGTTTAATTTTACATTGTTCACTGTAGGTCACTGTTTCATTGTACCGTATTTAATGTCGGGCTCTGTTTAATTTTACCTTGTTCAGTGTAGGGCACTGTTTCATTGTACCGTATTTAATGTCGGGCTCTGTTTAATTTTACCTTGTTCACTGTCGGGCATTGTTTCATTGTGCTGTATTTAATGTTGGGCTCTGTTTAATTTTACCTTGTTCACTGTCGGGCACTGTTTCGTTGTCCCGTATTTAATGTCGGGCTCTGTTTAACGTCACATTGTTCAGTGTAGGGCACTGTTTCATTGTACTGTATTTAATGTCGGGCTCTGTTTAATTTTGCCTTGTTTACTGTAGGTCACTGTTTCATTGTACTGTATTTAATGTCGGGCTCTGTTTAATTTTTCCTTGTTCACTCTAGGGCACTGTTTCATTGTACTGTATTTAATGTCGGGCTGTGTTTAATTTTACATTGTTCAGTGTAGGGCACTGATTCATTGTACTGTATTTAATGTCGGGCTCTGTTTAATTTTGCCTTGTTTACTGTAGGTCACTGTTTCATTGTACTGTATTTAATGTCGGGCTGTGTTTAATTGTACATTGTTCACTGTAGGGCACTGTTTCATTGTACCGTATTTAATGTCGGGCTCTGTTTAATTTTACATTGTTCACTGTAGGTCACCGTTTCATTGTACTGTATTTAATGTCGGGCTCTGTTTAATTTTACATTGTTCAGTGTAGGGCACTGTTTCATTGTACCGTATTTAATGTTTTGCTGTGTTTAATTGTACATTGTTCACTGTAGGGCACTGTTTCATTGTAGTGTATTTAATGTCGGGCTGTGTTTAATTGTACATTGTTCACTGTAGGGCACTGTTTCATTGTACAGTATTTAATGTCGGGCTGTGTTTAATTTTACCTTGCTCAGTGGAGGGCACTGTTATATTGTACTGTATTTAATGTCGGGCTCTGTTTAATTTTACCTTGTTGACTGTAGGGCACTGTTTCATTGTACCGTATTTAATGTCGGGCTGTGTTTAATTTTACCTTGCTCAGTGGAGGGCACTGTTATATTGTACTGTATTTAATGTCGGGCTCTGTTTAATTTTACATTGTTCACTGTAGGGCACTGTTTCATTGTACCGTATTTAATGTCGGGCTGTGTTTAATTTTACCTTGCTCAGTGGAGGGCACTGTTATATTGTACTGTATTTAATGTCGGGCTCTGTTTAATTTTACCTTGTTGACTGTAGGGCACTGTTTCATTGTACCGTATTTAATGTCGGGCTATGTTTAATTTTGCCTTGTTTACTGTAGGTCACTGTTTCATTGTACCGTATTTAATGTCGTGCTCTGTTTAATTTTACATTGTTCACTGTAGGGCACTGTTTCATTGTACCGTATTTAATGTCGGGCTCTGTTTAATTTTACCTTGTTCACTGTAGGTCACTGTTTCATTGTACCGTATTTAATGTCGTGCTCTGTTTAATTTTACATTGTTCACTGTAGGGCACTGTTTCATTGTACCGTATTTAATGTCGGGCTATGTTTAATTTTACATTGTTCACTGTAGGTCACTGTTTCATTGTACCGTATTTAATGTCGGGCTCTGTTTAATTTTACCTTGTTCAGTGTAGGGCACTGTTTCATTGTACTGTATTTAATGTCGGGCTCTGTTTAATTTTACCTTGTTCACTGTCGGGCATTGTTTCATTGTGCTGTATTTAATGTTGGGCTCTGTTTAATTTTACCTTGTTCACTGTCGGGCACTGTTTCGTTGTCCCGTATTTAATGTCGGGCTGTGTTTAATTTTACCTTGTTCAGTGTAGGGCACTGTTTCATTGTACTGTATTTAATGTCGGGCTCTGTTTAATTTTACCTTGTTCAGTGTAGGGCACGGTTTCATTTTACCGTATTTAATGTCATGCTGTGTTTAACTTTACATTGTTCACTGGAGGGCATTGTTTCATTGTACCGTATTTAATGTCGGGCTCTGTTTAATTTTACATTGTTCAGTGTAGGGCGTTGTTTCATTGTACCGTATTTAATGTCGGGCTCTGTTTAATTTTACCTTGTTCACTGTAGGGCACTGTTTCATTGTACCGTATTTAATGTCGGGCTGTGTTTAATTTTACATTGTTCAGTGTAGGGCACTGATTCATTGTACCGTATTTAATGTCGGGCTCTGTTTAATTTTACCTTGTTCACTGTAGGGCACTGTTTCATTGTACCGTATTTAGTGTCGGGCTCTGTTTAATTTTACATTGTTCACTGTAGGGCACGGTTTCATTGTACTGTATTTAATGTCGGGCTCTGTTTAATTTTGCCTTGTTTACTGTAGGTCACTGTTTTATTGTACTGTATTTAATGTCGGGCTCTGTTTAATTTTTCCTTGTTCACTCGAGGGCACTGTTTCATTGTACTGTATTTAATGTCGGGCTGTGTTTAATTTTACATTGTTCAGTGTTGGGCACTGATTCATTGTACCGTATTTAATGTCGGGCTCTGTTTAATTTTGCCTTGTTTACTGTAGGTCACCGTTTCATTGTACTGTATTTAATGTCGGGCTCTGTTTAATTTTACATTGTTCAGTGTAGGGCACTGTTTCATTGTACCGTATTTAATGTCGGGCTCTGTTTTATTTTACATTGTTCACATTAGGGCCCTGTTTCATTGTGCTGTATTTAATGTCGGGCTCTGTTTAATTTTACATTGTTCACTGTAGGGCACTGTTTCATTGTACCGTATTTAATGTCGGGCTCTGTTTAATTTTACATTGTTCAGTGTAGGGCACTGTTTCATTGTACCGTATTTAATGTTTTGCTGTGTTTAATTGTACATTGTTCACTGTAGGGCACTGTTTCATTGTACCGTATTTAATGTCGGGCTGTGTTTAATTTTACCTTGCTCAGTGGAGGGCACTGTTATATTGTACTGTATTTAATGTCGGGCTCTGTTTAATTTTACATTGTTCACTGTAGGGCACTGTTTCATTGTACCGTATTTAATGTCGGGCTGTGTTTAATTTTACCTTGCTCAGTGGAGGGCACTGTTATATTGTACTGTATTTAATGTCGGGCTCTGTTTAATTTTACCTTGTTGACTGTAGGGCACTGTTTCATTGTACCGTATTTAATGTCGGGCTATGTTTAATTTTGCCTTGTTTACTGTAGGTCACTGTTTCATTGTACCGTATTTAATTTCGTGCTCTGTTTAATTTTACATTGTTCACTGTAGGGCACTGTTTCATTGTACCGTATTTAATGTCGGGCTCTGTTTAATTTTACCTTGTTCACTGTAGGTCACTGTTTCATTGTACCGTATTTAATGTCGTGCTCTGTTTAATTTTACATTGTTCACTGTAGGGCACTGTTTCATTGTACCGTATTTAATGTCGTGCTCTGTTTAATTTTACCTTGTTCAGTGTAGGGCACTGTTTCATTGTACCGTATTTAATGTCGTGCTCTGTTTAATTTTACATTGTTCACTGTAGGACACTGTTTCGTTGTCCCGTATTTAATGTCGGGCTCTGTTTAATGTTACATTGTTCAGTGTAGGGCACTGATTCATTGTACCGTATTTAATGTCGGGCTATGTTTAATTTTGCCTTGTTTACTGTAGGTCACTGTTTCATTGTACCGTATTTAATGTCGTGCTCTGTTTAATTTTACATTGTTCACTGTAGGGCACTGTTTCATTGTACCGTATTTAATGTCGGGCTATGTTTAATTTTACATTGTTCACTGTAGGTCACTGTTTCATTGTACCGTATTTAATGTCGGGCTCTGTTTAATTTTACCTTGTTCAGTGTAGGGCACTGTTTCATTGTACCGTATTTAATGTCGGGCTCTGTTTAATTTTACCTTGTTCACTGTCGGGCATTGTTTCATTGTGCTGTATTTAATGTTGGGCTCTGTTTAATTTTACCTTGTTCACTGTCGGGCACTGTTTCGTTGTCCCGTATTTAATGTCGGGCTCTGTTTAACGTCACATTGTTCAGTGTAGGGCACTGTTTCATTGTACTGTATTTAATGTCGGGCTCTGTTTAATTTTGCCTTGTTTACTGTAGGTCACTGTTTCATTGTACTGTATTTAATGTCGGGCTCTGTTTAATTTTTCCTTGTTCACTCTAGGGCACTGTTTCATTGTACTGTATTTAATGTCGGGCTGTGTTTAATTTTACATTGTTCAGTGTAGGGCACTGATTCATTGTACTGTATTTAATGTCGGGCTCTGTTTAATTTTGCCTTGTTTACTGTAGGTCACTGTTTCATTGTACTGTATTTAATGTCGGGCTGTGTTTAATTGTACATTGTTCACTGTAGGGCACTGTTTCATTGTACCGTATTTAATGTCGGGCTCTGTTTAATTTTACATTGTTCACTGTAGGTCACCGTTTCATTGTACTGTATTTAATGTCGGGCTCTGTTTAATTTTACATTGTTCAGTGTAGGGCACTGTTTCATTGTACCGTATTTAATGTTTTGCTGTGTTTAATTGTACATTGTTCACTGTAGGGCACTGTTTCATTGTAGTGTATTTAATGTCGGGCTGTGTTTAATTGTACATTGTTCACTGTAGGGCACTGTTTCATTGTACAGTATTTAATGTCGGGCTGTGTTTAATTTTACCTTGCTCAGTGGAGGGCACTGTTATATTGTACTGTATTTAATGTCGGGCTCTGTTTAATTTTACCTTGTTGACTGTAGGGCACTGTTTCATTGTACCGTATTTAATGTCGGGCTGTGTTTAATTTTACCTTGCTCAGTGGAGGGCACTGTTATATTGTACTGTATTTAATGTCGGGCTCTGTTTAATTTTACATTGTTCACTGTAGGGCACTGTTTCATTGTACCGTATTTAATGTCGGGCTGTGTTTAATTTTACCTTGCTCAGTGGAGGGCACTGTTATATTGTACTGTATTTAATGTCGGGCTCTGTTTAATTTTACCTTGTTGACTGTAGGGCACTGTTTCATTGTACCGTATTTAATGTCGGGCTATGTTTAATTTTGCCTTGTTTACTGTAGGTCACTGTTTCATTGTACCGTATTTAATGTCGTGCTCTGTTTAATTTTACATTGTTCACTGTAGGGCACTGTTTCATTGTACCGTATTTAATGTCGGGCTCTGTTTAATTTTACCTTGTTCACTGTAGGTCACTGTTTCATTGTACCGTATTTAATGTCGTGCTCTGTTTAATTTTACATTGTTCACTGTAGGGCACTGTTTCATTGTACCGTATTTAATGTCGGGCTATGTTTAATTTTACATTGTTCACTGTAGGTCACTGTTTCATTGTACCGTATTTAATGTCGGGCTCTGTTTAATTTTACCTTGTTCAGTGTAGGGCACTGTTTCATTGTACTGTATTTAATGTCGGGCTCTGTTTAATTTTACCTTGTTCACTGTCGGGCATTGTTTCATTGTGCTGTATTTAATGTTGGGCTCTGTTTAATTTTACCTTGTTCACTGTCGGGCACTGTTTCGTTGTCCCGTATTTAATGTCGGGCTGTGTTTAATTTTACCTTGTTCAGTGTAGGGCACTGTTTCATTGTACTGTATTTAATGTCGGGCTCTGTTTAATTTTACCTTGTTCAGTGTAGGGCACGGTTTCATTTTACCGTATTTAATGTCATGCTGTGTTTAACTTTACATTGTTCACTGGAGGGCATTGTTTCATTGTACCGTATTTAATGTCGGGCTCTGTTTAATTTTACATTGTTCAGTGTAGGGCGTTGTTTCATTGTACCGTATTTAATGTCGGGCTCTGTTTAATTTTACCTTGTTCACTGTAGGGCACTGTTTCATTGTACCGTATTTAATGTCGGGCTGTGTTTAATTTTACATTGTTCAGTGTAGGGCACTGATTCATTGTACCGTATTTAATGTCGGGCTCTGTTTAATTTTACCTTGTTCACTGTAGGGCACTGTTTCATTGTACCGTATTTAGTGTCGGGCTCTGTTTAATTTTACATTGTTCACTGTAGGGCACGGTTTCATTGTACTGTATTTAATGTCGGGCTCTGTTTAATTTTACATTGTTCAGTGTAGGGCACTGTTTCATGGTACCGTATTTAATGTCGGGCTCTGTTTAATTTTACATTGTTCACATTAGGGCCCTGTTTCATTGTGCTGTATTTAATGCTGGGCTCTGTTTAATTTTACATTGTTCACTGTAGGGCACTGTTTCATTCTACCGTATTTAATGTCGTGCTCTGTTTAATTTTACATTGTTCACTGTAGGGCACTGTTTCATTGTACCGTATTTAATGTCGGGCTATGTTGAATGTTACATTGTTCACTGTAGGGCACTGTTTCATTGTCCCGTATTTAATGTCGGGCTGTGTTTAATTGTACATTGTTCAGTGTAGGGCACTGTTTCATTGTACTGTATTTAATGTCGGGCTGTGTTTAATTTTGCCTTGTTCAGTGTAGGGCACCGTTTCATTGTACCGTATTTAATGTCGGGCTGTGTTTAATTGTACATTGTTCACTGTAGGGCACTGTTTCATTATACCGTATTTAATGTCGGGCTGTGTTTAATTTTCCCTTGCTCAGTGGAGGGCACTGTTACATTGTACTGTATTAAATGTAGTGCTCTGTTTAATTTTACATTGTTCACTGTAGGGCACTGTTTCATTGTACCGTATTTAATGTCGTGCTCTGTTTAATTTTACATTGTTCACTGTAGGGCACTGTTTCGTTGTCCCGTATTTAATGTCGGGCTCTGTTTTAATTTTACATTGTTCACTGTAGGGCACTGTTTCGTTGTCCCGTATTTAATGTCGGGCTCTGTTTAATGTTACATTGTTCAGTGTAGTGCACTGTTTCATTCGACCGTATTTAATGTTGGGCTCTGTTTAATTTTACATTGTTCAGTGTTGTGCACTGTTTCATTCGACCGTATTTAATGTTGGGCTCTGTTTAATTTTTCCTTGTTGCTTTTAGGGCACTGTTTCATTGTACCGTATTTAATGTCGAGCTCTGTTTAATTTTACATTGTCGCTTGTAGGGCACTGTTTCATTGCACTGTATTTAATGTCGGGCTCTGTTTAATTTTACCTCCTTGCTTGTAGGGCACTGTTTCATTGTACTGTATTTAATGTCGGGCTGTGTTTAATTTTACCTTGTTCACTGTAGGGCACTGTTTCATTGTACTGTATTTAATGTCGGGCTCTGTTTAATTTTACCTTGTTGCTTGTAGGGCACTGTTTCATTGTACTGTATTTAATGTCGGGCTCTGTTTAATTTCACCTTGTTCACTGTAGGGCACTGTTTCATTGAACCGTATTTAATGTCGGGCTGTGTTTAATTTTGCATTGTTCACTGTAGGGCACTGTTTCATTTTACTGTATTTAATGTCGGGCTCTGTTTAATTTTACATTGTTCACTGTAGGGCACTGTTTCATTGTACTGTATTTAATGTCGGGCTGTGTTTAATTTTACATTGTTCAGCGTAGGGCACTGATTCATTGTACCGTATTTAATGTCGGGCTCTGTTTAATTTTACCTTGTTCACTGTAGGGCACTGTTTCATTGTACCGTATTTAATGTCGGGCTGTGTTTAATTTTACATTGTTCAGTGTAGGGCACTGATTCATTGTACCGTATTTAATGTCGGGCTCTGTTTAATTTTACCTTGTTCACTGTAGGGCACTGTTTCATTGTACCGTATTTAGTGTCGGGCTCTGTTTAATTTTACATTGTTCACTGTAGGGCACGGTTTCATTGTACTGTATTTAATGTCGGGCTCTGTTTAATTTTACATTGTTCAGTGTAGGGCACTGTTTCATGGTACCGTATTTAATGTCGGGCTCTGTTTAATTTTACATTGTTCACATTAGGGCCCTGTTTCATTGTGCTGTATTTAATGCTGGGCTCTGTTTAATTTTACATTGTTCACTGTAGGGCACTGTTTCATTCTACCGTATTTAATGTCGTGCTCTGTTTAATTTTACATTGTTCACTGTAGGGCACTGTTTCATTGTACCGTATGTAATGTCGGGCTATGTTGAATGTTACATTGTTCACTGTAGGTCACTGTTTCATTGTACTGTATTTAATGTCGGGCTGTGTTTAATTTTACATTGTTGCTGGTAGGGCACTGATTCATTGTACCGTATTTAATGTCGTGCTCTGTTTAATTTTACCTTGTTCAGTGCAGGGCACTGTTTCATTTTACCGTATTTAATGTCGGGCTGTGTTTAATTGTACATTGTTCACTAAAGGGCACTGTTTCATTGTACTGCATTTAATGTTTTGCTGTGTTTAATTGTACATTGTTCACTGTAGGGCACTGTTTCATTGTACCGTATTTAATGTCGGGCTGTGTTTAATTTTACCTTGCTCAGTGGAGGGCACTGTTATATTGTACTGTATTTAATGTCGGGCTCTGTTTAATTTTACATTGTTCACTGTAGGGCACTGTTTCATTGTACCGTATTTAATGTCGGGCTCTGTTTAATTTTACATTGTTCACTGTAGGGCACTGTTTCATTGTACCGTATTTCATGTCGGGCTATGTTTAATTTTACATTGTTCACTGTAGGGCATTGTTTCATTGTACCGTATTTAATGTCGGGCTCTGTTTAATTGTACATTGTTCACTGTCGGGCACTGTTTCATTGTACTGTATTTAATGTCGGGCTCTGTTTAATTGTACATTCTTCACTGTAGGGCACTGTTTCATTGTGCTGTATTTAATGTTGGGCTCTGTTTAATTTTACCTTGTTCACTGTCGGGCACTGTTTCGTTGTCCCGTATTTAATGTCGGGCTTTGTTTAATTTTACATTGTTCACTGTAGGGCACTGTTTCATTGTACTGTATTTAATGTCGGGCTGTGTTTAATTTTACATTGGTCAGTGTAGGGCACTGTTTCGTTGTCCTGTATTTAATGTCGGGCTCTGTTTAATTTTACATTGTTCACTGTAGGGCACTGTTTCATTGTACTGTATTTAATGTCGGGCTGTGTTTAATTTTACATTGGTCAGTGTAGGGCACTGTTTCGTTGTCCTGTATTTAATGTCGGGCTGTGTTTAATTTTACCTTGTTCACTGTAGAGCACTGTTTCATTGTACCGTATTTAATGTCGGGCTCTGTTTAATTTTACCTTGTTCAGTGTAGGGCACGGTTTTATTTTACCGTATTTAATGTCGGGCTCTGTTTAATTTTACATTGTTCACTGTAGGGCATTGTTTCATTGTACCGTATTTAATGTCGGGCTCTGTTTAATTTTACATTGTTGCTGGTAGGGCACTGATTCATTGTGCTGTATTTAATGTCGGGCTCTGTTTAATTTTACATTGTTCACTGTAGGGCACTGTTTCATTGTACCGTATTTAATGTCGTGCTCTGTTTAATTTTACCTTGTTCAGTGTAGGGCACTGTTTCATTGTACTGTATTTAATGTCGGGCTGTGTTTAATTGTACATTGTTCACTGTAGGTCACTGTTTCATTGTACTGTATTTAATGTCGGGCTCTGTTTAATTTTACCTTGTTCAGTGTAGGGCACTGTTTCATTGTACCGTATTTAATGTCGTGCTCTGTTTAATTTTACCTTGTTCAGTGTAGGGCACTGTTTCATTGTACTGTATTTAATGTCGGGCTGTGTTTAATTGTACATTGTTCACTGTAGGGCACTGATTCATTGTACCGTAATTAATGTCGGGCTGTGTTTAAGTTTACATTGTTCAGTGTAGGGCACTGTTTCATTGTACCGTATTTAATGTCGGGCTGTGTTTAATTGTACATTGTTCAGTGTAGGGCACGGTTTCATTGTACCGTATTTAATGTCGGGCTCTGTTTAATTTTACATTGTTCAGTGTAGGGCACGGTTTCATTGTACTGTATTTAATGTCGGGCTCTGTTTAATTGTACATTGTTCAGTGTAGGGCACTGTTTCATTGTACCGTATTTAATGTCGGGCTGTGTTTAATTTTTCCTTGCTCAGTGGAGGGCACTGTTTCATTGTACCGTATTTAATGTCGTGCTCTGTTTAATTTTACATTGTTCACTGTAGGGCACTGTTTCATTGTACTGTATTTAATGTCGGGCTCTGTTTAATTTTACCTTGTTCACTGTCGGGCACTGTTTCGTTGTCCCGTATTTAATGTCGGGCTCTGTTTAATTTTACATTGTTCACTGTAGGGCACTGTTTCATTGTACTGTATTTAATGTCGGGCTCTGTTTAATTTTACATTGTTCACTGTAGGGCACAGTTTCGTTGTCCCGTATTTAATGTCGGGCTGTGTTTAACTTTACATTGTTCACTGTAGGGCACTGTTTCATTGTACTGTATTTAATGTCGGGCTCTGTTTAATGTTACATTGTTCAGTGTAGGGCACTGTTTCATTGTACCGTATTTAATGTCGGGCTCTGTTTAATTTTACCTTGTTCACTGTCGGGCACTGTTTCGTTGTCCCGTATTTAATGTCGGGCTGTGTTTAATTTTACATTGTTCACTGTAGGGCACTGTTTCATTGTACTGTATTTAATGTCGGGCTGTGTTTAATTTTACATTGGTCAGTGTAGGGGACTGTTTCGTTGTCCTGTATTTAATGTCGGGCTCTGTTTAATTTTACATTGTTCACTGTAGGGCACTGTTTCATTGTACTGTATTTAATGTCGGGCTGTGTTTAATTTTACATTGGTCAGTGTAGGGCACTGTTTCGTTGTCCTGTATTTAATGTCGGGCTGTGTTTAATTTTACCTTGTTCACTGTAGGGCACTGTTTCATTGTACCGTATTTAATGTCGGGCTCTGTTTAATTTTACCTTGTTCAGTGTAGGGCACGGTTTTATTTTACCGTATTTAATGTCGGGCTCTGTTTAATTTTACATTGTTCACTGTAGGGCATTGTTTCATTGTACCGTATTTAATGTCGGGCTCTGTTTAATTTTTCATTGTTGCTGGTAGGGCACTGATTCATTGTGCTGTATTTAATGTCGGGCTCTGTTTAATTTTACATTGTTCACTGTAGGGCACTGTTTCATTGTACCGTATTTAATGTCGTGCTCTGTTTAATTTTACCTTGTTCAGTGTAGGGCACTGTTTCATTGTACTGTATTTAATGTCGGGCTGTGTTTAATTGTACATTGTTCACTGTAGGTCACTGTTTCATTGTACTGTATTTAATGTCGGGCTCTGTTTAATTTTACCTTGTTCAGTGTAGGGCACTGTTTCATTGTACCGTATTTAATGTCGTGCTCTGTTTAATTTTACCTTGTTCAGTGTAGGGCACTGTTTCATTGTACTGTATTTAATGTCGGGCTGTGTTTAATTGTACATTGTTCACTGTAGGGCACTGATTCATTGTACCGTATTTAATGTCGGGCTGTGTTTAAGTTTACATTGTTCAGTGTAGGGCACTGTTTCATTGTACCGTATTTAATGTCGGGCTGTGTTTAATTGTACATTGTTCAGTGTAGGGCACGGTTTCATTGTACCGTATTTAATGTCGGGCTCTGTTTAATTTTACATTGTTCAGTGTAGGGCACGGTTTCATTGTACTGTATTTAATGTCGGGCTCTGTTTAATTGTACATTGTTCAGTGTAGGGCACTGTTTCATTGTACCGTATTTAATGTCGGGCTGTGTTTAATTTTTCCTTGCTCAGTGGAGGGCACTGTTTCATTGTACCGTATTTAATGTCGTGCTCTGTTTAATTTTACATTGTTCACTGTAGGGCACTGTTTCATTGTACTGTATTTAATGTCGGGCTCTGTTTAATTTTACCTTGTTCACTGTCGGGCACTGTTTCGTTGTCCCGTATTTAATGTCGGGCTCTGTTTAATTTTACATTGTTCACTGTAGGGCACTGTTTCATTGTACTGTATTTAATGTCGGGCTCTGTTTAATTTTACATTGTTCACTGTAGGGCACAGTTTCGTTGTCCCGTATTTAATGTCGGGCTCTGTTTAATTTTACATTGTTCACTGTAGGGCACTGTTTCATTGTACTGTATTTAATGTCGGGCTCTGTTTAATGTTACATTGTTCAGTGTAGGGCACTGTTTCATTGTACCGTATTTAATGTCGGGCTCTGTTTAATTTTACATTGTTCACTGTAGGGCACTGTTTCGTTGTCCCGTATTTAATGTCGGGCTCTGTTTAATTTTTCCTTGTTGCTTGTAGGGCACTGTTTCATTGTACTGTATTTAATGTCGGGCTCTGTTTAATTTTACCTTGTTCACTGTAGGGCACTGTTTCATTGTACTGTATTTAATGTCGGGCTCTGTTTAATTTCACCTTGTTCACTGTAGGGCACTGTTTCATTGTACTGTATTTAATGTCGGGCTGTGTTTAATTTTACATTGTTCAGTGTAGGGCACTGTTTCATTCGACCGTATTTAATGTTGGGCTCTGTTTAATTTTTCCTTGTTGCTTGTAGGGCACTGTTTCATTGTACCGTATTTAATGTCGAGCTCTGTTTAATTTTACATTGTAGCTTGTAGGGCACTGTTTCATTGCACTGTATTTAATGTCGGGCTCTGTTTAATTTTACCTCGTTGCTTGTAGGGCACTGTTTCATTGTACTGTATTTAATGTCGGGCTCTGTTTAGTTTTACCTTGTTCACTGTAGGGCACTGTTTCATTGTACTGTATTTAATGTCGGGCTCTGTTTAATTTCACCTTGTTCACTGTAGGGCACTGTTTCATTGTACTGTATTTAATGTCGGGCTGTGTTTAATTTTACATTGTTCAGTGTAGGGCACTGATTCATTGTACCGTATTTCATGTCGGGCTCTGTTTAATTTTACCTTGTTCACTGTAGGTCACTGTTTCATTGTACCGTATTTAATGTCGTGCTCTGTTTAATTTTACATTGTTCACTGTAGGGGACTGTGTCATTGTACTGTATTTAATGCCGGGCTGTGTTTAATTTTACATTGTTGACAGGCTGCCGTGTCAGTGCTCCCTCCACACAGCCAGCACTATCAGTGCTCCCACCACGCAGCCAGCACTGTCAGTGCTCCCCCACACAGCCAGCACTGTCAGTGCTCCCACCACACAGCCAGCACTGTCAGTGCTCCCGCCATAAGGCCAGCACTGTCAGTGCTCCCGCCACAAGGCCAGCACTGTCAGTGCTCCCCACACAGCCAGCACGGCCAGTGCCCCCCTCACAGCCAGCACTGTCAGTGCTCCCCCACATAGCCAGCACTGTCAGTGCTCCCCCACATAGCCAGCACTGTCAGTGCTCCCCACACAGACAGCACTGTCAGTGCTCCCACCACACAGCCAGCACTGTCAGTGCTCCCACCACACAGACAGCACTGTCAGTGCTCCCCACACAGTCAGCACTGTCAGTGCTCCCACCACAAAGCCAGCACTGTCTGTGCTCCCAACACACAGCCAGCACTGTCAGTGCTCCCACCACACAGCCCGCGCTGCCAGTGCTCCCACCACACAGCCAGCGCTGTCAGTGCTCCCGCCACACAGCCAGCACTGTCAGTGCTCCCCCACACAGCCAGCACTGTCAGTGCTCCCCCCACACAGCCAGCACTGTCAGTGCTCCACCCACACAGCCAGCACTGTCAGTGCTCCCCCCACACAGACAGCACTGTCAGTGCTCCCCCACACAGCCAGCACTGTCAGTGCTCCCCCAACACAGCCAGCACTGTCAGTGCTCCCCCAACACAGCCAGCACTGTCAGTGCCCCCCACACAGCCAGCATTGTCAGTGCTCCCACCACACTGCCAGCACTGTCAGTGCTCCCCACACAGCCAGCACTGTCAGTGCTCCCCCACGCAGCCAGCACTGTCAGTGCACCCCACACAGCCAGCACTGTCAATGCTCCACCCACACAGCAAAAAATGTCAGTGCTCCCACCACACAGCCAGCACTGTATGTGCTCCCACCACACAGCCAGCACTGTCAGTGCTCCCACCACACAGCCAGCACTGTCAGTATTCCTCCCACACAGTCAGCACTGTCAGTGCTCCCCCACACACAGCCAGCACTGTCAGTGCTCCCACCACACAGCCAGCACTGTCAGTGCTCCTCCCAAACAGCTAGCACTGTCAGTGCTTCCACCACACAGCCAGCACTGGCAATGCTCCTCCCACACAGCCAGCACTGTCAGTGCTCCCACCACGCAGCCAGCACTATCAGTGCTCCTCCCACACAGCTAGCACTGTCAGTGCTTCCACCACACAGCCAGCACTGTCAGTGCTCCTCCACACATCTAGCACTGTCAGTGCTTCCACCACATAGCCAGCACTGTCACTACTCCCCCACACAGCCAGCACTGTCAGTGCTCCCACCACACAGCCAGCCCTGTAAGTGCTCCCACCACACAGCCAGCGCTGTCAGTGCTCCCACCACACAGCCAGCGCTGTCAGTGCTCCCACCACACAGCCTGCACTGTCAGTGCTCCCATCACACAGGCTGCCGTGTCAGTGCTCCCTCCACACAGCTAGCACTGTCAGTGCTTCCACCACACAGCCAGCACTGTCAGTGCTCCTCCCACACAGCCAGCACTGTCAGTGCTCCCACCACACAGCCAGCACTATCAGTGCTCCTCCCACACAGCTAGCACTGTCAGTGCTTCCACCACACAGCCAGCACTGTCAGTGCTCCTCCACACAGCCAGCACTATCAGTGCTCCCCACAAACAGCCAGCACTGTCCGTGCTCCCACCACACAGCCAGCACTGTCAGTGCTCCCCCACACAGCCAGCACTGTCAGTGCTCCCACCACACAGCCAGCACCGGCAGTGCTCCCACGACACAGCCAGCACTGTCAGTGCTCCCCACACAGCCAGCACTGTCAGTGCTTCCACCACACAGCCAGCACTGTCAGTACTACCACCACACAGCCAGCCCTGTCAGTGCTCCCACCACACAGCCAGCACTGTCAGTGCACCCCCCCAACATAGCCAGCACTGCCAGTGCCCCCCGACACAGCCAGCACTGTCAGTGCTCCCACCACACAGCCAGCACTGTCAGTGCTCCCACCACACAGCCAGCACTGTCAGTGCTCCCCACACAGCCAGCACTGTCAGTGCTCCCACCACACAGCCAGCAGTGTCAGTGCTCCCAAAACCAGCCAGCACTGTCAGTGCTCCCCACACAGCCAGCACTGTCAGTGCTCCCCCCACACAGCCAGCACTGTCAGTGCTCCCCCATACAGCCTGCACTGTCAGTGCTCCCATCACACAGGCTGCCGTGTCAGTGCTCCCTCCACACAGCCAGCACTATCAGTGCTCCCACCACGCAGCCAGCACTGTCAGTGCTCCCCCACACAGCCAGTACTGTCAGTGCTCCCCACACAGCCAGCACTGTCAGTGCTCCCACCACACAGCCAGCACTGTCAGTGCTCCCCACACACAGGCAGCACTGTCAGTGCTCCCCACACAGCCAGCACTGTAAATGCACCCCCCGCACAGCCAGCACTGTCAGTGCTCCCACCACACAGCCAGCACTGTCAGTGCTCCCACCACACAGCCAGCACTGTCAGTGCTCCCGCCATAAGGCCAGCACTGTCAGTGCTCCCGCCACAAGGCCAGCACTGTCAGTGCTCCCCCCACAGCCAGCACGGCCAGTGCCCCCCTCACAGCCAGCACTGTCAGTGCTCCCGCCACACAGCCAGCACTGTCTGTGCTCCCAACACACAGCCAGCACTGTCAGTGCTCCCACCACACAGCCCGCGCTGCCAGTGCTCCCACCACACAGCCAGCGCTGTCAGTGCTCCCGCCACACAGCCAGCACTGTCAGTGCTCCCCCACACAGCCAGCACTGCCAGTGCTCCCACCACACAGCCAGCGCTGTCAGTGCTCCCACCACACAGCCAGCACTGACAGTGCTCCCACCACACAGCCAGCACTGTCAATGCACCCACCACACAGCCAGCACTGTCAGTGCTCCCCCCACACAGCCAGCACTGTCAGTGCTCCACCCACACAGCCAGCACTGTCAGTGCTCCTCCCACACAGACAGCACTGTCAGTGCTCCCCCACACAGCCAGCACTGTCAGTGCTCCCCCAACACAGCCAGCACTGTCAGTGCTCCCTAGACACAGCCAGCACTGTCAGTGCCCCCCACACAGCCAGCATTGTCAGTGCTCCCACCACACTGCCAGCACTGTCAGTGCTCCCCCACACAGTCAGCACTGTCAGTGCTCCCCACACAGCCAGCACTGTCAGTGCTCCCCCACGCAGCCAGCACTGTCAGTGCTCCCCACACAGCCAGCACTGTCAGTGCTCCCCACACAGCCAGCACTGTCAATGCTCCACCCACACAGCAAACACTGCCAGTGCTCCCACCACACAGCCAGCACTGTCAGTGCTCCCACCACACAGCCAGCACTGTCAGTGCTCCCACCACACAGCCAGCACTGTCAGTACTCCTCCCACACAGTCAGCACTGTCAGTGCTCCCCCACACACAGCCAGCACTGTCAGTGCTCCCACCACACAGCCAGCACTGTCAGTGCTCCTCCCAAACAGCTAGCACTGTCAGTGCTTCCACCACACAGCCAGCACTGTCAATGCTCCTCCCACACAGCCAGCACTGTCAGTGCTCCCACCACACAGCCAGCACTATCAGTGCTCCTCCCACACAGCTAGCACTGTCAGTGCTTCCACCACACAGCCAGCACTGTCAGTGCTCCTCCACACATCTAGCACTGTCAGTGCTTCCACCACATAGCCAGCACTGTCACTACTCCCCCACACAGCCAGCACTGTCAGTGCTCCCACCACACAGCCAGCCCTGTAAGTGCTCCCACAACACAGCCAGCGCTGTCAGTGCTCCCACCACACAGCCAGCGCTGTCAGTGCTCCCACCACACAGCCTGCACTGTCAGTGCTCCCATCACACAGGCTGCCGTGTCAGTGCTCCCTCCACACAGCTAGCACTGTCAGTGCTTCCACCACACAGCCAGCACTGTCAGTGCTCCTCCCACTCAGCCAGCACTGTCAGTGCTCCCACCACACAGCCAGCACTATCAGTGCTCCTCCCACACAGCTAGCACTGTCAGTGCTTCCACCACACAGCCAGCACTGTCAGTGCTCCCGCCACACAGCCAGCACTGTCAGTGCTCCCCCACACAGCCAGCACTGCCAGTGCTCCCCCCACACAGCCAGCACTGTCAGTGCTCCACCCACACAGCCAGCACTGTCAGTGCTCCCCCCACACAGACAGCACTGTCAGTGCTCCCCCACACAGCCAGCACTGTCAGTGCTCCCCCAACACAGCCAGCACTGTCAGTGCTCCCTAGACACAGCCAGCACTGTCAGTGCCCCCCACACAGCCAGCATTGTCAGTGCTCCCACCACACTGCCAGCACTGTCAGTGCTCCCCCACACAGCCAGCACTGTCAGTGCTCCCCACACAGCCAGCACTGTCAGTGCTCCCCCACGCAGCCAGCACTGTCAGTGCTCCCCACACAGCCAGCACTGTCAGTGCTCCCCACACAGCCAGCACTGTCAATGCTCCACCCACACAGCAAACACTGTCAGTGCTCCCACCACACAGCCAGCACTGTCAGTGCTCGCACCACACAGCCAGCACTGTCAGTGCTCCCACCACACAGCCAGCACTGTCAGTACTCCTCCCACACAGTCAGCACTGTCAGTGCTCCCCCACACACAGCCAGCACTGTCAGTGCTCCCACCACACAGCCAGCACTGTCAGTGCTCCTCCCAAACAGCTAGCACTGTCAGTGCTTCCACCACACAGCCAGCACTGTCAATGCTCCTCCCACACAGCCAGCACTGTCAGTGCTCCCACCACACAGCCAGCACTATCAGTGCTCCTCCCACACCGCTAGCACTGTCAGTGCTTCCACCACACAGCCAGCACTGTCAGTGCTCCTCCACACATCTAGCACTGTCAGTGCTTCCACCACATAGCCAGCACTGTCACTACTGCCCCACACAGCCAGCACTGTCAGTGCTCCCACCACACAGCCAGCCCTGTAAGTGCTCCCACAACACAGCCAGCGCTGTCAGTGCTCCCACCACACAGCCAGCGCTGTCAGTGCTCCCACCACACAGCCTGCACTGTCAGTGCTCCCATCACACAGGCTGCCGTGTCAGTGCTCCCTCCACACAGCTAGCACTGTCAGTGCTTCCACCACACAGCCAGCACTGTCAGTGCTCCTCCCACACAGCCAGCACTGTCAGTGCTCCCACCACACAGCCAGCACTATCAGTGCTCCTCCCACACAGCTAGCACTGTCAGTGCTTCCACCACACAGCCAGCACTGTCAGTGCTCCTCCACACATCTAGCACTGTCAGTGCTTCCACCACACAGCCAGCACTGTCAGTGCTCCCACCACACAGCCAGCACTGTCAGTGCTCCCACAACACAGCCAGCGCTGTCAGTGCTCCCACCATACAGCCAGCGCTGTCAGTGCTCCCACCACACAGCCTGCACTGTCAGTGCTCCCATCACACAGGCTGCCGTGTCAGTGCTCCCTCCACACAGCCAGCACTATCAGTGCTCCCACCACACAGCCAGCACTGTCAGTGCTCCCCCACACAGCCAGCACTGTCAGTTCTCCCCCACACAGCCAGCACTGTCAGTGCTCCCACCACACAGCCAGCACTGTCAGTGCTCCCGACACACAGGCAGCACTGTCAGTGCTCCCCCACACAGCCAGCACTGTCAATGCACCCCCCGCACAGCCAGCACTGTCAGTGCTCCCACCACACAGCCAGCACTGTCAGTGCTCCCACCACACAGCCAGCACTGTCAGTGCTCCCACCACACAGCCAGCACCGTCAGTGCTCCCACCACACAGCCAGTACTGTCTGTGCTCCTCACACAGCCAGCAATGTCAGTGCTCCCACCACACAGCCAGCACTGTCAGTGCTCCCACCACACAGCCAGCCGTGTCAGTGCTCCCTCCACACAGCCAGCACTGTCAGTGCTCCCACCACACAGCCAGCACTGTTAGTTCTCCCACCACACAGCCAGCACTGTCAGTGCTCCCCCACACAGCCAGCACTCAGTGCTCCCACCACACAGCCAGCAGTGTCAGTGCTCCCCTACACAGGCAGCACTGTCAGTACTCCCACCACACAGCCAGCCCTTTCAGTGCTCCCACAACACAGCCAGCACTGACAGTGCTCCCACCACACAGCCAGCACTGTCAGTGCTCCCACATCACAGCCAGCATTGTCAGTGCTCCCACCACACAGCCAGTCCTGTCAGTGCTCCCACCACACAGCCAGCACTGTCAGTGCTCCCCCACACAGCCAGCACTGTCAGTGCTCCCCCACACAGCCAGCTCTGTAAGTGCTCCCCCCACACAGCCAACACTGTCAGTGCTCCCACCACACAGCCAGCACTGTCAGTGCTCCCACCACACAACCAGCACTGTCAATGCTCCCCCCACACAGCCAGCACTGGTACTGCTCCCCGCACACAGCCAGCACTGGCAGTGCTCCCCACAAACAGCCAGCACTGTCAGTGATCCCCCCACACAGCCAGCACTCTCCGTGCTACCCCCACACAGCCAGCACTGTCAGTGCTCCCACCACACAGCCAGCACGGTCAGTGCTCCCCCCACACAGCCAGCACTGTCAGTGCTCCCACCACACAGCCAGCACTGTCAGTGATCCCCCCAATCAGCTAGCACTGTCAGTGCTCCCCCACACAGCCAGCACTGTCAGTGCTCCCCCAGACAGGCAGCACTACCAGTGCTCCCCCCACAGAGCCAGCACTGTCAGTGCCCTCCCACACAGTCAGCATGCCAGTGCTCCCACCACACAGCCAGCACTGTCCGTGCTCGCCCCACACAGCCAGCACTGTCTGTGTTCCCCCCAATCAGCTAGCACTGGCAGTGCTCCCCCCCACACAGCCAGCACTGTCAGTGCTCCTCCCACACAGCTAGCACTGTCAGTGCTCCCACCACACAGCCAGCACAGTCAGTGCTCCCACCACACAGCCAGCACTGTCAGTGCTCCCCCCACACAGCCAGCACTGTCAGCGCTCAACCCACACTGCCAGCAGTGTCAGTGCTCCCCCCACACAGCCAGCACTGTCAGTGCTCTCCTCACACTGCCGGCAGTGTCAGTGCTTCCCCCACACAGCCAGCACTGTCATTGCTCCCACCACACAGCCGGCACTGTCAGTGCTCCCCCCACACAGCCAGCACCGTCTGTGCTCCCACCACACAGCCAGCACCGTCTGTGCTCCCACCACACAGCCAGCACTGTCAGTGCTCCCCACACAGCCAGCACTGTCAGTGCTCCCCCACACAGCTTTCACTGTCAGCGCTCCCACCACACAGACAACATTGTCAGTGCTCCATCCACACAGCCAGCCGTGTCAGTGCTCCCTCCACACAGCCAGCACTGTCAGTGCTCCCCCACACAGCCAGCACTGTCAGTGCTCCCATCACACAGGCTGCCGTGTCAGTGCTCCCCCACACAGCCAGCACTGTCAGTGCTCCCCCACACAGCCAGCACTGTCAGTGCTCCCACCACACAGCCAGCACTGTCAGTGCTCCCCACACACAGGCAGCACTGTCAGTGCTCCCCCACGCAGCCAGCACTGTCAATGCACCCCCCGCACAGCCAGCACTGTCAGTGCTCCCACCACACAGCCAGCACCGTCAGTGCTCCCACCACACAGCCAGTACTGTCAGTGCTCCCCACACACAGGCAGCACTGTCAGTGCTCCCCCACGCAGCCAGCACTGTCAATGCACCCCCCGCACAGCCAGCACTGTCAGTGCTCCCACCACACAGCCAGCACCGTCAGTGCTCCCACCACACAGCCAGCCGTGTCAGTGCTCCCTCCACACAGCCAGCACTGTCAGTGCTCCCCCACACAGCCAGCACTGTCAGTGCTCCCATCACACAGGCTGCCGTGTCAGTGCTCCCCCACACAGCCAGCACTGTCAGTGCTCCCCCACACAGCCAGCACTGTCAGTGCTCCCACCACACAGCCAGCACTGTCAGTGCTCCCCACACACAGGCAGCACTGTCAGTGCTCCCCCACGCAGCCAGCACTGTCAATGCACCCCCCGCACAGCCAGCACTGTCAGTGCTCCCACCACACAGCCAGCACCGTCAGTGCTCCCACCACACAGCCAGTACTGTCAGTGCTCCCCACACAGCCAGCACTGTCAGTGCTCCCACCACACAGCCAGCCGTGTCAGTGCTCCCTCCACACACCCAGCACTGTCAGTGCTCCCCCACACAGCCAGCACTCAGTGCTCCCACCACACAGCCAGCAGTGTCAGTGCTCCCCTACACAGGCAGCACTGTCAGTACTCCCACCACACAGCCAGCCGTTTGAGTGCTCCCACAACACAGCCAGCACTGACAGTGCTCCCACCACACAGCCAGCACTGTCAGTGCTCCCACATCACAGCCAGCATTGTCAGTGCTCCCACCACACAGCCAGTCCTGTCAGTGCTCCCACCACACAGCCAGCACTGTCATTGCTCCCCCACACAGCCAGCACTGTCAGTGCTCCCCCACACAGCCAGCTCTTTAAATGCTCCCCCCACACAGCCAACACTGTCAGTGCTCCCACCACACAGCCAGCACTGTCAGTGCTCCCACCACACAACCAGCACTGTCAATGCTCCCCCCACACAGCCAGCACTGGCAGTTCACCCCCACACAGCCAGCACTGGCAGTGCTCCCCACAAACAGCCAGCACTGTCAGTGATCCCCCCACACAGCCAGCACTCTCCGTGCTACCCCCACACAGCCAGCACTGTCAGTGCTCCCACCACACAGCCCGCACTGTCCGTGCTCGCCCCACACAGCCAGCACTGTCAGTGCTCCCTTCACACAGGCAGCACTGTCAGTGTTCCCCCCAATCAGCTAGCACTGTCAGTGCTCCCCCACACAGCCAGCACTGTCAGTGCCCTCCCACACAGCCAGCATGCCAGTGCTCCCACCACACAGCCAGCACTGTCCGTGCTCGCCCCACAGAGCCAGCACTGTCAGTGCTCCCCCCACACAGCCAGCACTGTGAGTGCTCCCCCCACACAGCCAGCACTGTCAGTGCTCCCACCACACAGCCAGCACGGTCAGTGCTCCCCCCACACAGCCAGCACTGTCAGTGCTCCCACCACACAGCCAGCACTGTCAGTGCTCCCCACACAGCCAGCACTGTCAGTGCTCCCCCCACACAGCCAGCACTGTCAGTGCTCCCCCCAGACAGGCAGCACTACCAGTGCTCCCCCCACAGAGCCAGCACTGTCAGTGCTCCCACCACACAGCCAGCACTGTGAGTGCACCCGCACACACAGCCAGCACTGTCAGTGCTCCCCCCACACAGCCAGCACTGTCACTGCTCCCCCGACACAGCCAGCACTGTCAGTGCTCCCCCACACAGCCAGCACTGTCAGTGCTCCCACCACACAGCCAGCACTGTCACTGCTCCCACCACGCAGCCAGCACTGTCACTGCTCCCACCACGCAGCCAGCACTGTCAGTGCTCCCCCACACAGCCAGCCCTGTCAGGGCTCCCCCACACAGCCAGCACTGTCAGTGCCCCCCCACACAACCAGCACTGTCCGTGCTCCCGCCACACAACCAGCATTGTCAGTGCTCCCCCCATAGAGCCAGCAGTGTCAGTGCTCCCCCCACACAGCCAGCTCTCTCAGTGCTTCCACCACACAGCCAGCACTGTCAGTGCTCCCCCACACAGCCAGCACTGTCAGTGCTCCCACCACACAGCCAGCACTGTCACTGCTCCTCCCAAACAGCTAGCACTGTCAGTGCTTCCACCACACAGCCAGCACTGGCAATGCTCCTCCCACACAGCCAGCACTGTCAGTGCTCCCAACACACAGCCAGCACTATCAGTGCTCCTCCCACACAGCTAGCACTGTCAGTGCTTCCACCACACAGCCAGCACTGTCAGTGCTCCTCCACACATCTAGCACTGTCAGTGCTTCCACCACATAGCCAGCACTGTCACTACTCCCCCACACAGCCAGCACTGTCAGTGCTCCCACCACACAGCCAGCCCTGTAAGTGCTCCCACAACACAGCCAGCGCTGTCAGTGCTCCCACCACACAGCCAGCGCTGTCAGTGCTCCCACCACACAGCCTGCACTGTCAGTGCTCCCATCACACAGGCTGCCGTGTCAGTGCTCCCTCCACACAGCTAGCACTGTCAGTGCTTCCACAACACAGCCAGCACTGTCAGTGCTCCTCCCACACAGCCAGCACTGTCAGTGCTCCCACCACACAGCCAGCACGGTCAGTGCTCCCCCCACACAGCCAGCACTGTCAGTGCTCCCACCACACAGCCAGCACTGTCAGTGCTCCCCCACACAGCCAGCACTGTCAGTGCTCCCCCCACACAACCAGCACTGTCAGTGCTCCCCCCAGACAGGCAGCACTACCAGTGCTCCCCCCACAGAGCCAGCACTGTCAGTGCTCCCACCACACAGCCAGCACTGTGAGTGCACCCGCACACACAGCCAGCACTGTCAGTGCTCCCCCCACACAGCCAGCACTGTCACTGCTCCCCCGACACAGCCAGCACTGTCAGTGCTCCCCCACACAGCCAGCACTGTCAGTGCTCCCACCACACAGCCAGCACTGTCACTGCTCCCACCACGCAGCCAGCACTGTCACTGCTCCCACCACGCAGCCAGCACTGTCAGTGCTCCCCCACACAGCCAGCCCTGTCAGGGCTCCCCCACACAGCCAGCACTGTCAGTGCCCCCCCACACAACCAGCACTGTCCGTGCTCCCGCCACACAACCAGCATTGTCAGTGCTCCCCCCATAGAGCCAGCAGTGTCAGTGCTCCCCCCACACAGCCAGCTCTCTCAGTGCTTCCACCACACAGCCAGCACTGTCAGTGCTCCCCCACACAGCCAGCACTGTCAGTGCTCCCACCACACAGCCAGCACTGTCACTGCTCCTCCCAAACAGCTAGCACTGTCAGTGCTTCCACCACACAGCCAGCACTGGCAATGCTCCTCCCACACAGCCAGCACTGTCAGTGCTCCCACCACACAGCCAGCACTATCAGTGCTCCTCCCACACAGCTAGCACTGTCAGTGCTTCCACCACACAGCCAGCACTGTCAGTGCTCCTCCACACATCTAGCACTGTCAGTGCTTCCACCACATAGCCAGCACTGTCACTACTCCCCCACACAGCCAGCACTGTCAGTGCTCCCACCACACAGCCAGCCCTGTAAGTGCTCCCACAACACAGCCAGCGCTGTCAGTGCTCCCACCACACAGCCAGCGCTGTCAGTGCTCCCACCACACAGCCTGCACTGTCAGTGCTCCCATCACACAGGCTGCCGTGTCAGTGCTCCCTCCACACAGCTAGCACTGTCAGTGCTTCCACAACACAGCCAGCACTGTCAGTGCTCCTCCCACACAGCCAGCACTGTCAGTGCTCCCACCACACAGCCAGCACTATCAGTGCTCCTCCCACACAGCTAGCACTGTCAGTGCTTCCACCACACAGCCAGCACTGTCAGTGCTCCTCCACACAGCCAGCACTATCAGTGCTCCCCACAAACAGCCAGCACTGTCCGTGCTCCCCCCACACAGCCAGCACTGTCAGTGCTCCCCCACACAGCCAGCACTGTCAGTGCTCCCACCACACAGCCAGCACCGTCAGTGCTCGCACGACACAGCCAGCACTGTCAGTGCTCCCCACACAGCCAGCACTGTCAGTGCTCCCACCACACAGCCAGCACTGTCAGTACTACCACCACACAGCCAGCCCTGTCAGTGCTCCCACCACACAGCCAGCACTGTCAGTGCACCCCCCCAACATAGCCAGCACTGCCAGTGCTCCCCGACACAGCCAGCACTGTCAGTGCTCCCACCACACAGCCAGCACTGTCAGTGCTCCCACCACACAGCCAGCACTGTCAGTGCTCCCCACACAGCCAGCACTGTCAGTGCTCCCACCACACAGTCAGCAGTGTCAGTGCTCCCAAAACCAGCCAGCACTGTCAGTGCTCCCCACACAGCCAGCACTGTCAGTGCTCCCCCAACACAGCCAGCACTGTCAGTGCTCCCCCATACAGCCTGCACTGTCAGTGCTCCCATCACACAGGCTGCCGTGCCAGTGCTCCCTCCACACAGCCAGCACTATCAGTGCTCCCACCACGCAGCCAGCACTGTCAGTGCTCCCCCACACAGCCAGTACTGTCAGTGCTCCCCCACACAGCCAGCACTGTCAGTGCTCCCACCACACAGCCAGCACTGTCAGTGCTCCCCACACACAGGCAGCACTGTTAGTGCTCCCCCACACAGCCAGCACTGTAAATGCACCCCCCGCACAGCCAGCACTGTCAGTGCTCCCACCACACAGCCAGCACTGTCAGTGCTCCCACCACACAGCCAGCACTGTCAGTGCTCCCGCCATAAGGCCAGCACTGTCAGTGCTCCCGCCACAAGGCCAGCACTGTCAGTGCTCCCCCCACAGCCAGCACGGCCAGTGCCCCCCTCACAGCCAGCACTGTCAGTGCTCCCCCACATAGCCAGCACTGTCAGTGCTCCCCCACATAGCCAGCACTGTCAGTGCTCCCCCACATAGCCAGCACTGTCAGTGATCCCACCACACAGCGAGCACTGTCAGTGCTCCCACCACACAGACAGCACTGTCAGTGCTCCCCACACAGTCAGCACTGTCAGTGCTCCCACCACACAGCCAGCACTGTCTGTGCTCCCAACACACAGCCAGCACTGTCAGTGCTCCCACCACACAGCCAGCACTGTCAGTGCTCCCACCACACAGCCAGCACTGTCAATGCACCCACCACACAGCCAGCACTGTCAGTGCTCCCCCCACACAGCCAGCACTGTCAGTGCTCCACCCACACAGCCAGCACTGTCAGTGCTCCCCCCACACAGACAGCACTGTCAGTGCTCCCACACACAGCCAGCACTGTCAGTGCTCCCCCAACACAGCCAGCACTGTCAGTGCTCCCCCAACACAGCCAGCACTGTCAGTGCTCCCTAGACACAGCCAGCACTGTCAGTGCCCCCCACATAGCCAGCATTGTCAGTGCTCCCACCACACTGCCAGCACTGTCAGTGCTCCCCACACAGCCAGCACTGTCAGTGCTCCCCACACAGCCAGCACTGTCAGTGCTCCCCCACGCAGCCAGCACTGTCAGTGCTCCCCACACAGCCAGCACTGTCAGTGCTCCCACCACACAGCCAGCACTGTCAGTGCTCCCGCCATAAGGCCAGCACTGTCAGTGCTCCCGCCACAAGGCCAGCACTGTCAGTGCTCCCCCCACAGCCAGCACGGCCAGTGCCCCCCTCACAGCCAGCACTGTCAGTGCTCCCACACATAGCCAGCACTGTCAGTGCTCCCCCACATAGCCAGCACTGTCAGTGCTCCCCCACATAGCCAGCACTGTCAGTGCTCCCACACAGCCAGCACTGTCAGTGCTCCCACCACACAGCGAGCACTGTCAGTGCTCCCACCACACAGACAGCACTGTCAGTGCTCCCCACACAGTCAGCACTGTCAGTGCTCCCACCACACAGCCAGCACTGTCTGTGCTCCCAACACACAGCCAGCACTGTCAGTGCTCCCACCACACAGCCAGCACTGTCAGTGCTCCCACCACACAGCCAGCACTGTCAATGCACCCACCACACAGCCAGCACTGTCAGTGCTCCCCCCACACAGCCAGCACTGTCAGTGCTCCACCCACACAGCCAGCACTGTCAGTGCTCCCCCCACACAGACAGCACTGTCAGTGCTCCCACACACAGCCAGCACTGTCAGTGCTCCCCCAACACAGCCAGCACTGTCAGTGCTCCCTAGACACAGCCAGCACTGTCAGTGCCCCCCACACAGCCAGCATTGTCAGTGCTCCCACCACACTGCCAGCACTGTCAGTGCTCCCCCACACAGCCAGCACTGTCAGTGCTCCCCACACAGCCAGCACTGTCAGTGCTCCCCCACGCAGCCAGCACTGTCAGTGCTCCCCACACAGCCAGCACTGTCAATGCTCCACCCACACAGCAAACACTGTCAGTGCTCCCACCACACAGCCAGCACTGTCAGTGCTCCCACCACACAGCCAGCACTGTCAGTGCTCCCACCACACAGCCAGCACTGTCAGTACTCCTCCCACACAGTCAGCACTGTCAGTGCTCCCCCACACACAGCCAGCACTGTCAGTGCTCCCACCACACAGCCAGCACTGTCAGTGCTCCTCCCAAACAGCTAGCACTGTCAGTGCTTCCACCACACAGCCAGCACTGTCAATGCTCCTCCCACACAGCCAGCACTGTCAGTGCTCCCACCACACAGCCAGCACTATCAGTGCTCCTCCCACACAGCTAGCACTGTCAGTGCTTCCACCACACAGCCAGCACTGTCAGTGCTCCTCCACACATCTAGCACTGTCAGTGCTTCCACCACATAGCCAGCACTGTCACTACTCCCCCACACAGCCAGCACTGTCAGTGCTCCCACCACGCAGCCAGCCCTGTAAGTGCTCCCACAACACAGCCAGCGCTGTCAGTGCTCCCACCACACAGCCAGCGCTGTCAGTGCTCCCACCACACAGCCTGCACTGTCAGTGCTCCCATCACACAGGCTGCCGTGTCAGTGCTCCCTCCACACAGCTAGCACTGTCAGTGCTTCCACCACACAGCCAGCACTGTCAGTGCTCCTCCCACACAGCCAGCACTGTCAGTGCTCCCACCACACAGCCAGCACTATCAGTGCTCCTCCCACACAGCTAGCACTGTCAGTGCTTCCACCAAACAGCCAGCACTGTCAGTGCTCCTCCACACATCTAGCACTGTCAGTGCTTCCACCACACAGCCAGCACTGTCAGTGCTCCCACCACACAGCCAGCACTGTCAGTGCTCCCACAACACAGCCAGCGCTGTCAGTGCTCCCACCATACAGCCAGCGCTGTCAGTGCTCCCACCACACAGCCTGCACTGTCAGTGCTCCCATCACACAGGCTGCCGTGTCAGTGCTCCCTCCACACAGCCAGCACTATCAGTGCTCCCACCACACAGCCAGCACTGTCAGTGCTCCCCCACACAGCCAGCACTGTCAGTTCTCCCCCACACAGCCAGCACTGTCAGTGCTCCCATCACACAGCCAGCACTGTCAGTGCTCCCCACACACAGGCAGCACTGTCAGTGCTCCCCCACACAGCCAGCACTGTCAATGCACCCCCCGCACAGCCAGCACTGTCAGTGCTCCCACCACACAGCCAGCACTGTCAGTGCACCCACCACACAGCCAGCACTGTCAGTGCTCCCACCACACAGCCAGCACCGTCAGTGCTCCCACCACACAGCCAGTACTGTCAGTGCTCCCCACACAGCCAGCACTGTCAGTGCTCCCACCACACAGCCAGCACTGTCAGTGCTCCCACCACACAGCCAGCCGTGTCAGTGCTCCCTCCACACAGCCAGCACTGTCAGTGCTCCCACCACACAGCCAGCACTGTTAGTTCTCCCACCACACAGCCAGCACTGTCAGTGCTCCCCCACACAGCCAGCACTCAGTGCTCCCACCACACAGCCAGCAGTGTCAGTGCTCCCCGACACAGGCAGCACTGTCAGTACTCCCACCACACAGCCAGCCCTTTCAGTGCTCCCACAACACAGCCAGCACTGACAGTGCTCCCACCACACAGCCAGCACTGTCAGTGCTCCCACATCACAGCCAGCATTGTCAGTGCTCCCACCACACAGCCAGTCCTGTCAGTGCTCCCACCACACAGCCAGCACTGTCAGTGCTCCCCCACACAGCCAGCACTGTCAGTGCTCCCCCACACAGCCAGCTCTGTAAGTGCTCCCCCCACACAGCCAACACTGTCAGTGCTCCCACCACACAGCCAGCACTGTCAGTGCTCCCACCACACAACCAGCACTGTCAATGCTCCCCCCACACAGCCGGCACTGGTACTGCTCCCCCCACACAGCCAGCACTGGCAGTGCTCCCCACAAACAGCCAGCACTGTCAGTGACCCCCCCTCACAGCCAGCACTCTCCGTGCTACCCCCACACAGCCAGCACTGTCAGTGCTCCCACCACACAGCCAGCACTGTCCGTGCTCGCCCCACACAGCCAGCACTGTCAGTGCTCCCTTCACACAGGCAGCACTGTCAGTGTTCCCCCCAATCAGCTAGCACTGTCAGTGCTCCCCCACACAGCCAGCACTGTCAGTGCCCTCCCACACAGCCAGCATGCCAGTGCTCCCACCACACAGCCAGCACTGTCCGTGCTCGCCCCACACAGCCAGCACTGTCAGTGCTCCTCCCACACAGCTAGCACTGTCAGTGCTCCCACCACACAGCCAGCACTGTCAGTGCTCCCACCACACAGCCAGCACTGTCAGTGCTCCCCCCACACAGCCAGCACTGTCAGCGCTCTCCCCACACTGCCAGCAGTGTCAGTGCTCCCCCCACACAGCCAGCACTGTCAGTGCTCTCCTCACACTGCCAGCAGTGTCAGTGCTCCCCCCACACAGCCAGCACTGTCATTGCTCCCCCCACACACCCGGCACTGTCAGTGCTCCCCCCACACAGCCAGCACCGTCTGTGCTCCCACCACACAGCCAGCACTGTCAGTGCTCCCCACACAGCCAGCACTGTCAGTGCTCCCCCCACACAGCCAGCACTGTCAGTGCTCCCCCACACAGCCAGCACTGTCTGTGCTCCCCCACACAGCCAGCACTGTCAGTGCTCCCACCACACAGCCAGCACTGTCAGTGCTCCCACCACACAGCCAGCACTGTCAGTGCTCCCACCACACAGCCAGCACCGTCAGTGCTCCCACCACACAGCCAGTACTGTCAGTGCTCCCCACACAGCCAGCACTGTCAGTGCTCCCACCACACAGCCAGCACTGTCAGTGCTCCCACCACACAGCCAGCCGTGTCAGTGCTCCCTCCACACAGCCAGCACTGTCAGTGCTCCCCCACACAGCCAGCACTCAGTGCTCCCACCACACAGCCAGCAGTGTCAGTGCTCCCCTACACAGGCAGCACTGTCAGTACTCCCACCACACAGCCAGCCCTTTCAGTGCTCCCACAACACAGCCAGCACTGACAGTGCTCCCACCACACAGCCAGCACTGTCAGTGCTCCCACATCACAGCCAGCATTGTCAGTGCTCCCACCACACAGCCAGTCCTGTCAGTGCTCCCACCACACAGCCAGCACTGTCATTGCTCCCCCACACAGCCAGCACTGTCAGTGCTCCCCCACACAGCCAGCTCTTTAAGTGCTCCCCCCACACAGCCAACACTGTCAGTGCTCCCACCACACAGCCAGCACTGTCAGTGCTCCCACCACACAACCAGCACTGTCAATGCTCCCCCCACACAGCCAGCACTGGCAGTTCTCCCCCCACACAGCCAGCACTGGCAGTGCTCCCCACAAACAGCCAGCACTGACAGTGCTCCCACCACACAGCCAGCACTGTCAGTGCTCCCACATCACAGCCAGCATTGTCAGTGCTCCCACCACACAGCCAGTCCTGTCAGTGCTCCCACCACACAGCCAGCACTGTCATTGCTCCCCCACACAGCCAGCACTGTCAGTGCTCCACCACACAGCCAGCTCTTTAAGTGCTCCCCCCACACAGCCAACACTGTCAGTGCTCCCACCACACAGCCAGCACTGTCAGTGCTCCCACCACACAACCAGCACTGTCAATGCTCCCCCCACACAGCCAGCACTGGCAGTTCTCCCCCCACACAGCCAGCACTGGCAGTGCTCCCCACAAACAGCCAGCACTGTCAGTGATCCCCCCACACAGCCAGCACTGTCCGTGCTACCCCCACACAGCCAGCACTGTCAGTGCTCCCACCACACAGCCCGCACTGTCCGTGCTCGCCCCACACAGCCAGCACTGTCAGTGCTCCCTTCACACAGGCAGCACTGTCAGCGCTCTCCCCACACTGCCAGCAGTGTCAGTGCTCCCCCCACACAGCCAGCACTGTCAGTGCTCTCCTCACACTGCCAGCAGTGTCAGTGCTCCCCCCACACAGCCAGCACTGTCATTGCTCCAACCACACAGCCGGCACTGTCAGTGCTCCCCCCACACAGCCAGCACCGTCTGTGCTCCCACCACACAGCCAGCACTGTCAGTGCTCCCCACACAGCCAGCACTGTCAGTGCTCCCCCCACACAGCCAGCACTGTCAGTGCTCCCCCCACACAGCCAGCACTGTCTGTGCTCCCCCACACAGCCAGCACTGTCAGTGCTCCCCCACACAGCCAGCACTGTCAGTGCTCCCCCACACAGCCAGCACTGTCAGTGCACCCCCACACAGCCAGCACTGTCAGTGCTCCCCACACAGCTTTCACTGTCAGTGCTCCCACCACACAGACAACTTTGTCAGTGCTCCCCCCACACAGCCAGCCGTGTCAGTGCTCCCTCCACACAGCCAGCACTGTCAGTGCTCCCCCACACAGCCAGCATTATCAGTGCTCCCACCACGCAGCCAGCACTGTCAGTGCTCTTCTACACAGACAGCACTGTCAGTGCTCCCCCACACAGCCAGCACTGTCAGTGCTCCCCCACACAGCCAGCACTGTCAGTGCTCCCACCACACAGCCAGCACTGTCAGTGCTCCCCACACACAGGCAGCACTGTCAGTGCTCCCCCACGCAGCCAGCACTGTCAATGCACCCCCCGCACAGCCAGCACTGTCAGTGCTCCCACCACACAGCCAGCACTGTCAGTGCTCCCACCACACAGCCAGCACTGTCAGTGTTCCCACCACACAGCCAGCACCGTCAGTGCTCCCACCACACAGCCAGTACTGTCAGTGCTCCCCACACAGCCAGCACTGTCAGTGCTCCCACCACACAGCCAGCACTGTCAGTGCTCCCACCACACAGCCAGCCGTGTCAGTGCTCCCTCCACACAGCCAGCACTGTCAGTGCTCCCCCACACAGCCAGCACTCAGTGCTCCCACCACACAGCCAGCAGTGTCAGTGCTCCCCTACACAGGCAGCACTGTCAGTACTCCCACCACACAGCCAGCACTGTCATTGCTCCCCCACACAGCCAGCACTGTCAGTGCTCCCCCACACAGCCAGCTCTTTAAGTGCTCCCCCCACACAGCCAACACTGTCAGTGCTCCCACATCACAGCCAGCATTGTCAGTGCTCCCACCACACAGCCAGCACTGTCAGTGCTCCCACATCACAGCCAGCATTGTCAGTGCTCCCACCACACAGCCAGTCCTGTCAGTGCTCCCACCACACAGCCAGCACTGTCATTGCTCCCCCACACAGCCAGCACTGTCAGTGCTCCCCCACACAGCCAGCTCTTTAAGTGCTCCCACCACACAGCCAACACTGTCAGTGCTCCCACCACACAGCCAGCACTGTCAGTGCTCCCACCACACAACCAGCACTGTCAATGCTCCCCCCACACAGCCAGCACTGGCAGTTCTCCCCCCACACAGCCAGCACTGGCAGTGCTCCCCACAAACAGCCAGCACTGTCAGTGATCCCCCCACACAGCCAGCACTCTCCGTGCTACCCCCACACAGCCAGCACTGTCAGTGCTCCCACCACACAGCCCGCACTGTCCGTGCTCGCCCCACAAAGCCAGCACTGTCAGTGCTCCCTTCACACAGGCAGCACTGTCAGTGTTCCCCCCAATCAGCTAGCACTGTCAGTGCTCCCCCACACGGCCAGCACTGTCAGTGCCCTCCCACACAGCCAGCATGCCAGTGCTCCCCCCACACAGCCAGCACTATCAGTGCTCCCACCACACAGCCAGCACTGTCAGTGCTCCCCCACACAGCCAGCACTGTGAGTGCACCCGCACACACAGCCAGCACTGTCAGTGCTCCCCCCACACAGCCAGCACTGTCACAGCTCCCCCGACACAGCCAGCACTGTCAGTGCTCCCCCACACAGCCAGCACTGTCAGTGCTCCCACCACACAGCCAGCACTGTCACTGCTCCCACCACGCAGCCAGCACTGTCAGTGCTCCCCCACACAGCCAGCACTGTCAGGGCTCCCCCACACAGCCAGCACTGTCAGTGCCCCCACACACAACCAGCACTGTCCGTGCTCCCGCCACACAACCAGCATTGTCAGTGCTCCCCCCATAGAGCCAGCAGTGTCAGTGCTCCCTCCACACAGCCAGCTCTCTCAGTGCTTCCACCACACAGCCAGCACTGTCAGTGCTCCCCCACACAGCCAGCACTGTCAGTGCTCCCACCACACAGCCAGCACTGTCACTGCTCCCACCACGCAGCCAGCACTGTCACGGCTCCCACCACGCAGCCAGCACTGTCAGTGCTCCCCCACACAGCCAGCACTGCCAGTGCTCCCACCACACAGCCAGCACTGTCAGTGCTTCCTCCACACAGCCAGCACTGTCAGTGCTCCCCCCACACAGCCAGCACTGTCAGAGATCCCCCCACACAGCCAGCACTGTCAGTGCTCCCTCCACACAGCCAGCACTGTCAGTGATCCCACCACACAGCCAGCACTGTCAGTGATCCCACCACACAGCCAGCACTGTCAGTGCTCCCACCACCCAGACAGCACTGTCAGTGCTCCCGCCATAAGGCCAGCACTGTCAGTGCTCACGCCACAAGGCCAGCACTGGCAGTGCTCCCCCCACAGCCAGCACGGCCAGTGCCCCCCTCACAGCCAGCACTGTCAGTGCTCCCCCACACAGCCAGCACTGTCAGTGCTCCCCCACACAGGCAGCACTGTCAGTGCTCCCCACACAGCCAGCACTGTCAGTGCTCCCACCACACAGCCAGCACTGTCAGTGCTCCCACCACAGAGACAGCACTGTCAGTGCTCCCCACACAGTCAGCACTGTCAGTGCTCCCACCACACAGCCAGCACTGTCAGTGCACCCACCACACAGCCAGCACTGTCAGTGCTCCCACCACACAGCCAGCACTGTCAGTGCTCCACCCACACAGCCAGCACTGTCAGTACTCCCCCCACACAGACAGCACTGTCAGTGCTCCCCCACACAGCCAGCACTGACAGTGCTCCCCAACACAGCCAGCACTGTCAGTGCTCCCTAGACACAGCCAGCACTGTCAGTGCCCCCCACACAGCCAGCACTGTCAGTGCTCCCACCACACTGCCAGCACTGTCAGTGCTCCCCCACACAGCCAGCACTGTCAGTGCTCCCCACACAGCCAGCACTGTCAGTGCTCCCCCACACAGCCAGCACTGTCAGTGCTCCCAACACAGCCAGCACTGTCAGTGCTCCCCACACAGCCAGCACTGTCAATGCTCCCCCCACACAGCAAGCACTGTCAGTGCTCCCACCACACAGCCAGCACTGTCAGTGCTCCCACCACACATCCAGCACTGTCAGTGCTCCCACCACACAGCTAGCACTGTCAGTGCTCCTCCCACACAGTCAGCACTGTCAGTGCTCCCCCACACACAGCCAGCACTGTCAGTGCTCCCACCACACAGCCAGCACTGTCAGTGCTCCTCCCACACAGCCAGCACTGTCTGTGCTCCCACCACACAGCCAGCACTATCAGTGCTCCTCCCACACAGCCAGCACGGTCAGTGCTTCCACCACACAGCCGGCACTGTCAGTGCTTCCACCACACAGCCAGCACTGTCAGTGCTCCTCCACACAGCTAGCACTGTCAGTGCTTCCACCACACAGCCAGCACTGTCAGTGCTCCCCCAAACAGCCAGCACTGTCAGTGCTCCCACCAAACAGCCAGCGCTGTCAGTGCTCCCACCACACAGCCAGCACTGTCAGTGCTTCCACCACACAGCCAGCACTGTCAGTGCTCCTCCCACACAGCCAGCACTGTCAGTGCTCCCACCACACAGCCAGCACTATCAGTGCTCCTCCCACACAGCCAGCACTGTCAGTGCTTCCACCACACAGCCAGCATTGTCAGTGCTTCCACCACACAGCCAGCACTGTCAGTGCTCCTCCACACAGCTAGCACTGTCAGTGCTTCCACCACACAGCCAGCACTGTCACTGCTCCCACCACGCAGCCAGCACTGTCAGTGCTCCCCCACACAGCCAGCACTGTCAGGGCTCCCCCACACAGCCAGCACTGTCAGTGCCCCCCACACAACCAGCACTGTCCGTGCTCCCGCCACACAACCAGCATTGTCAGTGCTCCCCCATAGAGCCAGCAGTGTCAGTGCTCCCCCCACACAGCCAGCTCTCTCAGTGCTTCCACCACACAGCCAGCACTGTCAGTGCTCCCCCACACAGCCAGCACTGTCAGTGCTCCCACCACACAGCCAGCACTGTCACTGCTCCCACCACGCAGCCAGCACTGTCACTGCTCCCACCACGCAGCCAGCACTGTCAGTGCTCCCCCACACAGCCAGCACTGTCAGTGCTCCCCCACACAGCCAGCACTGTCAGAGCCCCCCCACACAACCAGCACTGTCCGTGCTCCCGCCACACAACCAGCATTGTCAGTGCTCCCCCCATAGAGCCAGCACTGTCAGTGCTCCCCCCACACAGCCAGCACTCTCAGTGCTTCCACCACACAGCCAGCACTGTCAGTGCTCCCCCACACAGCCAGCACTGTCAGTGATCCCAACACACAGCCAGCACTGCCAGTGCTCCCACCACACAGCCAGCACTGTCAGTGCTTCCTCCACACAGCCAGCACTGTCAGTGCTCCCACCACACAGCCAGCACTGTCAGTGCTCCACCCACACAGCCAGCACTGTCAGTACTCCCCCCACACAGACAGCACTGTCAGTGCTCCCCCACACAGCCAGCACTGACAGTGCTCCCCAACACAGCCAGCACTGTCAGTGCTCCCTAGACACAGCCAGCACTGTCAGTGCCCCCCACACAGCCAGCACTGTCAGTGCTCCCACCACACTGCCAGCACTGTCAGTGCTCCCCCACACAGCCAGCACTGTCAGTGCTCCCCACACAGCCAGCACTGTCAGTGCTCCCCACACAGCCAGCACTGTCAGTGCTCCCCACACAGCCAGCACTGTCAGTGCTCCCCACACAGCCAGCACTGTCAATGCTCCCCCCACACAGCAAGCACTGTCAGTGCTCCCACCACACAGCCAGCACTGTCAGTGCTCCCACCACACATCCAGCACTGTCAGTGCTCCCACCACACAGCTAGCACAGTCAGTGCTCCTCCCACACAGTCAGCACTGTCAGTGCTCCCCCACACACAGCCAGCACTGTCAGTGCTCCCACCACACAGCCAGCACTGTCAGTGCTCCTCCCACACAGCCAGCACTGTCAGTGCTCCCACCACACAGCCAGCACTATCAGTGCTCCTCCCACACAGCAAGCACGGTCAGTGCTTCCACCACACAGCCAGCACTGTCAGTGCTTCCACCACACAGCCAGCACTGTCAGTGCTCCTCCACACAGCTAGCACTGTCAGTGCTTCCACCACACAGCCAGCACTGTCAGTGCTCCCACAAACAGCCAGCACTGTCAGTGCTCCCACCAAACAGCCAGCGCTGTCAGTGCTCCCACCACACAGCCAGCACTGTCAGTGCTCCCACCACACAGCCAGCACTATCAGTGCTCCTCCCACACAGCCAGCACTGTCAGTGCTTCCACCACACAGCCAGCATTGTCAGTGCTTCCACCACACAGCCAGCACTGTCAGTGCTCCTCCACACAGCTAGCACTGTCAGTGCTTCCACCACACAGCCAGCACTGTCACTGCTCCCACCACGCAGCCAGCACTGTCAGTGCTCCCCCACACAGCCAGCACTGTCAGGGCTCCCCCACACAGCCAGCACTGTCAGTGCCCCCCCACACAACCAGCACTGTCCGTGCTGCCGCCACACAACCAGCATTGTCAGTGCTCCCCCCATAGAGCCAGCAGTGTCAGTGCTCCCCCCACACAGCCAGCTCTCTCAGTGCTTCCAGCACACAGCCAGCACTGTCAGTGCTCCCCCACACAGCCAGCACTGTCAGTGCTCCTCCCACACAGTCAGCACTGTCAGTGCTCCCCACACACAGCCAGCACTGTCAGTGCTCCCACCACACAGCCAGCACTGTCAGTGCTCCTCCCACACAGCCAGCACTGTCAGTGCTCCCACCACACAGCCAGCACTATCAGTGCTCCTCCCACACAGCCAGCACGGTCAGTGCTTCCACCACACAGCCAGCACTGTCAGTGCTTCCACCACACAGCCAGCACTGTCAGTGCTCCTCCACACAGCCAGCACTGTCAGTGCTCCCCCAAACAGCCAGCACTGTCAGTGCTCCCACCAAACAGCCAGCGCTGTCAGTGCTCCCACCACACAGCCAGCACTGTCAGTGCTCCCACCACACAGCCAGCACTATCAGTGCTCCTCCCACACAGCCAGCACTGTCAGTGCTTCCACCACACAGCCAGCATTGTCAGTGCTTCCACCACACAGCCAGCACTGTCAGTGCTCCTCCACACAGCTAGCACTGTCAGTGCTTCCACCACACAGCCAGCACTGTCACTGCTCCCACCACGCAGCCAGCACTGTCAGTGCTCCCCCACACAGCCAGCACTGTCAGGGCTCCCCCACACAGCCAGCACTGTCAGTGCCCCCCCACACAACCAGCACTGTCCGTGCTCCCGCCACACAACCAGCATTGTCAGTGCTCCCCCCATATAGCCAGCAGTGTCAGTGCTCCCCCCACACAGCCAGCTCTCTCAGTGCTTCCACCACACAGCCAGCACTGTCAGTGCTCCCCCACACAGCCAGCACTGTCAGTGCTCCCACCACACAGCCAGCACTGTCACTGCTCCCACCACGCAGCCAGCACTGTCACTGCTCCCACCACGCAGCCAGCACTGTCAGTGCTCCCCCACACAGCCAGCACTGTCAGTGCTCCCCCACACAGCCAGCACTGTCAGAGCCCCCCCCACACAACCAGCACTGTCCGTGCTCCCGCCACACAACCAGCATTGTCAGTGCTCCCCCCATAGAGCCAGCACTGTCAGTGCTCCCCCCACACAGCCAGCACTCTCAGTGCTTCCACCACACAGCCAGCACTGTCAGTGCTCCCCCACACAGCCAGCACTGTCAGTGATCCCAACACACAGCCAGCACTGCCAGTGCTCCCACCACACAGCCAGCACTGTCAGTGCTTCCTCCACACAGCCAGCACTGTCAGTGCTCCCCCCACACAGCCAGCACTGTCAGAGATCCCCCCACACAGCCAGCACTGTCAGTGCTCCCTCCACACAGCCAGCACTGTCAGTGATCCCACCACACAGCCAGCACTGTCAGTGATCCCACCACACAGCCAGCACTGTCAGTGCTCCCACCACCCAGCCAGCACTGTCAGTGCTCCCGCCATAAGGCCAGCACTGTCAGTGCTCCCGCCACAAGGCCAGCACTGTCAGTGCTCCCCCCACAGCCAGCACGGCCAGTGCCCCCCTCACAGCCAGCACTGTCAGTGCTCCCCCACACAGCCAGCACTGTCAGTGCTCCCCCACACAGCCAGCACTGTCAGTGCTCCCCACACAGCCAGCACTGTCTGTGCTCCCACCACACAGCCAGCACTGTCAGTGCTCCCACCACAGAGACAGCACTGTCAGTGCTCCCCACACAGTCAGCACTGTCAGTGCTCCCACCACACAGCCAAAACTGTCAGTGCTCCCACCACACAGCCAGCACTGTCAGTGCTCCCACCACACAGCCAGCACTGTCAGTGCTCCACCCACACAGCCAGCACTGTCAGTACTCCCCCCACACAGACAGCACTGTCAGTGCTCCCCCACACAGCCAGCACTGACAGTGCTCCCCAACACAGCCAGCACTGTCAGTGCTCCCTAGACACAGCCAGCACTGTCAGTGCCCCCCACACAGCCAGCACTGTCAGTGCTCCCACCACACTGCCAGCACTGTCAGTGCTCCCCCACACAGCCAGCACTGTCAGTGCTCCCACACCGCCAGCACTGTCAGTGCTCCCCCACACAGCCAGCACTGTCAGTGCTCCCCACACAGCCAGCACTGTCAGTGCTCCCCACACAGCCAGCACTGTCAATGCTCCCCCCACACAGCAAGCACTGTCAGTGCTCCCACCACACAGCCAGCACTGTCAGTGCTCCCACCACACATCCAGCACTGTCAGTGCTCCCACCACACAGCTAGCACTGTCAGTGCTCCTCCCACACAGTCAGCACTGTCAGTGCTCCCCCACACACAGCCAGCACTGTCAGTGCTCCCACCACACAGCCAGCACTGTCAGTGCTCCTCCCACACAGCCAGCACTGTCAGTGCTCCCACCACACAGCCAGCACTATCAGTGCTCCTCCCACACAGCCAGCACGGTCAGTGCTTCCACCACACAGCCAGCACTGTCAGTGCTTCCACCACACAGCCAGCACTGTCAGTGCTCCTCCACACAGCTAGCACTGTCAGTGCTTCCACCACACAGCCAGCACTGTCAGTGCTCCCCCAAACAGCCAGCACTGTCAGTGCTCCCACCAAACAGCCAGCGCTGTCAGTGCTCCCACCACACAGCCAGCACTGTCAGTGCTTCCACCACACAGCCAGCACTGTCAGTGCTCCTCCCACACAGCCAGCACTGTCAGTGCTTCCACCACACAGCCAGCACTGTCAGTGCTCCCCACACAGCCAGCACTGTCAGTGCTGCCACCAAACAGCCAGCACTGTCAGTGCTCCCACCACACAGCCAGCACTGTCAGTGCTCCCACCACACAGCCAGCACTGTCAATGCACCCACCACACAGCCAGCACTGTCAGTGCTCCCCCACACAGCCAGCACTCTTTTTGCTCCCCCCACACAGCCAGCACTGTCAGTGCTCCCCCCACACAGACAGCACTGTCAGTGCTCCCCCACACAGCCAGCACTGTCAGTGCTCCCCAACACAGCCAGCCCTGTCAGTGCTCCCTAGACACAGCCAGCACTGTCAGTGCCCCCATACAGCCAGCACTGTCAGTGCTCCCACCACACTGCCAGAACTGTCAGTGCTCCCCCACACAGCCAGCACTGTCAGTGCTCCCCACACAGCCAGGACTGCCAGTGCTCCCCCACACAGCCAGCACTGTCAGTGCTCCCCACACAGCCAGCACTGTCAGTGCTCCCCATACAGCCAGCTCTGTCAGTGCTCCCACCACACAGCCAGCACTGTCAGTGCTCCCCCACACAGCCAGCACTGTCAGTGCTCCCCCCACACAGCCAGCACTGTCAGTGCTCCCCCCACACAGACAGCACTACCAGTGCTCCCTCCACACAGCCAGCACTGTCAGTGCTCCCACCACACAGCCAGCACTGTGAGTGCTCCCGCACACACAGCCAGCACTGTCAGTGCTCCCCCCACACAGCCAGCACTGTGACTGCTCCCCCGACACAGCCAGCACTGTCAGTGCTCCCCCACACAGCCAGCACTGTCAGTGCTCCCACCACACAGCCAGCACTGTCACTGCTCCCACCACGCAGCCAGCACTGTCACTGCTCCCACCACGCAGCCAGCACTGTCAGTGCTCCCCCACACAGCCAGCACTGTCAGTGCTCCCCCACACAGCCAGCACTGTCAGCGCCCCCTCACACAACCAGCACTGTCCGTGCTCCCGCCACACTACCAGCATTGTCAGTGCTCCCCGCATAGAGCCAGCACTGTCAGTGCTCCCCCCACACAGCCAGCACTGTCAGTGCTTCCACCACACAGCCAGCACTGTCAGTGCTCCCCCACACAGCCAGCACTGTCAGTGATCCCAACACACAGCCAGCACTGCCAGTGCTCCCACCACACAGCCAGCACTGTCAGTGCTCCCTCCACACAGAAAGCACTCTCAGTGCTCCCCCACACAGCCAGCACTGTCAGAGATCCCGCCACACAGCCAGCACTGTCAGTGCTCCCACCACACAGCCAGCACTGTCAGTGATCCCACCACACAGCCAGCACTGTCAGTGATCCCACCACACAGCCAGCACTGTCAGTGCTCCCACCACACAGCCAGCACTGTCAGTGCTCCCGCCATAAGGCCAGCACTGTCAGTGCTCCCGCCACAAGGCCAGCACTGTCAGTGCTCCCCCACAGCCAGCACGGCCAGTGCCCCCCTCACAGCCAGCACTGTCAGTGCTCCCCCACACAGCCAGCACTGTCAGTGCTCCCCCACACAGCCAGCACTGTCAGTGCTCCCCACACAGCCAGCACTGTCAGTGCTCCCACCACACAGCCAGCACTGTCAGTGCTCCCACCACAGAGACAGCACTGTCAGTGCTCCCCACACAGTCAGCACTGTCAGTGCTCCCACCACACAGCCAGCACTGTCAGTGCTCCCACCACACAGCCAGCACTGTCAGTGCTCCCACCACACAGCCAGCGCTGTCAGTGCTCCCACCACGCAGCCAGCGCTGTCAGTGCTCCCACCACAGAGCCAGCACTGTCAGTGCTCCCCCACACAGCCAGCACTGTCAGTGCTCCCACCACACAGCCAGCGCTGTCAGTGCTCCCACCACACAGCCAGCACTGTCAGTGCTCCCACCACAGAGCCAGCACTGTCAATGCACCCAACACACAGCCAGCGCTGTCAGTGCTCCCCCCACACAGCCAGCACTGTCAGTGCTCCACCCACACAGCCAGCACTGTCAGTGCACCCCCAACACAGCCAGCACTGTCAGTGCTCCCTAGACACAGCCAGCACTGTCAGTGTCCCCCACACAGCCAGCACTGTCAGTGCTTCCACCACACTGCCAGCACTGTCAGTGCTCCCCCACACAGCCAGCACTGTCAGTGCTCCCCACACAGCCAGCACTGTCAGTGCTCCCCCACACAGCCAGCACTGTCAGTGCTCCCCACACAGCCAGCACTGTCAGTGCTCCCCACACAGCCAGCACTGTCAATGCTCCCCCCACACAGCAAGCACTGTCAGTGCTCCCACCACACAGCCAGCACTGTCAGTGCTCCCACCACACAGCCAGCACTGTCAGTGCTCCCACCACACAGCCAGCACTGTCAGTGCTCCTCCCACACAGTCAGCACTGTCAGTGCTCCCCCACACACAGCCAGCACTGTCAGTGCTCCCACCACGCAGCCAGCACTGTCACTGCTCCTCCCACACAGCCAGCACTGTCAGTGCTTCCACCACACAGCCAGCACTGTCAGTGCTCCTCCCACACAGCCAGCACTGTCAGTGCTCCCACCACACAGCCAGCACTATCAGTGCTCCTCCCACACAGCTAGCACTGTCAGTGCTTCCACCACACAGCCAGCACTGTCAGTGCTCCTCCACACAGCTAGCACTGTCAGTGCTTCCACCACACAGCCAGCACTGTCAGTGCTCCCACCACACAGCCAGCACTGTCAGTGCTCCCACCACACAGCCAGCGCTGTCAGTGCTCCCACCACACAGCCAGCGCTGTCAGTGCTCCCACCACACAGCCAGCACTGTCAGTGCTCCCCCACACAGCCAGCACTGTCAGTGCTCCCACCAAACAGCGAGCGCTGTCAGTGCTCCCACAACACAGCCAGCCCTGTCAGTGCTCCCACCACACAGCCAGCACTGTCAATGCACCCACCACACAGCCAGCACTGTCAGTGCTCCCCCCACACAGCCAGCACTGTTTTTGCTCCCCCCACACAGCCAGCACTGTCAGTGCTCCCCCCACACAGACAGCACTGTCAATGCTCCCCACACAGCCAGCACTGTCAGTGCTCCCCAACACAGCCAGCCCTGTCAGTGCTCCCTAGACACAGCCAGCACTGTCAGTGCCCCCCATACAGCCAGCACTGTCAGTGCTCCCACCACACTGCCAGCACTGTCAGTGCTCCCCCACACAGCCAGCACTGTCAGTGCTCCCCACACAGCCAGCACTGTCAGTGCTCCCCCACACAGCCAGCACTGTCAGTGCTCCCCACACAGCCAGCACTGTCAGTGCTCCCCACACAGCCAGCTCTGTCAATGCTCCCCCCACACAGCCAGCACTGTCAGTGCTCCCACCACACAGCCAGCGCTGTCAGTGCTCCCACCACACAGCCAGCACTGTCAGTGCTCCCACACACACAGCCAGCACTGTCAGTGCTCCCACCACACAGCCAGCACTGTCAGTGCTCCTCCCACACAGCGAGCACTGTCAGTGCTTCCACCACACAGCCAGCACTGTCATTGCTCCTCCCACACAGCTAGCACTGTCATTGCCTCCACCACACAGTCAGCACTGTCAGTGCTCCTCCCACATAGCCAGCACTGTCAGTGCTCCCACCACAGAGCCAGCACTATCAGTGCTCCTCCCACACAGCTAGCACTGTCAGTGCTTCCACCACACAGCCAGCACTGTCAGTGCTCCTCCACACAGCTAGCACTGTCAGTGCTTCCACCACACAGCCAGCACTGTCAGTGCTCCCACCACACAGCCAGCACTGTCAGTGCTCCCACCACACAGCCAGCGCTGTCAGTGCTCCCACCACACAGCCAGCGCTGTCAGTGCTCCCACCACACAGCCAGCACTGTCAGTGCTCCCCCACACAGCCAGCACTGTCAGTGCTCCCACCAAACAGCGAGCGCTGTCAGTGCTCCCACCACACAGCCAGCCCTGTCAGTGCTCCCACCACACAGCCAGCACTGTCAATGCACCCACCACACAGCCAGCACTGTCAGTGCTCCCCCCACACAGCCAGCACTGTTTTTGCTCCCCCCACACAGCCAGCACTGTCAGTGCTCCCCCACACAGACAGCACTGTCAATGCTCCCCCACACAGCCAGCACTGTCAGTGCTCCCCAACACAGCCAGCCCTGTCAGTGCTCCCTAGACACAGCGAGCACTGTCAGTGCCCCCCATACAGCCAGCGCTGTCAGTGCTCCCACCACACTGCCAGCACTGTCAGTGCTCCCCCACACAGCCAGCACTGTCAGTGCTCCCCACACAGCCAGCACTATCAGTGCTCCCCCACACAGCCAGCACTGTCAGTGCTCCCCACACAGCCAGCACTGTCAGTGCTCCCCACACAGCCAGCTCTGTCAATGCTCCCCCCACACAGCCAGCACTGTCAGTGCTCCCACCACACAGCCAGCGCTGTCAGTGCTCCCACCACACATCCAGCACTGTCAGTGCTCCCACACACACAGCCAGCACTGTCAGTGCTCCCACCACACAGCCAGCACTGTCAGTGCTCCTCCCACACAGCTAGCACTGTCAGTGCTTCCACCACACAGCCAGCACTGTCAGTGCTCCTCCCACACAGCTAGCACTGTCATTGCCTCCACCACACAGTCAGCACTGTCAGTGCTCCTCCCACATAGCCAGCACTGTCAGTGCTCCCACCACAGAGCCAGCACTGTCAGTGCTCCCCCACACAGCCAGCACTGTCAGTGCTCCCCCCACACAGCCTGCACTCTCAGTGCTCCCCCACACAGCCAGCACTGTCAGTGCTCCCCACACAGCCAGCACTGTCAGTGCTCCCACCACACAGCCAGCACTGTCAGTGCTTCCACCGCACAGCCAGCACTGTCAGTGCTCCTCCCACACAGTCAGCACTGTCAGTGCTCCCACACACAGCCAGCACTGTCAGTGCTCCCACCACACAGCCAGCACTGTCAGTGCTCCCCCACTCAGACAGCACTGTCAGTGCTCACCACACAGACAGCACTGCAGTGCTTCCACCACACAGCCAGCACTGTCAGTGCTCCTCCCACACAGCCAGCATTGTCAGTGCTCCCCCCACACAGCCAGCACTGTCAGTGCTCCTCCCACACAGCCAGCACTGTCAGTGCTCCCCACACAGCCAGCACTGTCAGTGCTCCCCACACAGCCAGCTCTGTCAATGCTCCCCCCACACAGCCAGCACTGTCAGTGCTCCCACCACACAGTCAGCGCTGTCAGTGCTCCCACCACACAGCTAGCACTGTCAGTGCTTCCACCACACAGCCAGCACTGTCAGTGCTCCTCCCACACAGCTAGCACTGTCATTGCTTCCACCACACAGCCAGCACTGTCAGTGCTCCTCCCACACAGCTAGCACTGTCAGTGCTCCCACCACACAGTCAGCACTGTCAGTGCTCCTCCCACACAGCCAGCACTGTCAGTGCTCCCACCACAGAGCCAGCACTGTCAGTGCTCCTCCCACACAGCTAGCACTGTCAGTGCTCCCACCACACAGTCAGCACTGTCAGTGCTCCTCCCACATAGCCAGCACTGTCAGTGCTCCCACCACAGAGCCAGCACTGCCAGTGCTCCCCCACACAGCCAGCACTGTCAGTGCTCCCCCCACACAGCCTGCACTCTCAGTGCTCCCCCACACAGCCAGCACTGTCAGTGCTCCCCACACAGCCAGCACTGTCAGTGCTCCCTCCACACAGCCAGCACTGTCAGTGCTTCCACCACACAGCCAGCACTGTCAGTGCTCCTCCCACACAGCTAGCACTGTCATTGCTTCCACCACACAGTCAGCACTGTCAGTGCTCCTCCCACATAGCCAGCACTGTCAGTGCTCCCACCACACAGCCAGCACTGTCAGTGCTCCCCCACACAGACAGCACTGTCAGTGCTCTACCACACAGACAGCACTGTCAGTGCTTCCAGCACACAGCCAGCACTGTCAGTGCTCCTCCCACACAGCCAGCACTGTCAGTGCTCCCCCCACACAGCCAGCACTGTCAGTGCTTCCACCACACAGCCAGCACTCTCAGTGCTCCTCCCACACAGTCAGCACTGTCAGTGATCCCCCACACAGACTGCACTGTCAGTGCTCCCCACACAGACAGCACTATCAGTGCTCCCCACACAGCCAGCACTCTCAGTGCTCCTCCCACACAGCCAGCACTGTCAGTGCTCCCCCCACACAGCCAGCACTGTGACTGCTCCCCCGACACATCCAGCACTGTCAGTGCTCCCCCACACAGCCAGCACTGTCAGTGCTCCCACCACACAGCCAGCACTGTCACTGCTCCCACCACGCAGCCAGCACTGTCACTGCTCCCACCACGCAGCCAGCACTGTCAGTGCTCCCCCACACAGCCAGCACTGTCAGTGCTCCCCCACACAACCAGCACTGTCAGTGCCCCCCCCCCACACAACCAGCACTGTCCGTGCTCCCGCCACACTACCAGCATTGTCAGTGCTCCCCCCATAGAGCCAGCACTGTCAGTGCTCCCCCCACACAGCCAGCACTGTCAGTGCTGCCACCACACAGCCAGCACTGTCAGTGCTCCCACCACACAGCCAGCACTGTCATTGCTCCCACCACACAGTCAGCACTGTCAGTGCTCCTCCCACACAGCCAGCACTGTCAGTGCTCCCACCACAGAGCCAGCACTGTCAGTGCTCCTCCCACACAGCTAGCACTGTCAGTGCTCCCACCACACAGTCAGCACTGTCAGTGCTCCTCCCACATAGCCAGCACTGTCAGTGCTCCCACCACAGAGCCAGCACTGCCAGTGCTCCCCCACACAGCCAGCACTGTCAGTGCTCCCCCCACACAGCCTGCACTCTCAGTGCTCCCCCACACAGCCAGCACTGTCAGTGCTCCCCACACAGCCAGCACTGTCAGTGCTCCCTCCACACAGCCAGCACTGTCAGTGCTTCCACCACACAGCCAGCACTGTCAGTGCTCCTCCCACACAGCTAGCACTGTCATTGCTTCCACCACACAGTCAGCACTGTCAGTGCTCCTCCCACATAGCCAGCACTGTCAGTGCTCCCACCACACAGCCAGCACTGTCAGTGCTCCCCCACACAGACAGCACTGTCAGTGCTCTACCACACAGACAGCACTGTCAGTGCTTCCAGCACACAGCCAGCACTGTCAGTGCTCCTCCCACACAGCCAGCACTGTCAGTGCTCCCCCCACACAGCCAGCACTGTCAGTGCTTCCACAACACAGCCAGCACTCTCAGTGCTCCTCCCACACAGTCAGCACTGTCAGTGATCCCCCACACAGACTGCACTGTCAGTGCTCCCCACACAGACAGCACTATCAGTGCTCCCCACACAGCCAGCACTGTCAGTGCTCCTCCCACACAGCCAGCACTGTCAGTGCTCCCCCCACACAGCCAGCACTGTGACTGCTCCCCCGACACATCCAGCACTGTCAGTGCTCCCCCACACAGCCAGCACTGTCAGTGCTCCCACCACACAGCCAGCACTGTCACTGCTCCCACCACGCAGCCAGCACTGTCACTGCTCCCACCACGCAGCCAGCACTGTCAGTGCTCCCCCACACAGCCAGCACTGTCAGTGCTCCCCCACACAACCAGCACTGTCAGTGCCCCCCCCCACACAACCAGCACTGTCCGTGCTCCCGCCACACTACCAGCATTGTCAGTGCTCCCCCCATAGAGCCAGTACTGTCAGTGCTCCCCCCACACAGCCAGCACTGTCAGTGCTGCCACCACACAGCCAGCACTGTCAGTGCTCCCACCACACAGCCAGCACTGTCATTGCTCCCACCACACAGCCGGCACTGTCAGTGCTCCCCCCACACAGCCAGCACCGTCTGTGCTCCCACCACACAGCCAGCACTGTTAGTGCTCCCCACACAGCCAGCACTGTCAGTGCTCCCCCCACACAGCAAGCACTGTCAGTGCTCCCCCCACACAGCCAGCACTGTCTGTGCTCCCCCACACAGCCAGCACTGTCAGTGCGTCCCCTCACAGCCAGCACTGTCAGTGCTCCCCCACAAAGCCAGCACTGTCAGTGCACCCCCAAACAGCCAGCACTGTCAGTGCTCCCCCACACAGCCTTCACTGTCAGTGCTCCCACCACACAGACAACATTGTCAGTGCGCCCCCCACACAGCCAGCCGTGTCAGTGCTCCCTCCACACAGCCAGCACTGTCAGTGCTCCCCCCACACAGCAAGCACTGTCAGTGCTCCCCCCACACAGCCAGCACTGTCTGTGCTCCCCCACACAGCCAGCACTGTCAGTGCTCCCCCTCACAGCCAGCACTGTCAGTGCTCCCCCACACAGCCAGCACTGTCAGTGCACCCCCACACAGCCAGCACTGTCAGTGCTCCCCCACACAGCCTTCACTGTCAGTGCTCCCACCACACAGACAACATTGTCAGTGCTCCCCCCACACAGCCAGCCGTGTCAGTGCTCCCTCCACACAGCCAGCACTGTCAGTGCTCCCCCACACAGCCAGCACTGTCAGTGCTCCCCCCACACAGCCAGCACTGTGAGTGCTCCCCCCACACAGCCAGCACTGTTAGTGCTCCCACCACACAGCCAGCACGGTCAGTGCTCCCCCCACACAGCCAGCACTGTCAGTGCTCCCACCACACAGCCAGCACTGTCAGTGCTCCCCCCACACAGCCAGCACTGTCAGTGCTCCCCCCACACAGCCAGCACTGTCAGTGCTCCCCCCACACAGCCAGCACTGTCAGTGCTCCCCCCACACAGACAGCACTACCAGTGCTCCCCCCACACAGCCAGCACTGTCAGTGCTCCCACCAGACAGCCAGCACTGTGAGTGCTCCCGCACACACAGCCAGCACTGTCAGTGCTCCCACCACACAGACAACATTGTCAGTGCGCCCCCCACACAGCCAGCCGTGTCAGTGCTCCCTCCACACAGCCAGCACTGTCAGTGCTCCCCCCACACAGCAAGCACTGTCAGTGCTCCCCCCACACAGCCAGCACTGTCTGTGCTCCCCCACACAGCCAGCACTGTCAGTGCTCCCCCTCACAGCCAGCACTGTCAGTGCTCCCCCACACAGCCAGCACTGTCAGTGCACCCCCACACAGCCAGCACTGTCAGTGCTCCCCCACACAGCCTTCACTGTCAGTGCTCCCACCACACAGACAACATTGTCAGTGCTCCCCCCACACAGCCAGCCGTGTCAGTGCTCCCTCCACACAGCCAGCACTGTCAGTGCTCCCCCACACAGCCAGCACTGTCAGTGCTCCCCCCACACAGCCAGCACTGTGAGTGCTCCCCCCACACAGCCAGCACTGTTAGTGCTCCCACCACACAGCCAGCACGGTCAGTGCTCCCCCCACACAGCTAGCACTGTCAGTGCTCCCACCACACAGCCAGCACTGTCAGTGCTCCCCCCACACAGCCAGCACTGTCAGTGCTCCCCCCACACAGCCAGCACTGTCAGTGCTCCCCCCACACAGCCAGCACTGTCAGTGCTCCCCCCACACAGACAGCACTACCAGTGCTCCCCCCACACAGCCAGCACTGTCAGTGCTCCCACCACACAGCCAGCACTGTGAGTGCTCCCGCACACACAGCCAGCACTGTCAGTGCACCCCCCACACAGCCAGCACTGTGACTGCTCCCCCGACACATCCAGCACTGTCAGTGCTCCCCCACACAGCCAGCACTGTCAGTGCTCCCACCACACAGCCAGCACTGCCACTGCTCCCACCACGCAGCCAGCACTGTCACTGCTCCCACCACGCAGCCAGCACTGTCAGTGCTCCCCCACACAGCCAGCACTGTCAGTGCTCCCCCACACAGCCAGCACTGTCAGTGCCCCCCCCCCCACACAACCAGCACTGTCCGTGCTCCCGCCACACTACCAGCATTGTCAGTGCTCCCCCCATAGAGCCAGCACTGTCAGTGGTCCCCCCACACAGCCAGCACTGTCAGTGCTCCCCCACACAGCCAGCACTGTCAGTGATCCCAACACACTGCCAGTGCTCCCACCACACAGCCAGCACTGTCAGTGCTCCCTCCACACAGCCAGCACTGTCAGTGCTCCCCCCACACAGCCAGCACTGTCAGAGATCCCCCCACCCAGCCAGCACTGTCAGTGCTCCCACCACACAGCCAGCACTGTCAGTGATCCCACCACACAGCCAGCACTGTCAGTGATCCCACCACACAGCCAGCACTGCCAGTGCTCCCACCACACAGCCAGCACTGTCAGTGCTCCCGCCATAAGGCCAGCACTGTCAGTGCTCCCGCCACAAGGCCAGCACTGTCAGTGCTCCCCCACAGCCAGCACGGCCAGTGCCCCCCTCATATCCAGCACTGTCAGTGCTCCCCCACAGAGCCAGCACTGTCAGTGCTCCCCCACACAGCCAGCACTGTCAGTGCTCCCCACACAGCCAGCACTGTCAGTGCTCCCACCACACAGCCAGCACTGTCAGTGCTCCCACCACAGAGACAGCACTGTCAGTGCTCCCCACACAGTCAGCACTGTCAGTGCTCCCACCACACAGCCAGCACTGTCAGTGCTCCCCCACACAGCCAGCACTGTCAGTGCTCCCCCCACACAGACAGCACTACCAGTGCTCCCCCCACACAGCCAGCATTGTCAGTGCTCCCACCACACAGCCAGCACTGTGAGTGCACCCGCACACACAGCCAGCACTGTCAGTGCTCCCCCACACAGCCAGCACTGTCACTGCTCCCCCGACACAGCCAGCACTGTCAGTGCTCCCCCACACAGCCAGCACTGTCAGTGCTCCCACCACACAGCCAGCACTGTCACTGCTCCCACCACGCAGCCAGCACTGTCACTGCTCCCACCACGCAGCCAGCACTGTCAGTGCTCCCCCACACAGCCAGCACTGTCAGTGCTCCCCCACACAGCCAGCACTGTCAGTGCCCCCCCACACAACCAGCACTGTCCGTGCTCCCGCCACACAACCAGCATTGTCAGTGCTCCCCCTAAAGAGCCAGCAGTGTCAGTGCTCCCCCCACACAGCCAGCTCTCTCAGTGCTTCCACCACACAGCCAGCACTGTCAGTGCTCCCCCACACAGCCAGCACTGTCAGTGCTCCCACCACACAGCCAGCACTGTCCCTGCTCCCACCACGCAGCCAGCACTGTCACTGCTCCCACCACGCAGCCAGCTCTGTCAGTGCTCCCCCACACAGCCAGCACTGTCAGTGCTCCCCCACACAGCCAGCACTGTCAGTGCCCCCCCACACAACCAGCACTGTCCGTGCTCCCGCCACACAACCAGCATTGTCAGTGCTCCCCCCATAGAGCCAGCACTGTCAGTGCTCCCCCACACAGCCAGCACTCTCAGTGCTTCCACCACACAGTCAGCACTGTCAGTGCTCCCCCACACAGCCAGCACTGTCAGTGCTCCCTCCACACAGCCAGCACTGTCAGTGCTCCCCCACACAGCCAGCACTGTCAGAGATCCCCCCACACAGCCAGCACTGTCAGTGCTCCCACCACACAGCCAGCACTGTCAGTGATCCCACCACACAGCCAGCACTGTCAGTGATCCCACCACACAGCCAGCACTGTCAGTGCTCCCACCACCCAGCCAGCACTGTCAGTGCTCCCGCCATAAGGCCAGCACTGTCAGTGCTCCCGCCACAAGGCCAGCACTGTCAGTGCTCCCCCCACAGCCAGCACGGCCAGTGCCCCCCTCACAGCCAGCACTGTCAGTGCTCCCCCACACAGCCAGCACTGTCAGTGCTCCCCCACACAGCCAGCACTGTCAGTGCTCCCCACACAGCCAGCACTGTCAGTGCTCCCACCACACAGCCAGCACTGTCAGTGCTCCCACCACAGAGACAGCACTGTCAGTGCTCCCCACACAGTCAGCACTGTCAGTGCTCCCACCACACAGCCAGCACTGTCAGTGCTCCCACCACACAGCCAGCACTGTCAGTGCTCCCACCACACAGCCAGCACTGTCAGTGCTCCACCCACACAGCCAGCACTGTCAGTGCTCCCCCTACACAGACAGCACTGTCAGTGCTCCCCCAAACAGCCAGCACTGACAGTGCTCCCCAACACAGCCAGCACTGTCAGTGCTCCCTAGACACAGCCAGCACTGTCAGTGCCCCCCACACAGCCAGCACTGTCAGTGCTCCCACCACACTGCCAGCACTGTCAGTGGTCCCCCACACAGCCAGCACTGTCAGTGCTCCCCCACACAGCCAGCACTGTCAGTGCTCCCCACACAGCCAGCACTGTTTTTGCTCCCCCCACACAGCCAGCACTGTCAGTGCTCCCCCACACAGACAGCACTGTCAGTGCTCCCCCACACAGCCAGCACTGTCAGTGCTCCCCCACACAGCCAGCACTGTCAGTGCTCCCCCACACAGCCAGCACTGTCAGTGCCCCCCCACACAACCAGCACTGTCCGTGCTCCCGCCACACAACCAGCATTGTCAGTGCTCCCCCCATAGAGCCAGCAGTGTCAGTGCTTCCCCCACACAGCCAGCTCTCTCAGTGCTTCCACCACACAGCCAGCACTGTCAGTGCTCCCCCACACAGCCAGCACTGTCAGTGCTCCCACCACACAGCCAGCACTGTCACTGCTCCCACCACGCAGCCAGCACTGTCACTGCTCCCACCACGCAGCCAGCACTGTCAGTGCTCCCCCACACAGCCAGCACTGTCAGTGCTCCCCCACACAGCCAGCATTGTCAGTGTCCCCCCACACAACCAGCACTGTCCGTGCTCCCGCCACACAACCAGCATTGTCAGTGCTCCCCCCATAGAGCCAGCACTGTCAGTGCTCCCCCCACACAACCAGCACTCTCAGTGCTTCCACCACACAGCCAGCACTGTCAGTGCTCCCCCACACAGCCAGCACTGTCAGTGATCCCAACACACAGCCAGCACTGCCAGTGCTCCCACCACACAGCCAGCACTGTCAGTGCTCCCTCCACACAGCCAGCACTGTCAGTGCTCCCCCCACACAGCCAGCAATGTCAGAGATCCCCCCACACAGCCAGCACTGTCAGTGCTCCCACCACACAGCCAGCACTGTCAGTGATCCCACCACACAGCCAGCACTGTCAGTGATCCCACCACACAGCCAGCACTGTCAGTGCTCCCACCACCCAGCCAGCACTGTCAGTGCTCCAGCCATAAGGCCAGCACTGTCAGTGCTCCCGCCACAAGGCCAGCACTGTCAGTGCTCCCCCCACAGCCAGCACGGCCAGTGCCCCCCTCACAGCCAGCACTGTCAGTGCTCCCCCACACAGCCAGCACTGTCAGTGCTCCCCCACACAGCCAGCACTGTCAGTGCTCCCCACACAGCCAGCACTGTCAGTGCTCCCACCACACAGCCAGCACTGTCAGTGCTCCAACCACAGAGACAGCACTGTCAGTGCTCCCCACACAGTCAGCACTGTCAGTGCTCCCACCACACAGCCAGCACTGTCAGTGCTCCCACCACACAGCCAGCACTGTCAGTGCTCCCACCACACAGCCAGCACTGTCAGTGCTCCACCCACACAGCCAGCACTGTCAGTGCTACCCCCACACAGACAGCACTGTCAGTGCTCCCCCACACAGCCAGCACTGACAGTGCTCCCCAACACAGCCAGCACTGTCAGTGCTCCCTAGACACAGCCAGCACTGTCAGTGCCCCCCACACAGCCAGCACTGTCAGTGCTCCCACCACACTGCCAGCACTGTCAGTGCTCCCCCACACAGCCAGCACTGTCAGTGCGCCCCCACACAGCCAGCACTGTCAGTGCTCCCCACACAGCCAGCACTGTCAATGCTCCCCCCACACAGCAAGCACTGTCAGTGCTCCCACCACACAGCCAGCACTGTCAGTGCTCCCACCACACATCCAGCACTGTCAGTGCTCCCACCACACAGCTAGCACTGTCAGTGTTCCTCCCACACAGTCAGCACTGTCAGTGCTCCCCCACACACAGCCAGCACTGTCAGTGCTCCCACCACACAGCCAGCACTGTCAGTGCTCCTCCCACACAACCAGCACTGTCAGTGCTCCCACCACACAGCCAGCACTATCAGTGCTCCTCCCACACAGCCAGCACGGTCAGTGCTTCCACCACACAGCCAGCACTGTCAGTGCTCCCCACACAGCCAGCACTGTCAGTGCTCCCACCAAACAGCCAGCGCTGTCAGTGCTCCCACCACACAGCCAGCACTGTCAGTGCTTCCACCACACAGCCAGCACTGTCAGTGCTCCTCCCACACCCAGCACTGTCAGTGCTCCCACCACACAGCCAGCATTATCAGTGCTCCTCCCACACAGCCAGCACTGTCAGTGCTTCCACCACACAGCCAGCACTGTCAGTGCTTCCACCACACAGCCAGCACTGTCAGTGCTCCTCCACACAGCTAGCACTGTCAGTGCTTCCACCACACAGCCAGCACTGTCAGTGCTCCCCCACACAGCCAGCACTGTCAGTGCTCCCACCAAACAGCCAGCGCTGTCAGTGCTCCCACCACACAGCCAGCACTGTCAGTGCTCCCACCACACAGCCAGCACTGTCAATGCACCCACCACACAGCGAGCACTGTCAGTGCTCCCCCCACACAGCCAGCACTGTTTTTGCTCCCCCCACACAGCCAGCACTGTTAGTGCTCCCCCCACACAGACAGCACTGTCAGTGCTCCCCCACACAGCCAGCACTGTCAGTGCTCCCCAACACAGCCAGCCCTGTCAGTGCTCCCTAGACACAGCCAGCACTGTCAGTGCCCCCATACAGCCAGCACTGTCAGTGCTCCCACCACACTGCCAGCACTGTCAGTGCTCCCCCACACAGCCAGCACTGTCAGTGCTCCCCACAAAGCCAGGACTGTCAGTGCTCCCCCACACAGCCAGCACTGTCAGTACTCCCCACACCGCCAGCACTGTCAGTGCTCCCCACACAGCCAGCTCTGTCAGTGCTCCCACCACACAGCGAGCACTGTCAGTGCTCCCCCCACACAGCCAGCACTGTCAGTGCTCCCCCACACAGCCAGCACTGTCAGTGCTCCCCCCACACAGACAGCACTACCAGTGCTCCCTCCACACAGCCAGCACTGTCAGTGCTCCCACCACACAGCCAGCACTGTGAGTGCTCCCGCACACACAGCCAGCACTGTCAGTGCTCCCCCCACACAGCCAGCACTGTGACTGCTCCCCCGACACAGCCAGCACTGTCAGTGCTCCCCCACACAGCCAGCACTGTCAGTGCTCCCACCACACAGCCAGCACTGTCACTGCATCCACCACGCAGCCAGCACTGTCACTGCTCCCACCACGCAGCCAGCACTGTCAGTGCTCCCCCACACAGCCAGCACTGTCAGTGCTCCCCCAAACAGCCAGCACTGTCAGTGCCCCCCACACAATCAGCACTGTCCGTGCTCCCGCCACACTACGAGCATTGTCAGTGCTCCCCCCATAGAGCCAGCACTGTCAGTGCTCCCCCCACACAGCCAGCACTGTCAGTGCTTCCACCACACAGCCAGCACTGTCAGTGCTCCCCCACACAGCCAGCACTGTCAGTGATCCCAACACACAGCCAGCACTGCCAGTGCTCCCACCACACAGCCAGCACTGTCAGTGCTCCCTCCACACAGCCAGCACTATCAGTGCTCCCCCCACACAGCCAGCACTGTCAGAGATCCCGCCACACATCCAGCACTGTCAGTGCTCCCACCACACAGCCAGCACTGTCAGTGATCCCACCACACAGCCAGCACTGTCAGTGATCCCACCACACAGCCAGCACTGTCAGTGCTCCCACCACACAGCCAGCACTGTCAGTGCTCCCGCCATAAGGCCAGCACTGTCAGTGGTCCCGCCACAAGGACAGCACTGTCAGTGCTCCCCCCACAGCCAGCACGGCCAGTGCCCCCCTCACAGCCAGCACTGCCAGTGCTCCCCCACACAGCCAGCACTGTCAGTGCTCCCCCACACAGCCAGCACTGTCAGTGCTCCCCACACAGCCAGCACTGTCAGTGCTCCCACCACGCAGCCAGCACTGTCAGTGCTCCCCCACACAGCCAGCACTGTCAGTGCTCCCCACACAGCCAGCACTGTCAGTGCCCCCCCACACAACCAGCACTGTCCGTGCTCCCGCCACACAACCAGCATTGTCAGTGCTCCCCCATAGAGCCAGCAGTGTCAGTGCTCCCCCCACACAGCCAGCTCTCTCAGTGCTTCCACCACACAGCCAGCACTGTCAGTGCTCCCCCACACAGCCAGCACTGTCAGTGCTCCCACCACACAACCAGCACTGTCACTGCTCCCACCACGCAGCCAGCACTGTCACTGCTCCCACCACGCAGCCAGCACTGTCAGTGCTCCCCCACACAGCCAGCACTGTCAGTGCTCCCCCACACAGCCAGCACTGTCAGTGCCCCCCCACACAACCAGCACTGTCCGTGCTCCCGCCACACAACCAGCATTGTCAGTGCTCCCCCCATAGAGCCAGCACTGTCAGTGCTCCCCCCACACAGCCAGCACTCTCAGTGCTTCCACCACACAGCCAGCACTGTCAGTGCTCCCCCACACAGCCAGCACTGTCAGTGATCCCAACACACAGCCAGCACTGCCAGTGCTCCCACCACACAGCCGGCACTGTCAGTGCTCCCTCCACACAGCCAGCACTGTCAGTGCTCCCCCCACACAGCCAGCACTGTCAGAGATCCCCCCACACAGCCAGCACTGTCAGTGTTCCCACCACACAGCCAGCACTGTCAGTGATCCCACCACACAGCCAGCACTGTCAGTGCTCCCACCTCCCAGCCAGCACTGTCAGTGCTCCCGCCATAAGGCCAGCACTGTCAGTGCTCCCGCCACAAGGCCAGCACTGTCAGTGCTCCCCCCACAGCCAGCACGGCCAGTGCCCCCCTCACAGCCAGCACTGTCAGTGCTCCCCCACACAGCCAGCACTGTCTGTGCTCCCCCACACAGCCAGCACTGTCAGTGCTCCCCACACAGCCAGCACTGTCAGTGCTCCCACCACACAGCCAGCACTGTCAGTGCTCCCACCACAGAGACAGCACTGTCAGTGCTCCCCACACTGTCAGCACTGTCAGTGCTCCCACCACACAGCCAGCACTGTCAGTGCTCCCACCACACATCCAGCACTGTCAGTGCTCCCACCACACAGCCAGCACTGTCAGTGCTCCACCCACACAGCCAGCACTGTCAGTGCTCCCCCCACACAGACAGCACTGTCAGTGCTCCCCCACACAGCCAGCACTGACAGTGCTCCCCAACACAGCCAGCACTGTCAGAGCTCACTAGACACAGCCAGCACTGTCAGTGCCCCCCACACAGCCAGCACTGTCAGTGCTCCCACCACACTGCCAGCACTGTCAGTGCTCCCCCACACAGCCAGCACTGTCAGTGCTCCCCCACACAGCCAGCACTGTCAGTGCTCCCCACACAGCCAGCACTGTCAGCGCTCCCCACACAGCCAGCACTGTCAATGCTCCCCCCACACAGCAAGCACTGTCAGTGCTCCCACCACACAGCCAGCACTGTCAGTGCTCCCACCACACATCCAGCACTGTCAGTGCTCCCACCACACAGCTAGCACTGTCAGTGCTCCTCCCACACAGTCAGCACTGTCAGTGCTCCCCCACACACAGCCAGCACTGTCAGTGCTCCCACCACACAGCCAGCACTGTCAGTGCTCCTCCCACACAGCCAGCACTGTCAGTGCTCCCACCACACAGCCAGCACTATCAGTGCTCCTCCCACACAGCCAGCACGGTCAGTGCTTCCACCACACAGCCAGCACTGTCAGTGCTTCCACCACACAGCCAGCACTGTCAGTGCTCCTCCACACAGCTAGCACTGTCAGTGCTTCCACCACACAGCCAGCACTGTCAGTGCTCCCCACACAGCCAGCACTGTCAGTGCTCCCACCAAACAGCCAGCGCTGTCAGTGCTCCCACCACACAGCCAGCACTGTCAGTGCTTCCACCACACAGCCAGCACTGTCAGTGCTCCTCCCACACAGCCAGCACTGTCAGTGCTCCCACCACACAGCCAGCACTATCAGTGCTCCTCCCACACAGCCAGCACTGTCAGTGCTTCCACCACACAGCCAGCACTGTCAGTGCTTCCACCACACAGCCAGCACTGTCAGTGCTCCTCCACACAGCTAGCACTGTCAGTGCTTCCACCACACAGCCAGCACTGTCAGTGCTCCCCCACACAGCCAGCACTGTCAGTGCTCCCACCAAACAGCCAGCGCTGTCAGTGCTCCCACCACACAGCCAGCACTGTCAGTGCTCCCACCACACAGCCAGCACTGTCAATGCACCCACCACACAGCCAGCACTGTCAGTGCTCCCCCCACACAGCCAGCACTGTTTTTGCTCCCCCCACACAGCCAGCACTGTCAGTGCTCCCCCCACACAGACAGCACTGTCAGTGCTCCCCCACACAGCCAGCACTGTCAGTGCTCCCCAACACAGCCAGCCCTGTCAGTGCTCCCTAGACACAGCCAGCACTGTCAGTGCCCCCATACAGCCAGCACTGTCAGTGCTCCCACCACACTGCCAGCACTGTCAGTGCTCCCCCACACAGCCAGCACTGTCAGTGCTCCCCACAAAGCCAGGACTGTCAGTGCTCCCCCACACAGCCAGCACTGTCAGTGCTCCCCACACAGCCAGCACTGTCAGTGCTCCCCACACAGCCAGCTCTGTCAGTGCTCCCACCACACAGCGAGCACTGTCAGTGCTCCCCCCACACAGCCAGCACTGTCAGTGCTCCCCCCACACAGCCAGCACTGTCAGTGCTCCCCCCACACAGACAGCACTACCAGTGCTCCCTCCACACAGCCAGCACTGTCAGTGCTACCACCACACAGCCAGCTCTGTGAGTGCTCCCGCACACACAGCCAGCACTGTCAGTGCTCCCCCCACACAGCCAGCACTGTGACTGCTCCCCCGACACAGCCAGCACTGTCAGTGCTCCCCCACACAGCCAGCACTGTCAGTGCTCCCACCACACAGCCAGCACTGTCACTGCTCCCACCACGCACCCAGCACTGTCATTGCTCCCACCACGCAGCCAGCACTGTCAGTGCTCCCCCACACAGCCAGCACTGTCAGTGCTCCCCCACACAGCCAGCACTGTCAGTGCCCCCCCACACAACCAGCACTGTCCGTGCTCCCGCCACACTACCAGCATTGTCAGTGCTCCCCCCATAGAGCCAGCACTGTCAGTGCTCCCCCCACACAGCCGGCACTGTCAGTGCTTCCACCACACAGCCAGCACGGTCAGTGCTCCCCCACACAGCCAGCACTGTCAGTGATCCCAACACACAGCCAGCACTGTCAGTGCTCCCACCACACAGCCAGCACTGTCAGTGCTCCCTCCACACAGCCAGCACTGTCAGTGCTCCCCCCACACAGCCAGCACTGTCAGAGATCCCGCCACACAGCCAGCACTGTCAGTGCTCCCACCACACAGCCAGCACTGTCAGTGATCCCACCACACAGCCAGCACTGTCAGTGATCCCACCACACAGCCAGCACTGTCAGTGCTCCCACCACACAGCCAGCACTGTCAGTGCTCCCGCCATAAGGCCAGCACTGTCAGTGGTCCCGCCACAAGGCCAGCACTGTCAGGGCTCCCCCCACAGCCAGCACGGCCAGTGCCCCCCTCAGAGCCAGCACTGTCAGTGCTCCCCCACACAGCCAGCACTGTCAGTGCTCCCCCACACAGCCAGCACTGTCAGTGCTCCCCACACAGCCAGCACTGTCAGTGCTCCCACCACACATCCAGCACTGTCAGTGCTCCCACCACAGAGACAGCACTGTCAGTGCTCCCCACACAGTCAGCACTGTCAGTGCTCCCACCACACAGCCAGCACTGTCAGTGCTCCCACCACACAGCCAGCACTGTCAGCGCTCCCACCACACAGCCAGCGCTGTCAGTGCTCCCACCACACAGCCAGCGCTGTCAGTGCTCCCACCACAGAGCCAGCACTGTCAGTGCTCCCCCACACAGCCAGCACTGTCAGTGCTCCCACCACACAGCCAGCGCTGTCAGTGCTCCCACCACACAGCCAGCACTGTCAGTGCTCCCACCACAGAGCCAGCACTGTCAATGCACCCAACACACAGCCAGCGCTGTCAGTGCTCCCCCACACAGCCAGCACTGTCAGTGCTCCACCCACACAGCCAGCACTGTCAGTGCTCCCCCCACACAGACAGCACTGTCAGTGCTCCCCCACACAGCCAGCACTGTCAGTGCTCCCCCAAAACAGCCAGCACTGTCAGTGCTCCCTAGACACAGCCAGCACTGTCAGTGCCCCCCACACAGCCAGCACTGTCAGTGCTTCCACCACACTGCCAGCACTGTCAGTGCTCCCCCACACAGCCAGCACTGTCAGTGCTCCCCACACAGCCAGCACTGTCAGTGCTCCCCCACGCAGCCAGCACTGTCAGTGCTCCCCACACAGCCAGCACTGTCAGTGCTCCCCACACAGCCAGCACTGTCAATGCTCCCCCACACAGCAAGCACTGTCAGTGCTCCCACCACACAGCCAGCACTGTCAGTGCTCCCACCACACAGCCAGCACTGTCAGTGCTCCCACCACACAGCCAGCACTGTCAGTGCTCCTCCCACACAGTCAGCACTGTCAGTGCTCCCCCACACACAGCCAGCACTGTCAGTGCTCCCACCACGCAGCCAGCACTGTCAGTGCTCCTCCCACACAGCCAGCACTGTCAGTGCTTCCACCACACAGCCAACACTGTCAGTGCTCCTCCCACACAGCCAGCACTGTCAGTGCTCCCACCACACAGCCAGCACTATCAGTGCTCCTCCCACACAGCTAGCACTGTCAGTGCTTCCAACACACAGCCAACACTGTCAGTGCTCCTCCACACAGCTAGCACTGTCAGTGCTTCCACCACACAGCCAGCACTGTCAGTGCTCCTACCACACAGCCAGCACTGTCAGTGCTCCCACCACACAGCCAGCGCTGTCTGTGCTCCCACCACACAGCCAGCGCTGTCAGTGCTCCCACCACACAGCCAGCACTGTCAGTGCTCCCCCACACAGCCAGCACTGTCAGTGCTCCCACCAAACAGCGAGCGCTGTCAGTGCTCCCACCACACAGCCAGCACTGTCAGTGCTCCCACCACACAGCCAGCACTGTCAATGCACCCACCACACAGCCAGCACTGTCAGTGCTCCCCCCACACAGCCAGCACTGTTTTTGCTCCCCCCACACAGCCAGCACTGTCAGTGCTCCCCACACAGACAGCACTGTCTATGCTCCCCCACACAGCCAGCACTGTCAGTGCTCCCCAACACAGCCAGCCCTGTCAGTGCTGCCTAGACACAGCCAGCACTGTCAGTGCCCCCCATACAGCCAGCACTGTCAGTGCTCCCACCACACTGCCAGCACTGTCAGTGCTCCCCCACACAGCCAGCACTGTCAGTGCTCCCCACACAGCCAGCACTGTCAGTGCTCCCCCACACAGCCAGCACTGTCAGTGCTCCCCACAAAGCCAGGACTGTCAGTGCTCCCCCACACAGCCAGCACTGTCAGTGCTCCCCACACAGCCAGCACTGTCAGTGCTCCCCACACAGCCAGCTCAGTCAGTGCTCCCACCACACAGCGAGCACTGTCAGTGCTCCCCCCACACAGCCAGCACTGTCAGTGCTCCCCCACACAGCCAGCACTGTCAGTGCTCCCCCCACACAGACAGCACTACCAGTGCTCCCTCCACACAGCCAGCACTGTCAGTGCTCCCACCACACAGCCAGCACTGTGAGTGCTCCCGCACACACAGCCAGCACTGTCAGTGCTCCCCCCACACAGCCAGCACTGTGACTGCTCCCCCGACACAGCCAGCACTGTCAGTGCTCCCCCACACAGCCAGCACTGTCAGTGCTCCCACCACACAGCCAGCACTGTCACTGCATCCACCACGCAGCCAGCACTGTCACTGCTCCCACCACGCAGCCAGCACTGTCAGTGCTCCCCCACACAGCCAGCACTGTCAGTGCTCCCCCAAACAGCCAGCACTGTTAGTGCCCCCCACACAATCAGCACTGTCCGTGCTCCCGCCACACTACGAGCATTGTCAGTGCTCCCCCCATAGAGCCAGCACTGTCAGTGCTCCCCCCACACAGCCAGCACTGTCAGTGCTTCCACCACACAGCCAGCACTGTCAGTGCTCCCCCACACAGCCAGCACTGTCAGTGATCCCAACACACAGCCAGCACTGCCAGTGCTCCCACCACACAGCCAGCACTGTCAGTGCTCCCTCCACACAGCCAGCACTATCAGTGCTCCCCCCACACAGCCAGCACTGTCAGAGATCCCGCCACACATCCAGCACTGTCAGTGCTCCCACCACACAGCCAGCACTGTCAGTGATCCCACCACACAGCCAGCACTGTCAGTGATCCCACCACACAGCCAGCACTGTCAGTGCTCCCACCACACAGCCAGCACTGTCAGTGCTCCCGCCATAAGGCCAGCACTGTCAGTGGTCCCGCCACAAGGCCAGCACTGTCAGTGCTCCCCCCACAGCCAGCACGGCCAGTGCCCCCCTCACAGCCAGCACTGCCAGTGCTCCCCCACACAGCCAGCACTGTCAGTGCTCCCCCACACAGCCAGCACTGTCAGTGCTCCCCACACAGCCAGCACTGTCAGTGCTCCCACCACGCAGCCAGCACTGTCAGTGCTCCCCCACACAGCCAGCACTGTCAGTGCTCCCCACACAGCCAGCACTGTCAGTGCCCCCCCACACAACCAGCACTGTCCGTGCTCCCGCCACACAACCAGCATTGTCAGTGCTCCCCCCATAGAGCCAGCAGTGTCAGTGCTCCCCCCACACAGCCAGCTCTCTCAGTGATTCCACCACACAGCCAGCACTGTCAGTGCTCCCCCACACAGCCAGCACTGTCAGTGCTCCCACCACACAACCAGCACTGTCACTGCTCCCACCACGCAGCCAGCACTGTCACTGCTCCCACCACGCAGCCAGCACTGTCAGTGCTCCCCCACACAGCCAGCACTGTCAGTGCTCCCCCACACAGCCAGCACTGTCAGTGCCCCCCCACACAACCAGCACTGTCCGTGCTCCCGCCACACAACCAGCATTGTCAGTGCTCCCCCCATAGAGCCAGCACTGTCAGTGCTCCCCCCACACAGCCAGCACTCTCAGTGCTTCCACCACACAGCCAGCACTGTCAGTGCTCCCCCACACAGCCAGCACTGTCAGTGATCCCAACACACAGCCAGCACTGCCAGTGCTCCCACCACACAGCCGGCACTGTCAGTGCTCCCTCCACACAGCCAGCACTGTCAGTGCTCCCCCCACACAGCCAGCACTGTCAGAGATCCCCCCACACAGCCAGCACTGTCAGTGCTCCCACCACACAGCCAGCACTGTCAGTGATCCCACCACACAGCCAGCACTGTCAGTGCTCCCACCTCCCAGCCAGCACTGTCAGTGCTCCCGCCATAAGGCCAGCACTGGCAGTGCTCCCGCCACAAGGCCAGCACTGTCAGTGCTCCCCCCACAGCCAGCACGGCCAGTGCCCCCCTCACAGCCAGCACTGTCAGTGCTCCCCCACACAGCCAGCACTGTCTGTGCTCCCCCACACAGCCAGCACTGTCAGTGCTCCCCACACAGCCAGCACTGTCAGTGCTCCCACCACACAGCCAGCACTGTCAGTGCTCCCACCACAGAGACAGCACTGTCAGTGCTCCCCACACAGTCAGCACTGTCAGTGCTCCCACCACACAGCCAGCACTGTCAGTGCTCCCACCACACATCCAGCACTGTCAGTGCTCCCACCACACAGCCAGCACTGTCAGTGCTCCACCCACACAGCCAGCACTGTCAGTGCTCCCCCCACACAGACAGCACTGTCAGTGCTCCCCACACAGCCAGCACTGACAGTGCTCCCCAACACAGCCAGCACTGTCAGAGCTCCCTAGACACAGCCAGCACTGTCAGTGCCCCCCACACAGCCAGCACTGTCAGTGCTCCCACCACACTGCCAGCACTGTCAGTGCTCCCCCACACAGCCAGCACTGTCAGTGCTCCCCCACACAGCCAGCACTGTCAGTGCTCCCCACACAGCCAGCACTGTCAGTGCTCCCCACACAGCCAGCACTGTCAATGCTCCCCCCACACAGCAAGCACTGTCAGTGCTCCCACCACACAGCCAGCACTGTCAGTGCTCCCACCACACATCCAGCACTGTCAGTGCTCCCACCACACAGCTAGCACTGTCAGTGCTCCTCCCACACAGTCAGCACTGTCAGTGCTCCCCCACACACAGCCAGCACTGTCAGTGCTCCCACCACACAGCCAGCACTGTCAGTGCTCCTCCCACACAGCCAGCACTGTCAGTGCTCCCACCACACAGCCAGCACTATCAGTGCTCCTCCCACACAGCCAGCACGGTCAGTGCTTCCACCACACAGCCAGCACTGTCAGTGCTTCCACCACACAGCCAGCACTGTCAGTGCTCCTCCACACAGCTAGCACTGTCAGTGCTTCCACCACACAGCCAGCACTGTCAGTGCTCCCCACACAGCCAGCACTGTCAGTGCTCCCACCAAACAGCCAGCGCTGTCAGTGCTCCCACCACACAGCCAGCACTGTCAGTGCTTCCACCACACAGCCAGCACTGTCAGTGCTCCCCCACACAGCGAGCACTGTCAGTGATCCCAACACACAGCCAGCACTGCCAGTGCTCCCACCACACAGCCGGCACTGTCAGTGCTCCCTCCACACAGCCAGCACTGTCAGTGCTCCCCCCACACAGCCAGCACTGTCAGAGATCCCCCCACACAGCCAGCACTGTCAGTGCTCCCACCACACAGCCAGCACTGTCAGTGATCCCACCACACAGCCAGCACTGTCAGTGCTCCCACCTCCCAGCCAGCACTGTCAGTGCTCCCGCCATAAGGCCAGCACTGTCAGTGCTCCCGCCACAAGGCCAGCACTGTCAGTGCTCCCCCCACAGCCAGCACGGCCAGTGCCCCCCTCACAGCCAGCACTGTCAGTGCTCCCCCACACAGCCAGCACTGTCTGTGCTCCCCCACACAGCCAGCACTGTCAGTGCTCCCCACACAGCCAGCACTGTCAGTGCTCCCACCACACAGCCAGCACTGTCAGTGCTCCCACCACAGAGACAGCACTGTCAGTGCTCCCCACACAGTCAGCACTGTCAGTGCTCCCACCACACAGCCAGCACTGTCAGTGCTCCCACCACACATCCAGCACTGTCAGTGCTCCCACCACACAGCCAGCACTGTCAGTGCTCCACCCACACAGCCAGCACTGTCAGTGCTCCCCCCACACAGACAGCACTGTCAGTGCTCCCCCACACAGCCAGCACTGACAGTGCTCCCCAACACAGCCAGCACTGTCAGAGCTCCCTAGACACAGCCAGCACTGTCAGTGCCCCCCACACAGCCAGCACTGTCAGTGCTCCCACCACACTGCCAGCACTGTCAGTGCTCCCCCACACAGCCAGCACTGTCAGTGCTCCCCCACACAGCCAGCACTGTCAGTGCTCCCCACACAGCCAGCACTGTCAGTGCTCCCCACACAGCCAGCACTGTCAATGCTCCCCCCACACAGCAAGCACTGTCAGTGCTCCCACCACACAGCCAGCACTGTCAGTGCTCCCACCACACATCCAGCACTGTCAGTGCTCCCACCACACAGCTAGCACTGTCAGTGCTCCTCCCACACAGTCAGCACTGTCAGTGCTCCCCCACACACAGCCAGCACTGTCAGTGCTCCCACCACACAGCCAGCACTGTCAGTGCTCCTCCCACACAGCCAGCACTGTCAGTGCTCCCACCACACAGCCAGCACTATCAGTGCTCCTCCCACACAGCCAGCACGGTCAGTGCTTCCACCACACAGCCAGCACTGTCAGTGCTTCCACCACACAGCCAGCACTGTCAGTGCTCCTCCACACAGCTAGCACTGTCAGTGCTTCCACCACACAGCCAGCACTGTCAGTGCTCCCCACACAGCCAGCACTGTCAGTGCTCCCACCAAACAGCCAGCGCTGTCAGTGCTCCCACCACACAGCCAGCACTGTCAGTGCTTCCACCACACAGCCAGCACTGTCAGTGCTCCTCCCACACAGCCAGCACTGTCAGTGCTCCCACCACACAGCCAGCACTATCAGTGCTCCTCCCACACAGCCAGCACTGTCAGTGCTTCCACCACACAGCCAGCACTGTCAGTGCTTCCACCACACAGCCAGCACTGTCAGTGCTCCTCCACACAGCTAGCACTGTCAGTGCTTCCACCACACAGCCAGCACTGTCAGTGCTCCCCCACACAGCCAGCACTGTCAGTGCTCCCACCAAACAGCCAGCGCTGTCAGTGCTCCCACCACACAGCCAGCACTGTCAGTGCTCCCACCACACAGCCAGCACTGTCAATGCACCCACCACACAGCCAGCACTGTCAGTGCTCCCCCCACAAAGACAGCACTGTCAGTGCTCCCCCAAACAGCCAGCACTGACAGTGCTCCCCAACACAGCCAGCACTGTCAGTGCTCCCTAGACACAGCCAGCACTGTCAGTGCCCCCCACACAGCCAGCACTGTCAGTGCTCCCACCACACTGCCAGCACTGTCAGTGGTCCCCCACACAGCCAGCACTGTCAGTGCTCCCCCACACAGCCAGCACTGTCAGTGCTCCCCACACAGCCAGCACTGTCAGTGCTCCCCACACAGCCAGCACTGTCAATGCTCCCCCCACACAGCAAGCACTGTCAGTGCTCCCACCACACAGCCAGCACTGTCAGTGCTCCCACCACACATCCAGCACTGTCAGTGCTCCCACCACACAGCTAGCACTGTCAGTGTTCCTCCCACACAGTCAGCACTGTCAGTGCTCCCCCACACACAGCCAGCACTGTCAGTGCTCCCACCACACAGCCAGCACTGTCAGTGCTCCTCCTACACAGCCAGCACTGTCAGTGCTCCCACCACACAGCCAGCACTATCAGTGCTCCTCCCACACAGCCAGCACGGTCAGTGCTTCCACCACACAGCCAGCACTGTCAGTGCTTCCACCACACAGCCAGCACTGTCAGTGCTCCTCCACACAGCTAGCACTGTCAGTGCTTCCACCACACAGCCAGCACTGTCAGTGCTCCCCCACACAGCCAGCACTGTCAGTGCTCCCACCAAACAGCCAGCGCTGTCAGTGCTCCCACCACACAGCCAGCACTGTCAGTGCTTCCACCACACAGCCAGCACTGTCAGTGCTCCTCCCACACACCCAGCACTGTCAGTGCTCCCACCACACAGCTAGCACTATCAGTGCTCCTCCCACACAGCCAGCACTGTCAGTGCTTCCACCACACAGCCAGCACTGTCAGTGCTTCCACCACACAGCCAGCACTGTCAGTGCTCCTCCACACAGCTAGCACTGTCAGTGCTTCCACCACACAGCCAGCACTGTCAGTGCTCCCCCACACAGCCAGCACTGTCAGTGCTCCCACCAAGCAGCCAGCGCTGTCAGTGCTCCCACCACACAGCCAGCACTGTCAGTGCTCCCACCACACAGCCAGCACTGTCAATGCACCCACCACACAGCCAGCACTGTCAGTGCTCCCCCCACACAGCCAGCACTGTTTTTGCTCCCCCCACACAGCCAGCACTGTCAGTGCTCCCCCACACAGACAGCACTGTCAGTGCTCCCCCACACAGCCAGCACTGTCAGTGCTCCCCCACACAGCCAGCACTGTCAGTGCTCCCCCACACAGCCAGCACTGTCAGTGCCCCCCCACACAACCAGCACTGTCCGTGCTCCCGCCACACAACCAGCATTGTCAGTGCTCCCCCCATAGAGCCAGCAGTGTCAGTGCTTCCCCCACACAGCCAGCTCTCTCAGTGCTTCCACCACACAGCCAGCACTGTCAGTGCTCCCCCACACAGCCAGCACAGTCAGTGCTCCCACCACACAGCCAGCACTGTCACTGCTCCCACCACGCAGCCAGCACTGTCACTGCTCCCACCACGCAGCCAGCACTGTCAGTGCTCCCCCACACAGCCAGCACTGTCAGTGCTCCCCCACACAGCCAGCATTGTCAGTGTCCCCCCACACAACCAGCACTGTCCGTGCTCCCGCCACACAACCAGCATTGTCAGTGCTCCCCCCATAGAGCCAGCACTGTCAGTGCTCCCCCCACACAACCAGCACTCTCAGTGCTTCCACCACACAGCCAGCACTGTCAGTGCTCCCCCACACAGCCAGCACTGTCAGTGATCCCAACACACAGCCAGCACTGCCAGTGCTCCCACCACACAGCCAGCACTGTCAGTGCTCCCTCCACACAGCCAGCACTGTCAGTGCTCCCCCCACACAGCCAGCACTGTCAGAGATCCCCCACACAGCCAGCACTGTCAGTGCTCCCACCACACAGCCAGCACTGTCAGTGATCCCACCACACAGCCAGCACTGTCAGTGATCCCACCACACAGCCAGCACTGTCAGTGCTCCCACCACCCAGCCAGCACTGTCAGTGCTCCAGCCATAAGGCCAGCACTGTCAGTGCTCCCGCCACAAGGCCAGCACTGTCAGTGCTCCCCCCACAGCCAGCACGGCCAGTGCCCCCCTCACAGCCAGCACTGTCAGTGCTCCCCCACACAGCCAGCACTGTCAGTGCTCCCCCACACAGCCAGCACTGTCAGTGCTCCCCACACAGCCAGCACTGTCAGTGCTCCCACCACACAGCCAGCACTGTCAGTGCTCCAACCACAGAGACAGCACTGTCAGTGCTCCCCACACAGTCAGCACTGTCAGTGCTCCCACCACACAGCCAGCACTGTCAGTGCTCCCACCACACAGCCAGCACTGTCAGTGCTCCCACCACACAGCCAGCACTGTCAGTGCTCCACCCACACAGCCAGCACTGTCAGTGCTACCCCCACACAGACAGCACTGTCAGTGCTCCCCACACAGCCAGCACTGACAGTGCTCCCCAACACAGCCAGCACTGTCAGTGCTCCCTAGACACAGCCAGCACTGTCAGTGCCCCCCACACAGCCAGCACTGTCAATGCTCCCACCACACTGCCAGCACTGTCAGTGCTCCCCCACACAGCCAGCACTGTCAGTGCGCCCCCACACAGCCAGCACTGTCAGTGCTCCCCACACAGCCAGCACTGTCAGTGCTCCCCACACAGCCAGCACTGTCAATGCTCCCCCCACACAGCAAGCACTGTCAGTGCTCCCACCACACAGCCAGCACTGTCAGTGCTCCCACCACACATCCAGCACTGTCAGTGCTCCCACCACACAGCTAGCACTGTCAGTGTTCCTCCCACACAGTCAGCACTGTCAGTGCTCCCCCACACACAGCCAGCACTGTCAGTGCTCCCACCACACAGCCAGCACTGTCAGTGCTCCTCCCACACAACCAGCACTGTCAGTGCTCCCACCACACAGCCAGCACTATCAGTGCTCCTCCCACACAGCCAGCACGGTCAGTGCTTCCACCACACAGCCAGCACTGTCAGTGCTTCCACCAAACAGCCAGCACTGTCAGTGCTCCTCCACACAGCTAGCACTGTCAGTGCTTCCACCACACAGCCAGCACTGTCAGTGCTCCCCACACAGCCAGCACTGTCAGTGCTCCCACCAAACAGCCAGCGCTGTCAGTGCTCCCACCACACAGCCAGCACTGTCAGTGCTTCCACCACACAGCCAGCACTGTCAGTGCTCCTCCCACACCCAGCACTGTCAGTGCTCCCACCACACAGCCAGCATTATCAGTGCTCCTCCCACACAGCCAGCACTGTCAGTGCTTCCACCACACAGCCAGCACTGTCAGTGCTTCCACCACACAGCCAGCACTGTCAGTGCTCCTCCACACAGCTAGCACTGTCAGTGCTTCCACCACACAGCCAGCACTGTCAGTGCTCCCCCACACAGCCAGCACTGTCAGTGCTCCCACCAAACAGCCAGCGCTGTCAGTGCTCCCACCACACAGCCAGCACTGTCAGTGCTCCCACCACACAGCCAGCACTGTCAATGCACCCACCACACAGCGAGCACTGTCAGTGCTCCCCCCACACAGCCAGCACTGTTTTTGCTCCCCCCACACAGCCAGCACTGTTAGTGCTCCCCCCACACAGACAGCACTGTCAGTGCTCCCCCACACAGCCAGCACTGTCAGTGCTCCCCAACACAGCCAGCCCTGTCAGTGCTCCCTAGACACAGCCAGCACTGTCAGTGCCCCCATACAGCCAGCACTGTCAGTGCTCCCACCACACTGCCAGCACTGTCAGTGCTCCCCCACACAGCCAGCACTGTCAGTGCTCCCCACAAAGCCAGGACTGTCAGTGCTCCCCCACACAGCCAGCACTGTCAGTGCTCCCCACACAGCCAGCACTGTCAGTGCTCCCCACACAGCCAGCTCTGTCAGTGCTCCCACCACACAGCGAGCACTGTCAGTGCTCCCCCCACACAGCCAGCACTGTCAGTGCTCCCCCACACAGCCAGCACTGTCAGTGCTCCCCCCACACAGACAGCACTACCAGTGCTCCCTCCACACAGCCAGCACTGTCAGTGCTCCCACCACACAGCCAGCACTGTGAGTGCTCCCCCGACACAGCCAGCACTGTCAGTGCTCCCCCACACAGCCAGCACTGTCAGTGCTCCCACCACACAGCCAGCACTGTCACTGCATCCACCACGCAGCCAGCACTGTCACTGCTCCCACCACGCAGCCAGCACTGTCAGTGCTCCCCCACACAGCCAGCACTGTCAGTGCTCCCCCAAACAGCCAGCACTGTCAGTGCCCCCCACACAATCAGCACTGTCCGTGCTCCCGCCACACTACGAGCATTGTCAGTGCTCCCCCCATAGAGCCAGCACTGTCAGTGCTCCCCCCACACAGCCAGCACTGTCAGTGCTTCCACCACACAGCCAGCACTGTCAGTGCTCCCCCACACAGCCAGCACTGTCAGTGATCCCAACACACAGCCAGCACTGCCAGTGCTCCCACCACACAGCCAGCACTGTCAGTGCTCCCTCCACACAGCCAGCACTATCAGTGCTCCCCCCACACAGCCAGCACTGTCAGAGATCCCGCCACACATCCAGCACTGTCAGTGCTCCCACCACACAGCCAGCACTGTCAGTGATCCCACCACACAGCCAGCACTGTCAGTGATCCCACCACACAGCCAGCACTGTCAGTGCTCCCACCACACAGCCAGCACTGTCAGTGCTCCCGCCATAAGGCCAGCACTGTCAGTGGTCCCGCCACAAGGCCAGCACTGTCAGTGCTCCCCCCACAGCCAGCACGGCCAGTGCCCCCCTCACAGCCAGCACTGCCAGTGCTCCCCCACACAGCCAGCACTGTCAGTGCTCCCCCACACAGCCAGCACTGTCAGTGCTCCCCACACAGCCAGCACTGTCAGTGCTCCCACCACGCAGCCAGCACTGTCAGTGCTCCCCCACACAGCCAGCACTGTCAGTGCTCCCCACACAGCCATCACTGTCAGTGCCCCCCTACACAACCAGCACTGTCCGTGCTCCCGCCACACAACCAGCATTGTCAGTGCTCCCCCCATAGAGCCAGCAGTGTCAGTGCTCCCCCCACACAGCCAGCTCTCTCAGTGCTTCCACCACACAGCCAGCACTGTCAGTGCTCCCCCACACAGCCAGCACTGTCAGTGCTCCCACCACACAACCAGCACTGTCACTGCTCCCACCACGCAGCCAGCACTGTCACTGCTCCCACCACGCAGCCAGCACTGTCAGTGCTCCCCCACACAGCCAGCACTGTCAGTGCTCCCCCACACAGCCAGCACTGTCAGTGCCCCCCCACACAACCAGCACTGTCCGTGCTCCCGCCACACAACCAGCATTGTCAGTGCTCCCCCCATAGAGCCAGCACTGTCAGTGCTCCCCCCACACAGCCAGCACTCTCAGTGCTTCCACCACACAGCCAGCACTGTCAGTGCTCCCCCACACAGCCAGCACTGTCAGTGATCCCAACACACAGCCAGCACTGCCAGTGCTCCCACCACAAAGCCGGCACTGTCAGTGCTCCCTCCACACAGCCAGCACTGTCAGTGCTCCCCCCACACAGCCAGCACTGTCAGAGATCCCCCCACACAGCCAGCACTGTCAGTGCTCCCACCACACAGCCAGCACTGTCAGTGATCCCACCACACAGCCAGCACTGTCAGTGCTCCCACCTCCCAGCCAGCACTGTCAGTGCTCCCGCCATAAGGCCAGCACTGTCAGTGCTCCCGCCACAAGGCCAGCACTGTCAGTGCTCCCCCCACAGCCAGCACGGCCAGTGCCCCCCTCACAGCCAGCACTGTCAGTGCTCCCCCACACAGCCAGCACTGTCTGTGCTCCCCCACACAGCCAGCACTGTCAGTGCTCCCCACACAGCCAGCACTGTCAGTGCTCCCACCACACAGCCAGCACTGTCAGTGCTCCCACCACAGAGACAGCACTGTCAGTGCTCCCCACACTGTCAGCACTGTCAGTGCTCCCACCACACAGCCAGCACTGTCAGTGCTCCCACCACACATCCAGCACTGTCAGTGCTCCCACCACACAGCCAGCACTGTCAGTGCTCCACCCACACAGCCAGCACTGTCAGTGCTCCCCCCACACAGACAGCACTGTCAGTGCTCCCCCACACAGCCAGCACTGACAGTGCTCCCCAACACAGCCAGCACTGTCAGAGCTCCCTAGACACAGCCAGCACTGTCAGTGCCCCCCACACAGCCAGCACTGTCAGTGCTCCCACCACACTGCCAGCACTGTCAGTGCTCCCCCACACAGCCAGCACTGTCAGTGCTCCCCCACACAGCCAGCACTGTCAGTGCTCCCCACACAGCCAGCACTGTCAGTGCTCCCCACACAGCCAGCACTGTCAATGCTCCCCCCACACAGCAAGCACTGTCAGTGCTCCCACCACACAGCCAGCACTGTCAGTGCTCCCACCACACATCCAGCACTGTCAGTGCTCCCACCACACAGCTAGCACTGTCAGTGCTCCTCCCACACAGTCAGCACTGTCAGTGCTCCCCCACACACAGCCAGCACTGTCAGTGCTCCCACCACACAGCCAGCACTGTCAGTGCTCCTCCCACACAGCCAGCACTGTCAGTGCTCCCACCACACAGCCAGCACTATCAGTGCTCCTCCCACACAGCCAGCACGGTCAGTGCTTCCACCACACAGCCAGCACTGTCAGTGCTTCCACCACACAGCCAGCACTATCAGTGCTCCTCCACACAGCTAGCACTGTCAGTGCTTCCACCACACAGCCAGCACTGTCAGTGCTCCCCACACAGCCAGCACTGTCAGTGCTCCCACCAAACAGCCAGCGCTGTCAGTGCTCCCACCACACAGCCAGCACTGTCAGTGCTTCCACCACACAGCCAGCACTGTCAGTGCTCCTCCCACACAGCCAGCACTGTCAGTGCTCCCACCACACAGCCAGCACTATCAGTGCTCCTCCCACACAGCCAGCACTGTCAGTGCTTCCACCACACAGCCAGCACTGTCAGTGCTTCCACCACACAGCCAGCACTGTCAGTGCTCCTCCACACAGCTAGCACTGTCAGTGCTTCCACCACACAGCCAGCACTGTCAGTGCTCCCCCACACAGCCAGCACTGTCAGTGCTCCCACCAAACAGCCAGCGCTGTCAGTGCTCCCACCACACAGCCAGCACTGTCAGTGCTCCCACCACACAGCCAGCACTGTCAATGCACCCACCACACAGCCAGCACTGTCAGTGCTCCCCCCACACAGCCAGCACTGTTTTTGCTCCCCCACACAGCCAGCACTGTCAGTGCTCCCCCCACACAGACAGCACTGTCAGTGCTCCCCCACACAGCCAGCACTGTCAGTGCTCCCCAACACAGCCAGCCCTGTCAGTGCTCCCTAGACACAGCCAGCACTGTCAGTGCCCCCATACAGCCAGCACTGTCAGTGCTCCCACCACACTGCCAGCACTGTCAGTGCTCCCCCACACAGCCAGCACTGTCAGTGCTCCCCACAAAGCCAGGACTGTCAGTGCTCCCCCACACAGCCAGCACTGTCAGTGCTCCCCACACAGCCAGCACTGTCAGTGCTCCCCACACAGCCAGCTCTGTCAGTGCTCCCGCCACACAGCGAGCACTGTCAGTGCTCCCCCCACACAGCCAGCACTGTCAGTGCTCCCCCCACACAGCCAGCACTGTCAGTGCTCCCCCCACACAGACAGCACTACCAGTGCTCCCTCCACACAGCCAGCACTGTCAGTGCTCCCACCACACAGCCAGCACTGTGAGTGCTCCCGCACACACAGCCAGCACTGTCAGTGCTCCCCCCACACAGCCAGCACTGTGACTGCTCCCCCGACACAGCCAGCACTGTCAGTGCTCCCCCACACAGCCAGCACTGTCAGTGCTCCCACCACACAGCCAGCACTGTCACTGCTCCCACCACGCACCCAGCACTGTCATTGCTCCCACCACGCAGCCAGCACTGTCAGTGCTCCCCCACACAGCCAGCACTGTCAGTGCTCCCCCACACAGCCAGCACTGTCAGTGCCCCCCCACACAACCAGCACTGTCCGTGCTCCCGCCACACTACCAGCATTGTCAGTGCTCCCCCCATAGAGCCAGCACTGTCAGTGCTCCCCCCACACAGCCGGCACTGTCAGTGCTTCCACCACACAGCCAGCACTGTCAGTGCTCCCCCACACAGCCAGCACTGTCAGTGATCCCAACACACAGCCAGCACTGTCAGTGCTCCCACCACACAGCCAGCACTGTCAGTGCTCCCTCCACACAGCCAGCACTGTCAGTGCTCCCCCCACACAGCCAGCACTGTCAGAGATCCCGCCACACAGCCAGCACTGTCAGTGCTCCCACCACACAGCCAGCACTGTCAGTGATCCCACCACACAGCCAGCACTGTCAGTGATCCCACCACACAGCCAGCACTGTCAGTGCTCCCACCACACAGCCAGCACTGTCAGTGCTCCCGCCATAAGGCCAGCACTGTCAGTGGTCCCGCCACAAGGCCAGCACTGTCAGGGCTCCCCCCACAGCCAGCACGGCCAGTGCCCCCCTCAGAGCCAGCACTGTCAGTGCTCCCCCACACAGCCAGCACTGTCAGTGCTCCCCCACACAGCCAGCACTGTCAGTGCTCCCCACACAGCCAGCACTGTCAGTGCTCCCACCACACATCCAGCACTGTCAGTGCTCCCACCACAGAGACAGCACTGTCAGTGCTCCCCACACAGTCAGCACTGTCAGTGCTCCCACCACACAGCCAGCACTGTCAGTGCTCCCACCACACAGCCAGCACTGTCAGCGCTCCCACCACACAGCCAGCGCTGTCAGTGCTCCCACCACACAGCCAGCGCTGTCAGTGCTCCCACCACAGAGCCAGCACTGTCAGTGCTCCCCCACACAGCCAGCACTGTCAGTGCTCCCACCACACAGCCAGCGCTGTCAGTGCTCCCACCACACAGCCAGCACTGTCAGTGCTCCCACCACAGAGCCAGCACTGTCAATGCACCCAACACACAGCCAGCGCTGTCAGTGCTCCCCCACACAGCCAGCACTGTCAGTGCTCCACCCACACAGCCAGCACTGTCAGTGCTCCCCCCACACAGACAGCACTGTCAGTGCTCCCCCACACAGCCAGCACTGTCGGTGCTCCCCCAAAACAGCCAGCACTGTCAGTGCTCCCTAGACACAGCCAGCACTGTCAGTGCCCCCCACACAGCCAGCACTGTCAGTGCTTCCACCACACTGCCAGCACTGTCAGTGCTCCCCCACACAGCCAGCACTGTCAGTGCTCCCCACACAGCCAGCACTGTCTGTGCTCCCCCACGCAGCCAGCACTGTCAGTGCTCCCCACACAGCCAGCACTGTCAGTGCTCCCCACACAGCCAGCACTGTCAATGCTCCCCCCACACAGCAAGCACTGTCAGTGCTCCCACCACACAGCCAGCACTGTCAGTGCTCCCACCACACAGCCAGCACTGTCAGTGCTCCCACCACACAGCCAGCACTGTCAGTGCTCCTCCCACACAGTCAGCACTGTCAGTGCTCCCCCACACACAGCCAGCACTGTCAGTGCTCCCACCACGCAGCCAGCACTGTCAGTGCTCCTCCCACACAGCCAGCACTGTCAGTGCTTCCACCACACAGCCAACACTGTCAGTGCTCCTCCCACACAGCCAGCACTGTCAGTGCTCCCACCACACAGCCAGCACTATCAGTGCTCCTCCCACACAGCTAGCACTGTCAGTGCTTCCAACACACAGCCAACACTGTCAGTGCTCCTCCACACAGCTAGCACTGTCAGTGCTTCCACCACACAGCCAGCACTGTCAGTGCTCCTACCACACAGCCAGCACTGTCAGTGCTCCCACCACACAGCCAGCGCTGTCTGTGCTCCCACCACACAGCCAGCGCTGTCAGTGCTCCCACCACACAGCCAGCACTGTCAGTGCTCCCCCACACAGCCAGCACTGTCAGTGCTCCCACCAAACAGCGAGCGCTGTCAGTGCTCCCACCACACAGCCAGCACTGTCAGTGCTCCCACCACACAGCCAGCACTGTCAATGCACCCACCACACAGCCAGCACTGTCAGTGCTCCCCCCACACAGCCAGCACTGTTTTTGCTCCCCCCACACAGCCAGCACTGTCAGTGCTCCCCACACAGACAGCACTGTCAATGCTCCCCCACACAGCCAGCACTGTCAGTGCTCCCCAACACAGCCAGCCCTGTCAGTGCTGCCTAGACACAGCCAGCACTGTCAGTGCCCCCCATACAGCCAGCACTGTCAGTGCTCCCACCACACTGCCAGCACTGTCAGTGCTCCCCCACACAGCCAGCACTGTCAGTGCTCCCCACACAGCCAGCACTGTCAGTGCTCCCCCACACAGCCAGCACTGTCAGTGCTCCCCACAAAGCCAGGACTGTCAGTGCTCCCCCACACAGCCAGCACTGTCAGTGCTCCCCACACAGCCAGCACTGTCAGTGCTCCCCACACAGCCAGCTCTGTCAGTGCTCCCACCACACAGCGAGCACTGTCAGTGCTCCCCCCACACAGCCAGCACTGTCAGTGCTCCCCCACACAGCCAGCACTGTCAGTGCTCCCCCCACACAGACAGCACTACCAGTGCTCCCTCCACACAGCCAGCACTGTCAGTGCTCCCACCACACAGCCAGCACTGTGAGTGCTCCCGCACACACAGCCAGCACTGTCAGTGCTCCCCCCACACAGCCAGCACTGTGACTGCTCCCCCGACACAGCCAGCACTGTCAGTGCTCCCCCACACAGCCAGCACTGTCAGTGCTCCCACCACACAGCCAGCACTGTCACTGCATCCACCACGCAGCCAGCACTGTCACTGCTCCCACCACGCAGCCAGCACTGTCAGTGCTCCCCCACACAGCCAGCACTGTCAGTGCTCCCCCAAACAGCCAGCACTGTCAGTGCCCCCCACACAATCAGCACTGTCCGTGCTCCCGCCACACTACGAGCATTGTCAGTGCTCCCCCCATAGAGCCAGCACTGTCAGTGCTCCCCCCACACAGCCAGCACTGTCAGTGCTTCCACCACACAGCCAGCACTGTCAGTGCTCCCCCACACAGCCAGCACTGTCAGTGATCCCAACACACAGCCAGCACTGCCAGTGCTCCCACCACACAGCCAGCACTGTCAGTGCTCCCTCCACACAGCCAGCACTATCAGTGCTCCCCCCACACAGCCAGCACTGTCAGAGATCCCGCCACACATCCAGCACTGTCAGTGCTCCCACCACACAGCCAGCACTGTCAGTGATCCCACCACACAGCCAGCACTGTCAGTGATCCCACCACACAGCCAGCACTGTCAGTGCTCCCACCACACAGCCAGCACTGTCAGTGCTCCCGCCATAAGGCCAGCACTGTCAGTGGTCCCGCCACAAGGCCAGCACTGTCAGTGCTCCCCCCACAGCCAGCACGGCCAGTGCCCCCCTCACAGCCAGCACTGCCAGTGCTCCCCCACACAGCCAGCACTGTCAGTGCTCCCCCACACAGCCAGCACTGTCAGTGCTCCCCACACAGCCAGCACTGTCAGTGCTCCCACCACGCAGCCAGCACTGTCAGTGCTCCCCCACACAGCCAGCACTGTCAGTGCTCCCCACACAGCCAGCACTGTCAGTGCCCCCCCACACAACCAGCACTGTCCGTGCTCCCGCCACACAACCAGCATTGTCAGTGCTCCCCCCATAGAGCCAGCAGTGTCAGTGCTCCCCCCACACAGCCAGCTCTCTCAGTGCTTCCACCACACAGCCAGCACTGTCAGTGCTCCCCCACACAGCCAGCACTGTCAGTGCTCCCACCACACAACCAGCACTGTCACTGCTCCCACCACGCAGCCAGCACTGTCACTGCTCCCACCACGCAGCCAGCACTGTCAGTGCTCCCCCACACAGCCAGCACTGTCAGTGCTCCCCCACACAGCCAGCACTGTCAGTGCCCCCCCACACAACCAGCACTGTCCGTGCTCCCGCCACACAACCAGCATTGTCAGTGCTCCCCCCATAGAGCCAGCACTGTCAGTGCTCCCCCCACACAGCCAGCACTCTCAGTGCTTCCACCACACAGCCAGCACTGTCAGTGCTCCCCCACACAGCCAGCACTGTCACTGATCCCAACACACAGCCAGCACTGCCAGTGCTCCCACCACACAGCCGGCACTGTCAGTGCTCCCTCCACACAGCCAGCACTGTCAGTGCTCCCCCCACACAGCCAGCACTGTCAGAGATCCCCCCACACAGCCAGCACTGTCAGTGCTCCCACCACACAGCCAGCACTGTCAGTGATCCCACCACACAGCCAGCACTGTCAGTGCTCCCACCTCCCAGCCAGCACTGTCAGTGCTCCCGCCATAAGGCCAGCACGGTCAGTGCTCCCGCCACAAGGCCAGCACTGTCAGTGCTCCCCCCACAGCCAGCACGGCCAGTGCCCCCCTCACAGCCAGCACTGTCAGTGCTCCCCCACACAGCCAGCACTGTCTGTGCTCCCCCACACAGCCAGCACTGTCAGTGCTCCCCACACAGCCAGCACTGTCAGTGCTCCCACCACACAGCCAGCACTGTCAGTGCTCCCACCACAGAGACAGCACTGTCAGTGCTCCCCACACAGTCAGCACTGTCAGTGCTCCCACCACACAGCCAGCACTGTCAGTGCTCCCACCACACATCCAGCACTGTCAGTGCTCCCACCACACAGCCAGCACTGTCAGTGCTCCACCCACACAGCCAGCACTGTCAGTGCTCCCCCCACACAGACAGCACTGTCAGTGCTCCCCACACAGCCAGCACTGACAGTGCTCCCCAACACAGCCAGCACTGTCAGAGCTCCCTAGACACAGCCAGCACTGTCAGTGCCCCCCACACAGCCAGCACTGTCAGTGCTCCCACCACACTGCCAGCACTGTCAGTGCTCCCCCACACAGCCAGCACTGTCAGTGCTCCCCCACACAGCCAGCACTGTCAGTGCTCCCCACACAGCCAGCACTGTCAGTGCTCCCCACACAGCCAGCACTGTCAATGCTCCCCCCACACAGCAAGCACTGTCAGTGCTCCCACCACACAGCCAGCACTGTCAGTGCTCCCACCACACATCCAGCACTGTCAGTGCTCCCACCACACAGCTAGCACTGTCAGTGCTCCTCCCACACAGTCAGCACTGTCAGTGCTCCCCCACACACAGCCAGCACTGTCAGTGCTCCCACCACACAGCCAGCACTGTCAGTGCTCCTCCCACACAGCCAGCACTGTCAGTGCTCCCACCACACAGCCAGCACTATCAGTGCTCCTCCCACACAGCCAGCACGGTCAGTGCTTCCACCACACAGCCAGCACTGTCAGTGCTTCCACCACACAGCCAGCACTGTCAGTGCTCCTCCACACAGCTAGCACTGTCAGTGCTTCCACCACACAGCCAGCACTGTCAGTGCTCCCCACACAGCCAGCACTGTCAGTGCTCCCATCAAACAGCCAGCGCTGTCAGTGCTCCCACCACACAGCCAGCACTGTCAGTGCTTCCACCACACAGCCAGCACTGTCAGTGCTCCCCCACACAGCCAGCACTGTCAGTGATCCCAACACACAGCCAGCACTGCCAGTGCTCCCACCACACAGCCGGCACTGTCAGTGCTCCCTCCACACAGCCAGCACTGTCAGTGCTCCCCCCACACAGCCAGCACTGTCAGAGATCCCCCCACACAGCCAGCACTGTCAGTGCTCCCACCACACAGCCAGCACTGTCAGTGATCCCACCACACAGCCAGCACTGTCAGTGCTCCCACCTCCCAGCCAGCACTGTCAGTGCTCCCGCCATAAGGCCAGCACTGTCAGTGCTCCCGCCACAAGGCCAGCACTGTCAGTGCTCCCCCCACAGCCAGCACGGCCAGTGCCCCCCTCACAGCCAGCACTGTCAGTGCTCCCCCACACAGCCAGCACTGTCTGTGCTCCCCCACACAGCCAGCACTGTCAGTGCTCCCCACACAGCCAGCACTGTCAGTGCTCCCACCACACAGCCAGCACTGTCAGTGCTCCCACCACAGAGACAGCACTGTCAGTGCTCCCCACACAGTCAGCACTGTCAGTGCTCCCACCACACAGCCAGCACTGTCAGTGCTCCCACCACACATCCAGCACTGTCAGTGCTCCCACCACACAGCCAGCACTGTCAGTGCTCCACCCACACAGCCAGCACTGTCAGTGCTCCCCCCACACAGACAGCACTGTCAGTGCTCCCCCACACAGCCAGCACTGACAGTGCTCCCCAACACAGCCAGCACTGTCAGAGCTCCCTAGACACAGCCAGCACTGTCAGTGCCCCCCACACAGCCAGCACTGTCAGTGCTCCCACCACACTGCCAGCACTGTCAGTGCTCCCCCACACAGCCAGCACTGTCAGTGCTCCCCCACACAGCCAGCACTGTCAGTGCTCCCCACACAGCCAGCACTGTCAGTGCTCCCCACACAGCCAGCACTGTCAATGCTCCCCCCACACAGCAAGCACTGTCAGTGCTCCCACCACACAGCCAGCACTGTCAGTGCTCCCACCACACATCCAGCACTGTCAGTGCTCCCACCACACAGCTAGCACTGTCAGTGCTCCTCCCACACAGTCAGCACTGTCAGTGCTCCCCCACACACAGCCAGCACTGTCAGTGCTCCCACCACACAGCCAGCACTGTCAGTGCTCCTCCCACACAGCCAGCACTGTCAGTGCTCCCACCACACAGCCAGCACTATCAGTGCTCCTCCCACACAGCCAGCACGGTCAGTGCTTCCACCACACAGCCAGCACTGTCAGTGCTTCCACCACACAGCCAGCACTGTCAGTGCTCCTCCACACAGCTAGCACTGTCAGTGCTTCCACCACACAGCCAGCACTGTCAGTGCTCCCCACACAGCCAGCACTGTCAGTGCTCCCACCAAACAGCCAGCGCTGTCAGTGCTCCCACCACACAGCCAGCACTGTCAGTGCTTCCACCACACAGCCAGCACTGTCAGTGCTCCTCCCACACAGCCAGCACTGTCAGTGCTCCCACCACACAGCCAGCACTATCAGTGCTCCTCCCACACAGCCAGCACTGTCAGTGCTTCCACCACACAGCCAGCACTGTCAGTGCTTCCACCACACAGCCAGCACTGTCAGTGCTCCTCCACACAGCTAGCACTGTCAGTGCTTCCACCACACAGCCAGCACTGTCAGTGCTCCCCCACACAGCCAGCACTGTCAGTGCTCCCACCAAACAGCCAGCGCTGTCAGTGCTCCCACCACACAGCCAGCACTGTCAGTGCTCCCACCACACAGCCAGCACTGTCAATGCACCCACCACACAGCCAGCACTGTCAGTGCTCCCCCCACACAGCCAGCACTGTTTTTGCTCCCCCCACACAGCCAGCACTGTCAGTGCTCCCCCCACACAGACAGCACTGTCAGTGCTCCCCCACACAGCCAGCACTGTCAGTGCTCCCCAACACAGCCAGCCCTGTCAGTGCTCCCTAGACACAGCCAGCACTGTCAGTGCCCCCATACAGCCAGCACTGTCAGTGCTCCCACCACACTGCCAGCACTGTCAGTGCTCCCCCACACAGCCAGCACTGTCAGTGCTCCCCACAAAGCCAGGACTGTCAGTGCTCCCCCACACAGCCAGCACTGTCAGTGCTCCCCACACAGCCAGCACTGTCAGTGCTCCCCACACAGCCAGCTCTGTCAGTGCTCCCACCACACAGCGAGCACTGTCAGTGCTCCCCACACACAGCCAGCACTGTCAGTGCTCCCCCCACACAGCCAGCACTGTCAGTGCTCCCCCCACACAGACAGCACTACCAGTGCTCCCTCCACACAGCCAGCACTGTCAGTGCTCCCACCACACAGCCAGCACTGTGAGTGCTCCCGCACACACAGCCAGCACTGTCAGTGCTCCCCCCACACAGCCAGCACTGTGACTGCTCCCCCGACACAGCCAGCACTGTCAGTGCTCCCCCACACAGCCAGCACTGTCAGTGCTCCCACCACACAGCCAGCACTGTCACTGCTCCCACCACGCACCCAGCACTGTCATTGCTCCCACCACGCAGCCAGCACTGTCAGTGCTCCCCCACACAGCCAGCACTGTCAGTGCTCCCCCACACTACCAGCATTGTCAGTGCTCCCCCCATAGAGCCAGCACTGTCAGTGCTCCCCCCACACAGCCGGCACTGTCAGTGCTTCCACCACACAGCCAGCACTGTCAGTGCTCCCCCACACAGCCAGCACTGTCAGTGATCCCAACACACAGCCAGCACTGTCAGTACTCCCACCACACAGCCAGCACTGTCAGTGCTCCCTCCACACAGCCAGCACTGTCAGTGCTCCCCCCACACAGCCAGCACTGTCAGAGATCCCGCCACACAGCCAGCACTGTCAGTGCTCCCACCACACAGCCAGCACTGTCAGTGATCCCACCACACAGCCAGCACTGTCAGTGATCCCACCACACAGCCAGCACTGTCAGTGCTCCCACCACACAGCCAGCACTGTCAGTGCTCCCGCCATAAGGCCAGCACTGTCAGTGGTCCCGCCACAAGGCCAGCACTGTCAGGGCTCCCCCACAGCCAGCACGGCCAGTGCCCCCCTCAGAGCCAGCACTGTCAGTGCTCCCCCACACAGCCAGCACTGTCAGTGCTCCCCCACACAGCCAGCACTGTCAGTGCTCCCCACACAGCCAGCACTGTCAGTGCTCCCACCACACATCCAGCACTGTCAGTGCTCCCACCACAGAGACAGCACTGTCAGTGCTCCCCACACAGTCAGCACTGTCAGTGCTCCCACCACACAGCCAGCACTGTCAGTGCTCCCACCACACAGCCAGCACTGTCAGCGCTCCCACCACACAGCCAGCGCTGTCAGTGCTCCCACCACACAGCCAGCGCTGTCAGTGCTCCCACCACAGAGCCAGCACTGTCAGTGCTCCCCCACACAGCCAGCACTGTCAGTGCTCCCACCACACAGCCAGCGCTGTCAGTGCTCCCACCACACAGCCAGCACTGTCAGTGCTCCCACCACAGAGCCAGCACTTTCAATGCACCCAACACACAGCCAGCGCTGTCAGTGCTCCCCCACACAGCCAGCACTGTCAGTGCTCCACCCACACAGCCAGCACTGTCAGTGCTCCCCCCACACAGACAGCACTGTCAGTGCTCCCCCACACAGCCAGCACTGTCAGTGCTCCCCCAAAACAGCCAGCACTGTCAGTGCTCCCTAGACACAGCCAGCACTGTCAGTGCCCCCCACACAGCCAGCACTGTCAGTGCTTCCACCACACTGCCAGCACTGTCAGTGCTCCCCACACAGCCAGCACTGTCAGTGCTCCCCACACAGCCAGCACTGTCAGTGCTCCCCCACACAGCCAGCACTGTCAGTGCTCCCCACACAGCCAGCACTGTCAGTGCTCCCCACACAGCCAGCACTGTCAATGCTCCCCCCACACAGCAAGCACTGTCAGTGCTCCCACCACACAGCCAGCACTGTCAGTGCTCCCACCACACAGCCAGCACTGTCAGTGCTCCCACCACACAGCCAGCACTGTCAGTGCTCCTCCCACACAGTCAGCACTGTCAGTGCTCCCCCACACACAGCCAGCACTGTCAGTGCTCCCACCACGCAGCCAGCACTGTCAGTGATCCCACCACACAGCCAGCACTGTCAGTGATCCCACCACACAGCCAGCACTGTCAGTGCTCCCACCACACAGCCAGCACTGTCAGTGCTCCCGCCATAAGGCCAGCACTGTCAGTGGTCCCGCCACAAGGCCAGCACTGTCAGGGCTCCCCCCACAGCCAGCACGGCCAGTGCCCCCCTCAGAGCCAGCACTGTCAGTGCTCCCCCACACAGCCAGCACTGTCAGTGCTCCCCCACACAGCCAGCACTGTCAGTGCTCCCCACACAGCCAGCACTGTCAGTGCTCCCACCACACATCCAGCACTGTCAGTGCTCCCACCACAGAGACAGCACTGTCAGTGCTCCCCACACAGTCAGCACTGTCAGTGCTCCCACCACACAGCCAGCACTGTCAGTGCTCCCACCACACAGCCAGCACTGTCAGCGCTCCCACCACACAGCCAGCGCTGTCAGTGCTCCCACCACACAGCCAGCGCTGTCAGTGCTCCCACCACAGAGCCAGCACTGTCAGTGCTCCCCCACACAGCCAGCACTGTCAGTGCTCCCACCACACAGCCAGCGCTGTCAGTGCTCCCACCACACAGCCAGCACTGTCAGTGCTCCCACCACAGAGCCAGCACTGTCAATGCACCCAACACACAGCCAGCGCTGTCAGTGCTCCCCCACACAGCCAGCACTGTCAGTGCTCCACCCACACAGCCAGCACTGTCAGTGCTCCCCCCACACAGACAGCACTGTCAGTGCTCCCCCACACAGCCAGCACTGTCAGTGCTCCCCAAAACAGCCAGCACTGTCAGTGCTCCCTAGACACAGCCAGCACTGTCAGTGCCCCCCACACAGCCAGCACTGTCAGTGCTTCCACCACACTGCCAGCACTGTCAGTGCTCCCCCACACAGCCAGCACTGTCAGTGCTCCCCACACAGCCAGCACTGTCAGTGCTCCCCCACACAGCCAGCACTGTCAGTGCTCCCCACACAGCCAGCACTGTCAGTGCTCCCCACACAGCCAGCACTGTCAATGCTCCCCCCACACAGCAAGCACTGTCAGTGCTCCCACCACACAGCCAGCACTGTCAGTGCTCCCACCACACAGCCAGCACTGTCAGTGCTCCCACCACACAGCCAGCACTGTCAGTGCTCCTCCCACACAGTCAGCACTGTCAGTGCTCCCCCACACACAGCCAGCACTGTCAGTGCTCCCACCACGCAGCCAGCACTGTCAGTGCTCCTCCCACACAGCCAGCACTGTCAGTGCTTCCACCACACAGCCAACACTGTCAGTGCTCCTCCCACACAGCCAGCACTGTCAGTGCTCCCACCACACAGCCAGCACTATCAGTGCTCCTCCCACACAGCTAGCACTGTCAGTGCTTCCAACACACAGCCAACACTGTCAGTGCTCCTCCACACAGCTAGCACTGTCAGTGCTTCCACCACACAGCCAGCACTGTCAGTGCTCCTACCACACAGCCAGCACTGTCAGTGCTCCCACCACACAGCCAGCGCTGTCTGTGCTCCCACCACACAGCCAGCGCTGTCAGTGCTCCCACCACACAGCCAGCACTGTCAGTGCTCCCCCACACAGCCAGCACTGTCAGTGCTCCCACCAAACAGCGAGCGCTGTCAGTGCTCCCACCACACAGCCAGCACTGTCAGTGCTCCCACCACACAGCCAGCACTGTCAATGCACCCACCACACAGCCAGCACTGTCAGTGCTCCCCCCACACAGCCAGCACTGTTTTTGCTCCCCCCACACAGCCAGCACTGTCAGTGCTCCCCACACAGACAGCACTGTCAATGCTCCCCCACACAGCCAGCATTGTCAGTGCTCCCCAACACAGCCAGCCCTGTCAGTGCTGCCTAGACACAGCCAGCACTGTCAGTGCCCCCCATACAGCCAGCACTGTCAGTGCTCCCACCACACTGCCAGCACTGTCAGTGCTCCCCCACACAGCCAGCACTGTCAGTGCTCCCCACACAGCCAGCACTGTCAGTGCTCCCCCACACAGCCAGCACTGTCAGTGCTCCCCACAAAGCCAGGACTGTCAGTGCTCCCCCACACAGCCAGCACTGTCAGTGCTCCCCACACAGCCAGCACTGTCAGTGCTCCCCACACAGCCAGCTCTGTCAGTGCTCCCACCACACAGCGAGCACTGTCAGTGCTCCCCCCACACAGCCAGCACTGTCAGTGCTCCCCCACACAGCCAGCACTGTCAGTGCTCCCCCCACACAGACAGCACTACCAGTGCTCCCTCCACACAGCCAGCACTGTCAGTGCTCCCACCACACAGCCAGCACTGTGAGTGCTCCCGCACACACAGCCAGCACTGTCAGTGCTCCCCCCACACAGCCAGCACTGTGACTTCTCCCCCGACACAGCCAGCACTGTCAGTGCTCCCCCACACAGCCAGCACTGTCAGTGCTCCCACCACACAGCCAGCACTGTCACTGCATCCACCACGCAGCCAGCACTGTCACTGCTCCCACCACGCAGCCAGCACTGTCAGTGCTCCCCCACACAGCCAGCACTGTCAGTGCTCCCCCAAACAGCCAGCACTTTCAGTGCCCCCCACACAATCAGCACTGTCCGTGCTCCCGCCACACTACGAGCATTGTCAGTGCTCCCCCCATAGAGCCAGCACTGTCAGTGCTCCCCCCACACAGCCAGCACTGTCAGTGCTTCCACCACACAGCCAGCACTGTCAGTGCTCCCCCACACAGCCAGCACTGTCAGTGATCCCAACACACAGCCAGCACTGCCAGTGCTCCCACCACACAGCCAGCACTGTCAGTGCTCCCTCCACATAGCCAGCACTATCAGTGCTCTCCCCACACAGCCAGCACTGTCAGAGATCCCGCCACACATCCAGCACTGTCAGTGCTCCCACCACACAGCCAGCACTGTCAGTGATCCCACCACACAGCCAGCACTGTCAGTGATCCCACCACACAGCCAGCACTGTCAGTGCTCCCACCACACAGCCAGCACTGTCAGTGCTCCCGCCATAAGGCCAGCACTGTCAGTGGTCCCGCCACAAGGCCAGCACTGTCAGTGCTCCCCCCACAGCCAGCACGGCCAGTGCCCCCCTCACAGCCAGCACTGCCAGTGCTCCCCCACACAGCCAGCACTGTCAGTGCTCCCCCACACAGCCAGCACTGTCAGTGCTCCCCACACAGCCAGCACTGTCAGTGCTCCCACCACGCAGCCAGCACTGTCAGTGCTCCCCCACACAGCCAGCACTGTCAGTGCTCCCCACACAGCCAGCACTGTCAGTGCCCCCCCACACAACCAGCACTGTCCGTGCTCCCGCCACACAACCAGCATTGTCAGTGCTCCCCCCATAGAGCCAGCAGTGTCAGTGCTCCCCCCACACAGCCAGCTCTCTCAGTGCTTCCACCACACAGCCAGCACTGTCAGTGCTCCCCCACACAGCCAGCACTGTCAGTGCTCCCACCACACAACCAGCACTGTCACTGCTCCCACCACGCAGCCAGCACTGTCACTGCTCCCACCACGCAGCCAGCACTGTCAGTGCTCCCCCACACAGCCAGCACTGTCAGTGCTCCCCCACACAGCCAGCACTGTCAGTGCCCCCCCACACAACCAGCACTGTCCGTGCTCCCGCCACACAACCAGCATTGTCAGTGCTCCCCCCATAGAGCCAGCACTGTCAGTGCTCCCCCCACACAGCCAGCACTCTCAGTGCTTCCACCACACAGCCAGCACTGTCAGTGCTCCCCCACACAGCCAGCACTGTCAGTGATCCCAACACACAGCCAGCACTGCCAGTGCTCCCACCACACAGCCGGCACTGTCAGTGCTCCCTCCACACAGCCAGCACTGTCAGTGCTCCCCCCACACAGCCAGCACTGTCAGAGATCCCCCCACACAGCCAGCACTGTCAGTGCTCCCACCACACAGCCAGCACTGTCAGTGATCCCACCACACAGCCAGCACTGTCAGTGCTCCCACCTCCCAGCCAGCACTGTCAGTGCTCCCGCCATAAGGCCAGCACTGTCAGTGCTCCCGCCACAAGGCCAGCACTGTCAGTGCTCCCCCCACAGCCAGCACGGCCAGTGCCCCCCTCACAGCCAGCACTGTCAGTGCTCCCCCACACAGCCAGCACTGTCTGTGCTCCCCCACACAGCCAGCACTGTCAGTGCTCCCCACACAGCCAGCACTGTCAGTGCTCCCACCACACAGCCAGCACTGTCAGTGCTCCCACCACAGAGACAGCACTGTCAGTGCTCCCCACACAGTCAGCACTGTCAGTGCTCCCACCACACAGCCAGCACTGTCAGTGCTCCCACCACACATCCAGCACTGTCAGTGCTCCCACCACACAGCCAGCACTGTCAGTGCTCCACCCACACAGCCAGCACTGTCAGTGCTCCCCCCACACAGACAGCACTGTCAGTGCTCCCCCACACAGCCAGCACTGACAGTGCTCCCCAACACAGCCAGCACTGTCAGAGCTCCCTAGACACAGCCAGCACTGTCAGTGCCCCCCACACAGCCAGCACTGTCAGTGCTCCCACCACACTGCCAGCACTGTCAGTGCTCCCCCACACAGCCAGCACTGTCAGTGCTCCCCCACACAGCCAGCACTGTCAGTGCTCCCCACACAGCCAGCACTGTCAGTGCTCCCCACACAGCCAGCACTGTCAATGCTCCCCCACACAGCAAGCACTGTCAGTGCTCCCACCACACAGCCAGCACTGTCAGTGCTCCCACCACACATCCAGCACTGTCAGTGCTCCCACCACACAGCCAGCACTGTCAGTGCTCCCCCACACAGCCAGCACTGTCAGTGCTCCCACCACACAGCCAGCACTGTCACTGCTCCCACCACGCACCCAGCACTGTCATTGCTCCCACCACGCAGCCAGCACTGTCAGTGCTCCCCCACACAGCCAGCACTGTCAGTGCTCCCCCACACAGCCAGCACTGTCAGTGCCCCCCCACACAACCAGCACTGTCCGTGCTCCCGCCACACTACCAGCATTGTCAGTGCTCCCCCCATAGAGCCAGCACTGTCAGTGCTCCCACCACACAGCCAGCACTGTCAGTGCTCCCACCACACATCCAGCACTGTCAGTGCTCCCCCCACACAGACAGCACTGTCAGTGCTCCCCCACACAGCCAGCACTGACAGTGCTCCCCAACACAGCCAGCACTGTCAGAGCTCCCTAGACACAGCCAGCACTGTCAGTGCCCCCCACACAGCCAGCACTGTCAGTGCTCCCACCACACTGCCAGCACTGTCAGTGCTCCCCCACACAGCCAGCACTGTCAGTGCTCCCCCACACAGCCAGCACTGTCAGTGCTCCCCACACAGCCAGCACTGTCAGTGCTCCCCACACAGCCAGCACTGTCAATGCTCCCCCCACACAGCAAGCACTGTCAGTGCTCCCACCACACAGCCAGCACTGTCAGTGCTCCCACCACACATCCAGCACTGTCAGTGCTCCCACCACACAGCCAGCACTGTCAGTGCTCCCCCACACAGCCAGCACTGTCAGTGCTCCCACCACACAGCCAGCACTGTCACTGCTCCCACCACGCACCCAGCACTGTCATTGCTCCCACCACGCAGCCAGCACTGTCAGTGCTCCCCCACACAGCCAGCACTGTCAGTGCTCCCCCACACAGCCAGCACTGTCAGTGCCCCCCCACACAACCAGCACTGTCCGTGCTCCCGCCACACTACCAGCATTGTCAGTGCTCCCCCCATAGAGCCAGCACTGTCAGTGCTCCCCCCACACAGCCGGCACTGTCAGTGCTTCCACCACACAGCCAGCACTGTCAGTGCTCCCCCACACAGCCAGCACTGTCAGTGATCCCAACACACAGCCAGCACTGTCAGTGCTCCCACCACACAGCCAGCACTGTCAGTGCTCCCTCCACACAGCCAGCACTGTCAGTGCTCCCCCCACACAGCCAGCACTGTCAGAGATCCCGCCACACAGCCAGCACTGTCAGTGCTCCCACCACACAGCCAGCACTGTCAGTGATCCCACCACACAGCCAGCACTGTCAGTGATCCCACCACACAGCCAGCACTGTCAGTGCTCCCACCACACAGCCAGCACTGTCAGTGCTCCCGCCATAAGGCCAGCACTGTCAGTGGTCCCGCCACAAGGCCAGCACTGTCAGGGCTCCCCCACAGCCAGCACGGCCAGTGCCCCCCTCAGAGCCAGCACTGTCAGTGCTCCCCCACACAGCCAGCACTGTCAGTGCTCCCCCACACAGCCAGCACTGTCAGTGCTCCCCACACAGCCAGCACTGTCAGTGCTCCCACCACACATCCAGCACTGTCAGTGCTCCCACCACAGAGACAGCACTGTCAGTGCTCCCCACACAGTCAGTACTGTCAGTGCTCCCACCACACAGCCAGCACTGTCAGTGCTCCCACCACACAGCCAGCACTGTCAGCGCTCCCACCACACAGCCAGCGCTGTCAGTGCTCCCACCACACAGCCAGCGCTGTCAGTGCTCCCACCACAGAGCCAGCACTGTCAGTGCTCCCCCACACAGCCAGCACTGTCAGTGCTCCCACCACACAGCCAGCGCTGTCAGTGCTCCCACCACACAGCCAGCACTGTCAGTGCTCCCACCACAGAGCCAGCACTGTCAATGCACCCAACACACAGCCAGCGCTGTCAGTGCTCCCCCACACAGCCAGCACTGTCAGTGCTCCACCCACACAGCCAGCACTGTCAGTGCTCCCCCCACACAGACAGCACTGTCAGTGCTCCCCCACACAGCCAGCACTGTCAGTGCTCCCCCAAAACAGCCAGCACTGTCAGTGCTCCCTAGACACAGCCAGCACTGTCAGTGCCCCCCACACAGCCAGCACTGTCAGTGCTTCCACCACACTGCCAGCACTGTCAGTGCTCCCCACACAGCCAGCACTGTCAGTGCTCCCCACACAGCCAGCACTGTCAGTGCTCCCCCACACAGCCAGCACTGTCAGTGCTCCCCACACAGCCAGCACTGTCAGTGCTCCCCACACAGCCAGCACTGTCAATGCTCCCCCCACACAGCAAGCACTGTCAGTGCTCCCACCACACAGCCAGCACTGTCAGTGCTCCCACCACACAGCCAGCACTGTCAGTGCTCCCACCACACAGCCAGCACTGTCAGTGCTCCTCCCACACAGTCAGCACTGTCAGTGCTCCCCCACACACAGCCAGCACTGTCAGTGCTCCCACCACGCAGCCAGCACTGTCAGTGATCCCACCACACAGCCAGCACTGTCAGTGATCCCACCACACAGCCAGCACTGTCAGTGCTCCCACCACACAGCCAGCACTGTCAGTGCTCCCGCCATAAGGCCAGCACTGTCAGTGGTCCCGCCACAAGGCCAGCACTGTCAGGGCTCCCCCCACAGCCAGCACGGCCAGTGCCCCCCTCAGAGCCAGCACTGTCAGTGCTCCCCCACACAGCCAGCACTGTCAGTGCTCCCCCACACAGCCAGCACTGTCAGTGCTCCCCACACAGCCAGCACTGTCAGTGCTCCCACCACACATCCAGCACTGTCAGTGCTCCCACCACAGAGACAGCACTGTCAGTGCTCCCCACACAGTCAGCACTGTCAGTGCTCCCACCACACAGCCAGCACTGTCAGTGCTCCCACCACACAGCCAGCACTGTCAGCGCTCCCACCACACAGCCAGCGCTGTCAGTGCTCCCACCACACAGCCAGCGCTGTCAGTGCTCCCACCACAGAGCCAGCACTGTCAGTGCTCCCCCACACAGCCAGCACTGTCAGTGCTCCCACCACACAGCCAGCGCTGTCAGTGCTCCCACCACACAGCCAGCACTGTCAGTGCTCCCACCACAGAGCCAGCACTGTCAATGCACCCAACACACAGCCAGCGCTGTCAGTGCTCCCCCACACAGCCAGCACTGTCAGTGCTCCACCCACACAGCCAGCACTGTCAGTGCTCCCCCCACACAGACAGCACTGTCAGTGCTCCCCCACACAGCCAGCACTGTCAGTGCTCCCCAAAACAGCCAGCACTGTCAGTGCTCCCTAGACACAGCCAGCACTGTCAGTGCCCCCCACACAGCCAGCACTGTCAGTGCTTCCACCACACTGCCAGCACTGTCAGTGCTCCCCCACACAGCCAGCACTGTCAGTGCTCCCCACACAGCCAGCACTGTCAGTGCTCCCCCACACAGCCAGCACTGTCAGTGCTCCCACACAGCCAGCACTGTCAGTGCTCCCCACACAGCCAGCACTGTCAAATCTCCCCCCACACAGCAAGCACTGTCAGTGCTCCCACCACACAGCCAGCACTGTCAGTGCTCCCACCACACAGCCAGCACTGTCAGTGCTCCCACCACACAGCCAGCACTGTCAGTGCTCCTCCCACACAGTCAGCACTGTCAGTGCTCCCCCACACACAGCCAGCACTGTCAGTGCTCCCACCACGCAGCCAGCACTGTCAGTGCTCCTCCCACACAGCCAGCACTGTCAGTGCTTCCACCACACAGCCAACACTGTCAGTGCTCCTCCCACACAGCCAGCACTGTCAGTGCTCCCACCACACAGCCAGCACTATCAGTGCTCCTCCCACACAGCTAGCACTGTCAGTGCTTCCAACACACAGCCAACACTGTCAGTGCTCCTCCACACAGCTAGCACTGTCAGTGCTTCCACCACACAGCCAGCACTGTCAGTGCTCCTACCACACAGCCAGCACTGTCAGTGCTCCCACCACACAGCCAGCGCTGTCTGTGCTCCCACCACACAGCCAGCGCTGTCAGTGCTCCCACCACACAGCCAGCACTGTCAGTGCTCCCCCACACAGCCAGCACTGTCAGTGCTCCCACCAAACAGCGAGCGCTGTCAGTGCTCCCACCACACAGCCAGCACTGTCAGTGCTCCCACCACACAGCCAGCACTGTCAATGCACCCACCACACAGCCAGCACTGTCAGTGCTCCCCCCACACAGCCAGCACTGTTTTTGCTCCCCCCACACAGCCAGCACTGTCAGTGCTCCCCACACAGACAGCACTGTCAATGCTCCCCCACACAGCCAGCACTGTCAGTGCTCCCCAACACAGCCAGCCCTGTCAGTGCTGCCTAGACACAGCCAGCACTGTCAGTGCCCCCCATACAGCCAGCACTGTCAGTGCTCCCACCACACTGCCAGCACTGTCAGTGCTCCCCCACACAGCCAGCACTGTCAGTGCTCCCCACACAGCCAGCACTGTCAGTGCTCCCCCACACAGCCAGCACTGTCAGTGCTCCCCACAAAGCCAGGACTGTCAGTGCTCCCCCACACAGCCAGCACTGTCAGTGCTCCCCACACAGCCAGCACTGTCAGTGCTCCCCACACAGCCAGCTCTGTCAGTGCTCCCACCACACAGCGAGCACTGTCAGTGCTCCCCCCACACAGCCAGCACTGTCAGTGCTCCCCCACACAGCCAGCACTGTCAGTGCTCCCCCCACACAGACAGCACTACCAGTGCTCCCTCCACACAGCCAGCACTGTCAGTGCTCCCACCACACAGCCAGCACTGTGAGTGCTCCCGCACACACAGCCAGCACTGTCAGTGCTCCCCCCACACAGCCAGCACTGTGACTGCTCCCCCGACACAGCCAGCACTGTCAGTGCTCCCCCACACAGCCAGCACTGTCAGTGCTCCCACCACACAGCCAGCACTGTCACTGCATCCACCACGCAGCCAGCACTGCCACTGCTCCCACCACGCAGCCAGCACTGTCAGTGCTCCCCCACACAGCCAGCACTGTCAGTGCTCCCCCAAACAGCCAGCACTGTCAGTGCCCCCCACACAATCAGCACTGTCCGTGCTCCCGCCACACTACGAGCATTGTCAGTGCTCCCCCCATAGAGCCAGCACTGTCAGTGCTCCCCCCACACAGCCAGCACTGTCAGTGCTTCCACCACACAGCCAGCACTGTCAGTGCTCCCCCACACAGCCAGCACTGTCAGTGATCCCAACACACAGCCAGCACTGCCAGTGCTCCCACCACACAGCCAGCACTGTCAGTGCTCCCTCCACATAGCCAGCACTATCAGTGCTCTCCCCACACAGCCAGCACTGTCAGAGATCCCGCCACACATCCAGCACTGTCAGTGCTCCCACCACACAGCCAGCACTGTCAGTGATCCCACCACACAGCCAGCACTGTCAGTGATCCCACCACACAGCCAGCACTGTCAGTGCTCCCACCACACAGCCAGCACTGTCAGTGCTCCCGCCATAAGGCCAGCACTGTCAGTGGTCCCGCCACAAGGCCAGCACTGTCAGTGCTCCCCCCACAGCCAGCACGGCCAGTGCCCCCCTCACAGCCAGCACTGCCAGTGCTCCCCCACACAGCCAGCACTGTCAGTGCTCCCCCACACAGCCAGCACTGTCAGTGCTCCCCACACAGCCAGCACTGTCAGTGCTCCCACCACGCAGCCAGCACTGTCAGTGCTCCCCCACACAGCCAGCACTGTCAGTGCTCCCCACACAGCCAGCACTGTCAGTGCCCCCCCACACAACCAGCACTGTCCGTGCTCCCGCCACACAACCAGCATTGTCAGTGCTCCCCCCATAGAGCCAGCAGTGACAGTGCTCCCCGCACACAGCCAGCTCTCTCAGTGCTTCCACCACACAGCCAGCACTGTCAGTGCTCCCCCACACAGCCAGCACTGTCAGTGCTCCCACCACACAACCAGCACTGTCACTGCTCCCACCACGCAGCCAGCACTGTCACTGCTCCCACCACGCAGCCAGCACTGTCAGTGCTCCCCCACACAGCCAGCACTGTCAGTGCTCCCCCACACAGCCAGCACTGTCAGTGCCCCCCCACACAACCAGCACTGTCCGTGCTCCCGCCACACAACCAGCATTGTCAGTGCTCCCCCCATAGAGCCAGCACTGTCAGTGCTCCCCCCACACAGCCAGCACTCTCAGTGCTTCCACCACACAGCCAGCACTGTCAGTGCTCCCCCACACAGCCAGCACTGTCAGTGATCCCAACACACAGCCAGCACTGCCAGTGCTCCCACCACACAGCCGGCACTGTCAGTGCTCCCTCCACACAGCCAGCACTGTCAGTGCTCCCCCCACACAGCCAGCACTGTCAGAGATCCCCCCACACAGCCAGCACTGTCAGTGCTCCCACCACACAGCCAGCACTGTCAGTGATCCCACCACACAGCCAGCACTGTCAGTGCTCCCACCTCCCAGCCAGCACTGTCAGTGCTCCCGCCATAAGGCCAGCACTGTCAGTGCTCCCGCCACAAGGCCAGCACTGTCAGTGCTCCCCCCACAGCCAGCACGGCCAGTGCCCCCCTCACAGCCAGCACTGTCAGTGCTCCCCCACACAGCCAGCACTGTCTGTGCTCCCCCACACAGCCAGCACTGTCAGTGCTCCCCACACAGCCAGCACTGTCAGTGCTCCCACCACACAGCCAGCACTGTCAGTGCTCCCACCACAGAGACAGCACTGTCAGTGCTCCCCACACAGTCAGCACTGTCAGTGCTCCCACCACACAGCCAGCACTGTCAGTGCTCCCACCACACATCCAGCACTGTCAGTGCTCCCACCACACAGCCAGCACTGTCAGTGCTCCACCCACACAGCCAGCACTGTCAGTGCTCCCCCCACACAGACAGCACTGTCAGTGCTCCCCCACACAGCCAGCACTGACAGTGCTCCCCAACACAGCCAGCACTGTCAGAGCTCCCTAGACACAGCCAGCACTGTCAGTGCCCCCCACACAGCCAGCACTGTCAGTGCTCCCACCACACTGCCAGCACTGTCAGTGCTCCCCCACACAGCCAGCACTGTCAGTGCTCCCCCACACAGCCAGCACTGTCAGTGCTCCCCACACAGCCAGCACTGTCAGTGCTCCCCACACAGCCAGCACTGTCAATGCTCCCCCCACACAGCAAGCACTGTCAGTGCTCCCACCACACAGCCAGCACTGTCAGTGCTCCCACCACACATCCAGCACTGTCAGTGCTCCCACCACACAGCTAGCACTGTCAGTGCTCCTCCCACACAGTCAGCACTGTCAGTGCTCCCTCACACACAGCCAGCACTGTCAGTGCTCCCACCACACAGCCAGCACTGTCAGTGCTCCTCCCACACAGCCAGCACTGTCAGTGCTCCCACCACACAGCCAGCACTATCAGTGCTCCTCCCACACAGCCAGCACTGTCAGTGCTTCCACCACACAGCCAGCACTGTCAGTGCTTCCACCACACAGCCAGCACTGTCATTGCTCCTCCACACAGCTAGCACTGTCAGTGCTTCCACCACACAGCCAGCACTGTCAGTGCTCCCCCACACAGCCAGCACTGTCAGTGCTCCCACCAAACAGCCAGCGCTGTCAGTGCTCCCACCACACAGCCAGCACTGTCAGTGCTCCCACCACACAGCCAGCACTGTCAATGCACCCACCACACAGCCAGCACTGTCAGTGCTCCCCCCACACAGCCAGCACTGTTTTTGCTCCCCCCACACAGCCAGCACTGTCAGTGCTCCCCCCACACAGACAGCACTGTCAGTGCTCCCCCACACAGCCAGCACTGTCAGTGCTCCCAACACAGCCAGCCCTGTCAGTGCTCCCTAGACACAGCCAGCACTGTCAGTGCCCCCATACAGCCAGCACTGTCAGTGCTCCCACCACACTGCCAGCACTGTCAGTGCTCCCCCACACAGCCAGCACTGTCAGTGCTCCCCACAAAGCCAGGACTGTCAGTGCTCCCCCACACAGCCAGCACTGTCAGTGCTCCCCACACAGCCAGCACTGTCAGTGCTCCCCACACAGCCAGCTCTGTCAGTGCTCCCACCACACAGCGAGCACTGTCAGTGCTCCCCCCACACAGCCAGCACTGTCAGTGCTCCCCCCACACAGCCAGCACTGTCAGTGCTCCCCCCACACAGACAGCACTACCAGTGCTCCCTCCACACAGCCAGCACTGTCAGTGCTCCCACCACACAGCCAGCACTGTGTGTGCTCCCGCACACACAGCCAGCACTGTCAGTGCTCCCCCCACACAGCCAGCACTGTGACTGCTCCCCCGACAGAGCCAGCACTGTCAGTGCTCCCCCACACAGCCAGCACTGTCAGTGCTCCCACCACACAGCCAGCACTGTCACTGCTCCCACCACGCACCCAGCACTGTCATTGCTCCCACCACGCAGCCAGCACTGTCAGTGCTCCCCCACACAGCCAGCACTGTCAGTGCTCCCCCACACAGCCAGCACTGTCAGTGCCCCCCCACACAACCAGCACTGTCCGTGCTCCCGCCACACTACCAGCATTGTCAGTGCTCCCCCCATAGAGCCAGCACTGTCAGTGCTCCCCCCACACAGCCGGCACTGTCAGTGCTTCCACCACACAGCCAGCACTGTCAGTGCTCCCCCACACAGCCAGCACTGTCAGTGATCCCAACACACAGCCAGCACTGTCAGTGCTCCCACCACACAGCCAGCACTGTCAGTGCTCCCTCCACACAGCCAGCACTGTCAGTGCTCCCCCCACACAGCCAGCACTGTCAGAGATCCCGCCACACAGCCAGCACTGTCAGTGCTCCCACCACACAGCCAGCACTGTCAGTGATCCCACCACACAGCCAGCACTGTCAGTGATCCCACCACACAGCCAGCACTGTCAGTGCTCCCACCACACAGCCAGCACTGTCAGTGCTCCCGCCATAAGGCCAGCACTGTCAGTGGTCCCGCCACAAGGCCAGCACTGTCAGGGCTCCCCCCACAGCCAGCACGGCCAGTGCCCCCCTCAGAGCCAGCACTGTCAGTGCTCCCCCACACAGCCAGCACTGTCAGTGCTCCCCCACACAGCCAGCACTGTCAGTGCTCCCCACACACCCAGCACTGTCAGTGCTCCCACCACACATCCAGCACTGTCAGTGCTCCCACCACAGAGACAGCACTGTCAGTGCTCCCCACACAGTCAGCACTGTCAGTGCTCCCACCACACAGCCAGCACTGTCAGTGCTCCCACCACACAGCCAGCACTGTCAGCGCTCCCACCACACAGCCAGCGCTGTCAGTGCTCCCACCACACAGCCAGCGCTGTCAGTGCTCCCACCACAGAGCCAGCACTGTCAGTGCTCCCCCACACAGCCAGCACTGTCAGTGCTCCCACCACACAGCCAGCGCTGTCAGTGCTCCCACCACACAGCCAGCACTGTCAGTGCTCCCACCACAGAGCCAGCACTGTCAATGCACCCAACACACAGCCAGCGCTGTCAGTGCTCCCCCACACAGCCAGCACTGTCAGTGCTCCACCCACACAGCCAGCACTGTCAGTGCTCCCCCCACACAGACAGCACTGTCAGTGCTCCCCCACACAGCCAGCACTGCCAGTGCTCCCCCAAAACAGCCAGCACTGTCAGTGCTCCCTAGACACAGCCAGCACTGTCAGTGCCCCCCACACAGCCAGCACTGTCAGTGCTTCCACCACACTGCCAGCACTGTCAGTGCTCCCCCACACAGCCAGCACTGTCAGTCCTCCCCACACAGCCAGCACTGTCAGTGCTCCCCCACACAGCCAGCACTGTCAGTGCTCCCCACACAGCCAGCACTGTCAGTGCTCCCCACACAGCCAGCACTGTCAATGCTCCCCCCACACAGCAAGCACTGTCAGTGCTCCCACCACACAGCCAGCACTGTCAGTGCTCCCACCACACAGCCAGCACTGTCAGTGCTCCCACCACACAGCCAGCACTGTCAGTGCTCCTCCCACACAGTCAGCACTGTCAGTGCTCCCCCACACACAGCCAGCACTGTCAGTGCTCCCACCACGCAGCCAGCACTGTCAGTGCTCCTCCCACACAGCCAGCACTGTCAGTGCTTCCACCACACAGCCAACACTGTCAGTGCTCCTCCCACACAGCCAGCACTGTCAGTGCTCCCACCACACAGCCAGCACTATCAGTGCTCCTCCCACACAGCTAGCACTGTCAGTGCTTCCAACACACAGCCAACACTGTCAGTGCTCCTCCACACAGCTAGCACTGTCAGTGCTTCCACCACACAGCCAGCACTGTCAGTGCTCCTACCACACAGCCAGCACTGTCAGTGCTCCCACCACACAGCCAGCGCTGTCTGTGCTCCCACCACACAGCCAGCGCTGTCAGTGCTCCCACCACACAGCCAGCACTGTCAGTGCTCCCCCACACAGCCAGCACTGTCAGTGCTCCCACCAAACAGCGAGCGCTGTCAGTGCTCCCACCACACAGCCAGCACTGTCAGTGCTCCCACCACACAGCCAGCACTGTCAATGCACCCACCACACAGCCAGCACTGTCAGTGCTCCCCCCACACAGCCAGCACTGTTTTTGCTCCCCCCACACAGCCAGCACTGTCAGTGCTCCCCACACAGACAGCACTGTCAATGCTCCCCCACACAGCCAGCACTGTCAGTGCTCCCCAACACAGCCAGCCCTGTCAGTGCTGCCTAGACACAGCCAGCACTGTCAGTGCCCCCCATACAGCCAGCACTGTCAGTGCTCCCACCACACTGCCAGCACTGTCAGTGCTCCCCCACACAGCCAGCACTGTCAGTGCTCCCCACACAGCCAGGACTGTCAGTGCTCCCCCACACAGCCAGCTTGTCAGTGCTCCCCACACAGCCAGCACTGTCAGTGCTCCCCACACAGCCAGCTCTGTCAATGCTCCCCCCACACAGCCAGCACTGTCAGTGCTCCCACCACACAGCCAGCGCTGTCAGTGCTCCCACCACACAGCCAGCACTGTCAGTGCTCCCACAACACAGCCAGCACTGTCAGTGCTCCCCCACACAGCCAGCACTGTCAGTGCTCCCACACACACAGCCAGCACTGTCAGTGCTCCCACCACACAGCCAGCACTGTCAGTGCTCCTCCCACACAGCTAGCACTGTCAGTGCTTCCACCACACAGCCAGCACTGTCAGTGCTCCTCCCACACAGCTAGCACTGTCATTGCTTCCACCACACAGTCAGCACTGTCAGTGCTCCTCCCACATAGCCAGCACTGTCAGTGCTCCCACCACAGAGCCAGCACTGTCAGTGCTCCCCCACACAGCCAGCACTGTCAGTGCTCCCCCACACAGCCTGCACTCTCAGTGCTCCCCCACACAGCCAGCACTGTCAGTGCTCCCCACACAGCCAGCACTGTCAGTGCTCCCCCCACACAGCCAGCACTGTCAGTGCTTCCACCACACAGCCAGCACTGTCAGTGCTCCTCCCACACAGTCAGCACTGTCAGTGCTCCCACACACAGCCAGCACTGTCAGTGCTCCCACCACACAGCCAGCACTGTCAGTGCTCCCCCACACAGACAGCACTGTCAGTGCTCACCACACAGACAGCACTGTCAGTGCTTCCACCACACAGCCAGCACTGTCAGTGCTCCTCCCACACAGCCAGCACTGTCAGTGCTCCCCCCACACAGCCAGCACTGTCAGTGCTTCCACCACACAGCCAGCACTGTCAGTGCTCCTCCCACACAGCCAGCACTGTCAGTGCTCCCCACACAGCCAGCACTGTCAGTGCTCCCCACACAGCCAGCTCTGTCAATGCTCCCCCCACACAGCCAGCACTGTCAGTGCTCCCACCACACAGCCAGCGCTGTCAGTGCTCCCACCACACAGCCAGCACTGTCAGTGCTCCCACAACACAGCCAGCACTGTCAGTGCTCCCCCACACAGCCAGCACTGTCAGTGCTCCCACCACACAGCCAGCACTGTCAGTGCTCCTCCCACACAGCTAGCACTGTCAGTGCTTCCACCACACAGCCAGCACTGTCAGTGCTCCTCCCACACAGCTAGCACTGTCATTGCTTCCACCACACAGTCAGCACTGTCAGTGCTCCTCCCACATAGCCAGCACTGTCAGTGCTCCCACCACAGAGCCAGCACTGTCAGCGCCCCCAAACACTGCCAGCACTGTCAGTGCTCCCCCCACACAGCCTGCACTCTCAGTGCTCCCCCACACAGCCAGCACTGTCAGTGCTCCCCACACAGCCAGCACTGTCAGTGCTACCCCCACACAGCCAGCACTGTCAGTGCTTCCACCACACAGCCAGCACTGTCAGTGCTCCTCCCACACAGTCAGCACTGTCAGTGCTCCCACACACAGCCAGCACTGACAGTGCTCCCACCACACAGCCAGCACTGTCAGTGCTCCCCACACAGACAGCACTGTCAGTGCTCACCACACAGACAGCACTGTCAGTGCTTCCAGCACACAGCCAGCACTGTCAGTGCTCCTCCCACACAGCCAGCACTGTCAGTGCTCCCCCCACACAGCCAGCACTGTCAGTGCTTCCACCACACAGCCAGCACTGTCAGTGCTCCTCCCACACAGTCAACACTGTCAGTGCTCCCCCCACACAGCCAGCACTGTCAGTGCTCCCACACACAGACAGCACCGTCAGTGCTCCCACCACACAGCCAGCACTGTCAGTTATCCCCCACACAGACTGCACTGTCAGTGCTCCCCACACAGACAGCACTATCAGTGCTCCCCACACAGCCAGCACTGTCAGTGCTCCTCCCACACAGCCAGCACTGTCAGTGCTCCTCCCACACAGCCAGCACTGTGACTGCTCCCCCGACACATCCAGCACTGTCAGTGCTCCCCCACACAGCCAGCACTGTCAGTGCTCCCACCACACAGCCAGCACTGTCACTGCTCCCACCACGCAGCCAGCACTGTCACTGCTCCCACCACGCAGCCAGCACTGTCAGTGCTCCCCCACACAGCCAGCACTGTCAGTGCTCCCCCACACAACCAGCACTGTCAGTGTCCCCCCCCCCCCCCACACAACCAGCACTGTCCGTGCTCCCGCCACACTACCAGCATTGTCAGTGCTCCCCCCATAGAGCCAGCACTGTCAGTGCTCCCCCCACACAGCCAGCACTGTCAGTGCTGCCACCACACAGCCAGCACTGTCAGTGCTCCCACCACACAGCCAGCACTATCATTGCTCCCATCACACAGCCGGCACTGTCAGTGCTCCCCCCACACAGCCAGCACCGTCTGTGCTCCCACCACACAGCCAGCACTGTCAGTGCTCCCCACACAGCCAGCACTGTCAGTGCTCCCCCCACACAGCAAGCACTGTCAGTGCTCCCCCCACACAGCCAGCACTGTCTGTGCTCCCCCACACAGCCAGCACTGTCAGTGCTCCCCCCACACAGCCAGCACTGTCAGTGCTTCCACCACACAGCCAGCACTGTCAGTGCTCCCCCACACAGCCAGCACTGTCAGTGCTCCCACCACACAGCCAGCACTGTCACTGCTCCCACCACGCAGCCAGCACTGTCACTGCTCCCACCACGCAGCCAGCACTGTCAGTGCTCCCCCACACAGCCAGCACTGTCAGTGCTCCCCCACACAACCAGCACTGTCAGTGCCCCACCCCCCCCACACAACCAGCACTGTCCGTGCTCCCGCCACACTACCAGCATTGTCAGTGCTCCCCCCATAGAGCCAGCACTGTCAGTGCTCCCACCACGCAGCCAGCACTGTCACTGCTCCCACCACGCAGCCCGCACTGTCAGTGCTCCCCCACACAGCCAGCACTGTCAGTGCTCCCCCACACAACCAGCACTGTCAGTGCCACCCCCCCACACAACCAGCACTGTCCGTGCTCCCGCCACACTACCAGCATTGTCAGTGCTCCCCCCATAGAGCCAGCACTGTCAGTGCTCCCCCCACACAGCCAGCACTGTCAGTGCTGCCACCACACAGCCAGCACTGTCAGTGCTCCCACCACACAGCCAGCACTATCATTGCTCCCACCACACAGTCGGCACTGTCAGTGCTCCCCCCACACAGCCAGCACCGTCTGTGCTCCCACCACACAGCCAGCACTGTCAGTGCTCCCCACACAGCCAGCACTGTCAGTGCTCCCCCCACACAGCAAGCACTGTCAGTGCTCCCCCCACACAGCCAGCACTGTCTGTGCTCCCCCACACAGCCAGCACTGTCAGTGCTCCCCCTCACAGCCAGCACTGTCAGTGCTCCCCCACACAGCCAGCACTGTCAGTGCACCCCCACACAGCCAGCACTGTCAGTGCTCCCCCACACAGCCTTCACTGTCAGTGCTCCCACCACACAGACAACATTGTCAGTGCTCCCCCCACACAGCCAGCCGTGTCAGTGCTCCCTCCACACAGCCAGCACTGTCAGTGCTCCCCCACACAGCCAGCACTGTCAGTGCTCCCCCACACAGCCAGCACTGTGAGTGCTCCTCCCACACAACCAGCACTGTCAGTGCCCCCCCCCACACAACCAGCACTGTCCGTGCTCCCGCCACACTACCAGCATTGTCAGTGCTCCCCCCATAGAGCCAGCACTGTCAGTGCTCCCCCCACACAGCCAGCACTGTCAGTGCTGCCACCACACAGCCAGCACTGTCAGTGCTCCCACCACACAGCCAGCACTATCATTGCTCCCACCACACAGCCGGCACTGTCAGTGCTCCCCCCACACAGCCAGCACCGTCTGTGCTCCCACCACACAGCCAGCACTGTCAGTGCTCCCCACACAGCCAGCACTGTCAGTGCTCCCCCCACACAGCAAGCACTGTCAGTGCTCCCCCCACACAGCCAGCACTGTCAGTGCTTCCCCTCACAGCCAGCACTGTCAGTGCTCCCCCACACAGCCAGCACTGACAGTGCACCCCCACACAGCCAGCACTGTCAGTGCTCCCCCACACAGCCTTCACTGTCAGTGCTCCCACCACACAGACAACATTGTCAGTGCTCCCCCCACACAGCCAGCCGTGTCAGTGCTCCCTCCACACAGCCAGCACTGTCAGTGCTCCCCCACACAGCCAGCACTGTCAGTGCTCCCCCACACAGCCAGCACTGTGAGTGCTCCTCCCACACAGCCAGCACTGTCATTGCTCCCACCACACAGCCTGCACTGTCAGTGCTCCCCCACACAGCCTGCACTGTCAGTGCTCCCACCACACAGCCAGCACTGTCAGTGCTTCCACCACACAGCCAGCACTGTCAGTGCTCCCCCACACAGCCAGCACTGCCAGTGCTCCCCCCACACAGCCAGCACTGTCAGTGCTCCCACCACACAGCCAGCACTGTCTGTGCTCCCACCACACAGCCAGCACTGTCAGTGCACCCCCACACAGCCAGCACTGTGAGTGCTCCCGCCCACACAGCCAGAACTGTCAGTGCTCCCACCACACAGCCATCACTGTCAGTGCTCCCCCACACAGCCAGCACTGCCAGTGCTCCCACCACACAGCCAGCACTGTCAGTGCTCCCACCACACAGGCAGCACTGTCAGTGCTCCCACCACAGCCAGCTCTGTCAGTGCTCCCCCATACAGCCAGCACTGCCATTGCTCCCACCACACAGCCAGCACTGTCAGTGCTCCCCTCACATAGGCAGCACTGTCTGTGCTCTCCCCACACAGCCAGCTCTGTCGGTGCTCCCACACACAGCCAGCACTGTCAGTGCTCCCCCACACAACCAGCACTGTCAGTGCTCCCCCACACAGCCAGCACTGTCAGTGCTTCCACCACACAGCCAGCACTGTCTGTGTCCCCCCACACAGCCAGCACTGTCAGTGCTTCCACCACACAGCCAGCACTGTCAGTGCTCCCACCACACAGCCAGCACTGTCAGTGCTCCCCGACACAGCCAGCACTGTCAGTGCTTCCACCACACAGCCAGCACTGTCAGTACTCCCCCACACAGCCAGCACTGTCAGTGTTCCCACCACACAGCCAGCACTGTCAGTGCTTCCACCACACAGCCAGCACTGTCAGTGCTCCCACCACACAGCCAGCACTGTCAGTGCCCCCCACACAGCCAGCACTGTCAGTGCTTCCACCACAAACCCAGCACTGTCAGTGCTCCTCCCACACAGTCAGCACTGTCAGTGCTCCCCCACACAGCCAGCACTGTCAGTGCTCCCACCACACAGCCAGCACTGTCAGTGCTCCTCCCACACAGCCAGCACTGTCAGTGCTTCCACCACACAGCCAGCACTGTCAGTGCTCCTCCCACACAACCAGCTCTGTCAGTGCTCCCACCACACAGCCAGCACTGTCAGTGCTCCCCCACACAGCCAGCACTGCCAGTGCTCCTCCACACGGCCAGCACTGTCAGTGCTCCCCCACACAGCCAGCACTTTCAGTGCTCCCCCACACAGCCAGCACTGTCAGTGCTCCCCCCACACAGCCAGCACTGCCAGTGCTCCCCCACACAAATAGCACTGTCAGTGCTCCCCCGCACAGCCAGCACTGTCAGTGCTCCACCCACACAGCCAGCACTGTCAGTGCTCCCACCACACAGCCTGCACTGTCAGTGCTCCCCCACTCAGCCTGCACTGTCAGTGCTCCCACCACACAGCCAGCACTGTCAGTGCTTCCACCACACAGCCAGCACTGTCAGTGCTCCCCCACATAGCCAGCACTGCCAGTGCTCCCCCCACACAGCCAGCACTGTCAGTGCTCCCACCACACAACCAGCACTGTCAGTGCTCCCACCACACAGCCAGCACTGTCAGTGCACCCCCACACAGCCAGCACTGTGAGTGCTCCCGCCCACACAGCCAGCACTGTCAGTGCTCCCACCACACAGCCGGCACTGTCAGTGCTCCCCTCACATAGCCAGCACTGTCTGTGCTCCCCCCACACAGCCAGCACTGTCTGTGCTCCCCACGCACCAGACCCAGCTCCTGATTGGCTCATAGGCTGTCAGTCAGCGGCTGGAGCTGCTGATTGGATGAGAGGCTGTCAGTCAGCGCCAGGAGCTACTGATTGGCTGAAATGCTGCCAGTCAGAGACTAGAACTGCTGATTAGCTGAGAGGCTGTAAGTCAGCGGCTAGAGCTCCTGATTGGCTGAGAGGCTGTAAGTCAGCGGCTGGAGCTCCTGATTGGCTGAGAGGCTTTCGGTCAGCGGCTGGAGCTCCTGATTGGCTGAGAGACTGTCAGTCAGCGGCTGGAGCTGCTGATTGGCTGAGAGACTGTCAGTCAGCGGCTGGAGCTCCTGATTGACTGAGAGACTGTCAGTCAGCGGTTGGGGTTACTGATTGGCTGAGAGACTGTCAGTCAGCGGCTGGAGCTCCTGATTGGCTGAGTGGCTGTCAGTCAGCGGCTGGAGCTCCTGATTGGCTGAGAGGCTGTTACTCAGCGGCTGGAGGTCCTGATTGGCTGAAATGGTTTCAGCAGCGGTTGGAGCTCCTGATTGGCTGAGAGGCTGTCAGTCAGCGGCTGGAGCTCCTGATTGGCTGAGAGAGTGTCAGTCAGCGGCAGGAGCTCCTGATTGGCTGAGAGGTTTTCAGTCCGTTTTATTTTCTCATTAATTTAATAATTGATGTAACCGGATATTTCACCGCGACCTTGATCTGCTCCCTGAACCTGGACTGAGTCACCACATAAATAAATGTGTTTGTGCAGCAATTTAAATCCATCAGCATAAATCCGACTTGTTGTAAAGTATATTGAGGAATGGTGATGTAATATAATCCTCTCACATCGATATAGAAAAATGTAATAACAGACACGGTCCAGAGGAGGATGAAAGTTCCGGAGATGCTGAAGAGTAAAATCATTGACTTCCTTCTGCTCTCCATCTCTGGGTCGCTGCGATTGTCTCCCTGACTCTGGGCCCTCAGTGCCTTCCGGACCCGACTGCTGAGTAAAATGTGTCTGACTGTCAGAGCGTTGGTCAACAGGATTGAGAAGAACGGCACCAATGGGGTTACAACCTGATCAAACCAGAGATACCCACCCCATCCCGGGTCAGTGACGACGCTGCTCTTTGTGACGCAGCCCCACTGGACATTGTCGATTATCCTCCCAGGTTCCAATGTAAAGTACCGGGGGATGTTTTTCACACAGAGCAGGAGTCCGCTTGTGGACAGAACCACAGCCGCAGTTTTCCCGGTGCAATATTTACTTTTCAGTTTCTGGCAGCGAATGGCCACAAATCGATCAAAGGAGAAAGTGAGGGTGAACCAGACAGAACAGTCCCTGGCTGCAGCCCGCAGGACAGAGTTAACACGACACACAGGGGTGAGGAACAGGAAACTCCAGGGGAAATAATAAACACTGATCATGCTCAGTATGGGTTTAGTGATAATAAACAGCAGATCCGCCGTTGCCATGGCCACCAGGTAGCGAGTGGTGCAGGTAGAGAGGCCACAGTTCCCCCGACACAGAATCACAATTCCCAGTATATTAACTGTCAGAGAGAGAAAGGAGAGACGCGGGAAATTACTGGGTAATGAATCTCCCTGTCTGAACCAGGACACAATTGCAGCATCAATATAATGGACAGTGGGTGGGTGGGGTGTGGGGAGAGGAGTGGGCACAGAGATTAACATTGCAGAGAGGGGAGTAGGAAATGTAACTCCAGTGTTAAAGGTGGGGAATGGGGGGAAAGTGTGAATTGCAGCCCTGTCAGTTTGATGGCAGTGGGAGGAAAATGTTTATAATTCAGAGACCTTTGGGAGAGGTTACATTTCTCATTTAGTCTGATTTACAGGATTCACTCAGGCCGGCCAGGTTTCCCAAACCGGATACAAACATACCAGAGATTGTCATCCCAGCTCAATTATTGGACCACACCCCGGATTGGACCGTTCCCTGGACTGGATTTCTGATGGGGTTGGACCCCACCCCTGGTTTATTTGAATATTCCACGATCAATGGAAAACAATAAAACAAACGCGGGACCTTCCCACTTCATAACCATGGGAGGAATAGAAATATAGAATGTCCAGTGCAAAAGGAGGCCATTCGGCCCATCGACTCTACACCGGCCCTTGGAAAGAGAAAACCAGTTCAGCCCACCCCACCCCCATAACCCAGTGACCCCATCAAAATCGTTTGGAAACTAAACACAATTTATCTTGGCCAATCCACCTAACCCGCACATCTTTGGACTGTGAGAGGAAACTGGAGCACCCGGATGGAACCCACGCAGACACGGGTGAGAAAGTGCAGACTCCGCACAGACAGTGACCCAAGCCGGGAATCGAACCTGGGACCCTGGAGCTGTGAATCAACTGTGCCAACCAGTGTGCTACCGTGCAGCCCAGCCTGTCCAGAATAGAGTCTGTCCAGTCTCCAGAACATCCCGAGGGATCATCCCTCCCAGGTTTAGTCATTCGTAAAGCACCCGCTCCCGGGAATCCCCCATTGCCATGTCTCGAACATCCCAACATCACTGTTCCCAGGAATCCATCCTCTCTCTGTTTGAAAACAATCCCTGCCAAGCTTTTCTCAGGAGTATTCCCGCTCCGGCATTGGACATTCCCCAGGGTTCACTTGGCCGGAATAGACTCTCTCCATATTCGGACTCATTGCATTCAACAAAAAAGTAGGAACATTCCAAAACAAGAGCGTTAAGATGGAGGAGAAAGTTCCCAGAATAAAGTTGTTGAAATTAAAGTTACGTCCTGCGGGATGCAACATCCTAATTGGACGATGAGATGTTGCTCCTCCAGCTTGCGTTGGGCTTCACTGCATTCTGGCAGCAGGCCAAGGACAGACATGTGGGCCTGAGAGCAAGGTGCTGAGTTAACATGGCCACAACAGGAAGGCTGGGGCCATGCTGTGGGCTGAGTGAAGGTGTTCCACAAAGCAGTCTCCCAGTCTGCGTTTAGTCCCCCCCAATGCAGAGGAGACGGTATTGGCAGCAGCGAATACAGGAGAACAAATTGAAGGCACAGAAGTGAAACGCTGCTTCCCCAGAAAGGAGAGTTTGCTGCTGAGAACCGGGAGACGGGAGGAGGTAAAGGGACAGTTGTTGCACCATCTGTGATTGCAGGGGAAGGTGCTGGGGGAAGGGAAAGGGGTGTGGGGTGTGAGGGGGAAGTGGACAAGGGGGAGGGTGCGGTACCTGAGGAATGCAGAAATTGAGGGGGGTGATTGGAGAGAGGTGAAGATGTGTTTGGTGGTGACATCATGCTGGAGTTGGCAGAAATGGAGGAGGATTTCCCATTCAATGGGGAGGCTGATGGAGTGGAAAGTGAGGAGAGGAACCCGATCATGTTTCCGGGAGGGAGGGGGATGTGTGAGGACAGAGGTGTGAGAAGTGAATTGAACACGATTGAGAGCCCTGTTAACAAAGGAAGGTGGTGGGGACGGCCAGGTTAAGGAAAAGACAGACATGCCAGGGGGGCTACTTTCGAAGACGCCAGCATCAGAACAGAGGCGATGGAGGCGGAGAAAGTTTGAGAATGAGATGCAGTCTTTACAGGAAGCAGGGTATGAGGATCTGTACACAACCCTCGTGTTGGGGAACGGAGGTGCAGAGAGATTGGACATCCATTGTGAAGATTAGGCGGGTGGGGCCAGGGAAATGGACCTTGTTTATATGACATACGACACCAGAGGAATCAGGAACCATAACATCCCCACAGTGCAGAAGGAGGCCATTCGGCCCATTAAGTCTGTACCAAACCTCTGAAAGAGTACCTCAACCAAGCCCACTCCCCCGCCTATCTCATTAACCCCTTAATCTAACCTACACATCTTTTTGGACACTACGGAGTAATTTAGCATGGCCAATCCACCTAACCTACACATCTTTGGGTTATGGGAGGTAACCGGAGACCCGGAGGAAACCCACACAGACAGGGAGAAAAAGTACAGTCTCCACACAGACAGTCACCCAAGGTGGGAATTGATTTCGGGATCCTGCTGCTGTGAGGCAGCAGTGCAAACCACTGTGTCACTGTGACACCACTGTCTTTGGGAAGGGGCAGAACAGGGTAAAGTGGATGGAATCAAGATCGGAAGAAATGATCTTGGTGGGGCTGGAACAGTCCGAAATAATGGGTGCACTGGGACGTTCCTGTTTGTGGATTTTGGGAAGGAGGTAGAAGCGGGAGGTTGATGCAGGATGTGTGGGATTGTGGGACTCTGATCTCTGAGACTGTGGACAGAAGATATCCAGAGTCAAGGAGGTCAGTGAAAGACCTGGAAACAACATCATGATGTTTGGTGGTGTGCTGCTGGTCCAGGGGGAGGTACCAGGATGGGCCTGAGAGCTGACGGTCAGCCTCTGTGAGGAAGAGGTCAGGACACCAGACAATAATGACACCACCCTTGTGAGCAGCTTAGATCACCAGGCCAGGGTTGGATATCAGAGAGAGGATTGGAGCAAGTTTAGAGTGAGTCAGGATAGAGTTGGTGAGAGGCACAGAGAAATTGAGACGGTCGATGTCGCACTGACAGATCTCAATGAAAAGATCAAGAGCTGATAGGAGGCCAGAGGGTGGGGTCCAGGTAGAGGGAGATCACTGGAGGCGGATGGATTTCACAACAAATATTCATAAAATAGACAGAAACAGCAGAGACAATATTATCTATTCACTGATCACCATCAGAATAATTACCAAAGAATTGAAAAGCAGAAGTCGGTCTCTGTTATTCTTGAATTTAGAACAGAATATAATCAAATCGTCCAGTCACAATGTCAACAGTTGGAAGCATTGAATTAGAAGTCTGAGTTAAAAGAAATCCAGTAACACAGAGTATACTAAATAGTCGGCACATATGCCAAAGTCAACATTATTCCTGACACATTTCATACAATTATTTCAATAACTACCAGAAATAATAGATCTGAGTAGTATGATGGATGTTAAACAATTTGATTTTTCTAAAGGCCGTCAGTAAGATCCGACATAACAGACTGATGGGTAATCTCAGAGCCAGTGGAGTTAGGGGACACAGCAGCAGGATGGACACATGCTGGCGACACACAGAGAAAACAGGGAGAGGAGTTAAAGGGATTTAGGCTGATTGGTGGAAGGTGGGAAGTGGTGTTCCACAAGGATCAGCACTGGGATCACTCTCCTTCACCATTCCCATCAACAGTATGGGATCGGGAAGCAGAATGATAACGACACAATTTACAGACAGAATCAAATTGGGAGTGAATACAGAGGCAGAATACAACTAATTACAGGCACACGTCATCATTCATTATGAATTTTCAAAGTGGGTATTTCGATGGGACATTAATGTCCCGACAGATCAGTGTCCGCTGCTGCATTTTGTTCAGAACAATAAGTCCCCAATCGCTCCTTGGAAAACAAGTGTGTGAATGGACTGGAGGGGTTTCTGGCTTCAGGTGAATAGATTCACAAATCGTGTGAAGCAGAAAGACAGTTTAAAAACACCCATAAAAATTGATCAAACTTGTGAGTTCATTTCAGGATGAATAGGAATGAGAAAATATCACAAAACCTATTGGAATGCTGCACTGCTGTGGGTTTTATGAAACATTAGAGTGTGGGTGATATCTGTTCCTGTTAGAGTAGATCAATAGAAAACAGAGATAGAGACATTGCACTTCATACAATAAATATCAAACATCTTCAAAACACAGCCAAACTCTTCCTGTTTTCAACCTATTCCAAAGTTAAAACACACAGAGAGAACTCCACAGAATGGAGCGACCCCTCACCAATAAAATACATCATTTCAAAATAGAACCAACTAATTTCAGTCCAGTTACTGACCCACACACAATACAATTCCACACGGACAGATAGTCCCAGTAATAGATAGATAATTGGATCAGATATCCCACTCTGGTGAGAGACCCACAGTCAGTACAATTCTACACTGACAGACATTTCCAGTAATCCTTCTTCACTGCTGTCAGATATTCCACTCTGGTGAGAGACCCACACTCAGTACAATTCCACACTGACAGATACTTCCAGTAATCCTTGTTCACCGCTGTCAGATATTCCACTCTGGTGAGAGCCCCACAGTCAGTACAATTCTACACTGACAGACACTTCCAGTAATCCTTGTTCACCGCTGTCAGATATTCCACTCTGGATAGTGACCCACAGTCAGTACAATTCTACACTGACAGATACCCACAGTCAGTGTGATTTAATTCTTTCTCCTCCTAAACCTCCCTTCAGAGAGATTGCCTTTACTGGCATCCAATCTAACATTATACAAAATTCCACTCAATATAATAACTTCCCCGGTCAGAGATCCAGTGAGTTACAAACAGAGGTTTATTGTGAGTTGATGAAAGGGATTCAAACCATTGACAGGCTTGAATACATTTGACAATTATATCGTTGACCAGGTGTCGATATAACAGTGAGCACGAGATCAGGATCAGATATTTTCAGTCGCAATTTAAAATCAGAGAGCCGCTCACACACAGATTAACACAACTTCAATGGTGACAGTCACTTACCAGGAACACCAACAATAGCCAGGATTGGGTAGAATACTTTCTCAATCTTCTCAATTGGACGATGCATTTTCAGTGTGAAGTGATGTGTCCCTTCCTGCGATTGGCAATCTCTCTGTCTAAAACTCTGAGGTTATATATTCTCCAAGCTTTTAATTAATACCCTGTGGAACCACCTCAGGGAAACTGAGGTTGTGACATCGTTTAACTTATTTTTCAAGACGTGAACAAACAGATTACGATATTGTGTTCAGTGAAAGAAAATATTATTTTTCTGAGTGAGTGACCACTTTGCAAACACAGGACGGTGTTGATCACATTGTTCAACTAACATTAACAGAAAGGATGCTGTCCACTCAGAAACCATCAGTCCCATCTCTACATCTCACATTGTTTCAGAGATATCCCTCACTCCACTGTAACCATTCAGTGATTCAGTTCCAATTGTCAGTGTGTTTCTCTGAGTGATTCCACTGCACTCTGGGGTGTAGCTGCCTCTGTAACTGTGACCATTCAGAGATTCAGTTCCAATTGTCAGTGTGTTTCTCTGGGTGGTTCCACTGCACTCTGGGGTGTAGCTGTCTCTGTAACTGTAACCATTCAGTGATTCAGTTACAATTTTCAGTGTGTTTCTCTGGGTGGGTCCACTGCACTCTGGGATGTAGCTGCCTCTGTAACTGTGACCATTCAGTGATTCAGTTCCAATTGTCAGTGTGTTTCTCTGGGTGGTTCCACTGCACTCTGGGATGTAGCTGCCTCTGTAACTGTGACCATTCAGTGATTCAGTTCCAATTGTCAGTGTGTTTCTCTGGGTGGCGCCACTGCACTCTGGGGTGTAGCTGCCTCTGTAACTGTGACCATTCAGTGATTCAGTTCCAATTGTCAGTGTGTTTCTCTGGGTGGGCCCACTGCACTCTGGGGTGTAGCTGCCTCTGTAACTGTGACCATTCAGTGATTCAGTTCCAATTGTCAGTGTGTTTCTCTGGGTGGGCCCACTGCACTCTGGGGTGTAGCTGTCTCTATAACTGTGACCATTCAATGATTCCGTTCCAATTGTCAGTGTGTTTCTCTGTGTGGTTCCACTGCACTCTGGAGTGTAATTGTCTCTGTGACGGTGACCATTTAGTGATTCCGTTCCAATTGTCAGTGTGTTTCTCTGGGTGGGTCCACTGCACTCTGGGGCGTAGCTGTCTCTATAACTGTGACCATTCAATGATTCAGTTCCAATTGTCAGTGTGTTTCTCTGGGTGGTTCCACTGCACTCTGGAGTGTAGCTGCCTCTGTAACTGTGACCATTCAGTGATTCAGTTCCAATTGTCAGTGTGTTTCTCTGGGTGGTTCCACTGCACTCTGGGGTGTAGCTGCCTCTGTAACTGTGACCATTCAGTGATTCAGTTCCAATTGTCGTGTGTTTCTCTGGGTGGTTCCACTGCGCTCTGGGGTGTAGCTGCCTCTGTAACTGTGACCATTCAGTGATTCAGTTCCAATTGTCAGTGTGTTTCTCTGGGTGGTTCCACTGAACTCTGGGATGTAGCTGCCTCTGTAGCTGTGACCATTCAGTGATTCAGTTCCAATTGTCAGTGTGTTTCTCTGTGTGGTTCCACTGCACTCTCGGCTGTAGCTGTCTCTGTAACTGTGACCATTCAGTGATTCAGTTCCAATTGTCAGTGTGTTTCTCTGGGTGGTTCCACTGCACTCTGGGGTGTAGCTGTCTCTGTAACTGTGACCATTCAGTGATTCAGTTCCAATTGTCAGTGTGTTTCTCTGGGTGGGCCCACTGCACTCTGGGATGTAGCTGTCTCTGTAACTGTGACCATTCAGTGATTCAGTTCCAATTGTCAGTGTGTTTCTCTGGGTGGTTCCACTGAACTCTGGGATGTAGCTGCCTCTGTAACTGTGACCATTCAGTGATTCAGTTCCAATTGTCAGTGTGTTTCGCTGGGTGGTTACACTGCACTCTGGGGTGTAGCTGCCTCTGTAACTGTGACCATTCAGTGATTCAGTTCCAATTGTCAGTGTGTTTCTCTGGGTGGGTCCACTGCACTCTAGGGTGTAGCTGCCTCTGTAACGGTGACCATTCAGTGATTCAGTTCCAATTGTCAGTGTGTTTCTCTGGGTGGTTACACTGCACTCTGGGATGTAGCTGCCTCTGTAACTGTGACCATTCAGTGATTCAGTTCCAATTGTCAGTGTGTTTCTCTGGGTGTGTCCACTGCACTCTGGGGCGTAGCTGTCTCTATAACTGTGACCATTCAATGATTCAGTTCCAATTGTCAGTGTGTTTCTCTGGGTGGTTACACTGCACTCTGGGGTATAGCTGCCTCTGTAACTGTGACCACTTAGTGATTCAGTTCCAATTGTCAGTGTGTTTCTCTGGGTGGTTCCACTGCACTCTGGGGTGTAGCGGCCTCTGTAACTGTGACCATTCAGTGATTCAGTTCCAATTGTCGTGTGTTTCTCTGGGTGGTTCCACTGCGCTCTGGGGTGTAGCTGCCTCTGTAACTGTGACCATTCAGTGATTCAGTTCCAATTGTCAGTGTGTTTCTCTGGGTGGTTCCACTGAACTCTGGGATGGAGCTGTCTCTGTAACTGTGACCATTCAGTGATTCAGTTCCAATTGTCAGTGTGTTTCTCTGGGTGGTTCCACTGCACTCTGGGATGTAGCTGCCTCTGTAGCTGTGACCATTCAGTGATTCAGTTCCAATTGTCAGTGTGTTTCTCTGGGTGGGCCCACTGCACTCTGGGATGTAGCTGCCTCTGTAACTGAGGCCATTCAGTGATTCAGTTCCAATTGTCAGTGTGTTTCTCTGGGTGGTTCCACTGCACTCTGGGGTGTAGCTGTCTCTGTAACTGTGACCATTCAGTGATTCAGTTCCAATTGTCAGTGTGTTTCTCTGGGTGGTTCCACTGCACTCTGGGATGTAGCTGCCTCTGTAACTGTGACCATTCAGTGATTCAGTTCCAAGTGTCAGTGTGTTTCGCTGGGTGGGCCCACTGCACTCTGGGGTGTAGCTGTCTCTATAACTGTGACCATTCAATGATTCCGTTCCAATTGTCAGTGTGTTTCTCTGTGTGGTTCCACTGCACTCTGGAGTGTAATTGTCTCTGTAACTGTGACCATTCAATGATTCAGTTCCAATTGTCAGTGTGTTTCTCTGGGTGGTTCCACTGCACTCTGGGGTGTAGCTGCCTCTGTAACTGTGACCACTTAGTGATTCAGTTCCAATTGTCACTGTGTTTCTCTGGGTGGTTCCACTGCACTCTGGAGTGTAGCTGCCTCTGTAACTGTGACCATTCAGTGATTCAGTTCCAATTGTCAGTGTGTTTCTCTGGGTGGTTCCACTGCACTCTGGGGTGTAGCTGCCTCTGTAACTGTGACCATTCAGTGATTCAGTTCCAATTGTCGTGTGTTTCTCTGGGTGGTTCCACTGCGCTCTGGGGTGTAGCTGCCTCTGTAACTGTGACCATTCAGTGATTCAGTTCCAATTGTCAGTGTGTTTCTCTGGGTGGTTCCACTGAACTCTGGGATGTAGCTGCCTCTGTAGCTGTGACCATTCAGTGATTCAGTTCCAATTGTCAGTGTGTTTCTCTGTGTGGTTCCACTGCACTCTCGGCTGTAGCTGTCTCTGTAACTGTGACCATTCAGTGATTCAGTTCCAATTGTCAGTGTGTTTCTCTGGGTGGTTCCACTGCACTCTGGGGTGTAGCTGTCTCTGTAACTGTGACCATTCAGTGATTCAGTTCCAATTGTCAGTGTGTTTCTCTGGGTGGGCCCACTGCACTCTGGGATGTAGCTGTCTCTGTAACTGTGACCATTCAGTGATTCAGTTCCAATTGTCAGTGTGTTTCTCTGGGTGGTTCCACTGAACTCTGGGATGTAGCTGCCTCTGTAACTGTGACCATTCAGTAATTCAGTTCCAATTGTCAGTGTGTTTCGCTGGGTGGTTACACTGCACTCTGGGGTGTAGCTGCCTCTGTAACTGTGACCATTCAGTGATTCAGTTCCAATTGTCAGTGTGTTTCACTGGGTGGGTCCACTGCACTCTAGGGTGTAGCTGCGTCTGTAACGGTGACCATTCAGTGATTCAGTTCCAATTGTCAGTGTGTTTCTCTGGGTGGTTACACTGCACTCTGGGATGTAGCTGCCTCTGTAACTGTGACCATTCAGTGATTCAGTTCCAATTGTCAGTGTGTTTCTCTGGGTGTGTCCACTGCACTCTGGGGCGTAGCTGTCTCTATAACTGTGACCATTCAATGATTCAGTTCCAATTGTCAGTGTGTTTCTCTGGGTGGTTACACTGCACTCTGGGGTATAGCTGTCTCTGTAACTGTGACCATTCAGTGATTCAGTTCCAATTGTCAGTGTGTTTCTCTGGGTGGGCCCACTGCACTCTGGGATGTAGCTGTCTCTGTAACTGTGACCATTCAGTGATTCAGTTCCAATTGTCAGTGTGTTTCTCTGGGTGGTTCCACTGAACTCTGGGATGTAGCTGCCTCTGTAACTGTGACCATTCAGTGATTCAGTTCCAATTGTCAGTGTGTTTCGCTGGGTGGTTACACTGCACTCTGGGGTGTAGCTGCCTCTGTAACTGTGACCATTCAGTGATTCAGTTCCAATTGTCAGTGTGTTTCTCTGGGTGGGTCCACTGCACTCTAGGGTGTAGCTGCCTCTGTAACGGTGACCATTCAGTGATTCAGTTCCAATTGTCAGTGTGTTTCTCTGGGTGGTTACACTGCACTCTGGGATGTAGCTGCCTCTCTAACTGTGACCATTCAGTGATTCAGTTCCAATTGTCAGTGTGTTTCTCTGGGTGTGTCCACTGCACTCTGGGGCGTAGCTGTCTCTATAACTGTGACCATTCAATGATTCAGTTCCAATTGTCAGTGTGTTTCTCTGGGTGGTTACACTGCACTCTGGGGTATAGCTGCCTCTGTAACTGTGACCACTTAGTGATTCAGTTCCAATTGTCAGTGTGTTTCTCTGGGTGGTTCCACTGCACTCTGGGGTGTAGCTGCCTCTGTAACTGTGACCATTCAGTGATTCAGTTCCAATTGTCGTGTGTTTCTCTGGGTGGTTCCACTGCGCTCTGGGGTGTAGCTGCCTCTGTAACTGTGACCATTCAGTGATTCAGTTCCAATTGTCAGTGTGTTTCTCTGGGTGGTTCCACTGAACTCTGGGATGGAGCTGTCTCTGTAACTGTGACCATTCAGTGATTCAGTTCCAATTGTCAGTGTGTTTCTCTGGGTGGTTCCACTGCACTCTGGGATGTAGCTGCCTCTGTAGCTGTGACCATTCAGTGATTCAGTTCCAATTGTCAGTGTGTTTCTCTGGGTGGTTCCACTGCACTCTGGGGTGTAGCTGCCTCTGTAACTGTGACCATTCAGTGATTCAGTTCCAATTGTCGTGTGTTTCTCTGGGTGGTTCCACTGCGCTCTGGGGTGTAGCTGCCTCTGTAACTGTGACCATTCAGTGATTCAGTTCCAATTGTCAGTGTGTTTCTCTGGGTGGTTCCACTGAACTCTGGGATGTAGCTGCCTCTGTAGCTGTGACCATTCAGTGATTCAGTTCCAATTGTCAGTGTGTTTCTCTGTGTGGTTCCACTGCACTCTCGGCTGTAGCTGTCTCTGTAACTGTGACCATTCAGTGATTCAGTTCCAATTGTCAGTGTGTTTCTCTGGGTGGTTCCACTGCACTCTGGGGTGTAACTGTCTCTGTAACTGTGACCATTCAGTGATTCAGTTCCAATTGTCAGTGTGTTTCTCTGGGTGGGCCCACTGCACTCTGGGATGTAGCTGTCTCTGTAACTGTGACCATTCAGTGATTCAGTTCCAATTGTCAGTGTGTTTCTCTGGGTGGTTCCACTGAACTCTGGGATGTAGCTGCCTCTGTAACTGTGACCATTCAGTGATTCAGTTCCAATTGTCAGTGTGTTTCGCTGGGTGGTTACACTGCACTCTGGGGTGTAGCTGCCTCTGTAACTGTGACCATTCAGTGATTCAGTTCCAATTGTCAGTGTGTTTCTCTGGGTGGGTCCACTGCACTCTAGGGTGTAGCTGCCTCTGTAACGGTGACCATTCAGTGATTCAGTTCCAATTGTCAGTGTGTTTCTCTGGGTGGTTACACTGCACTCTGGGATGTAGCTGCCTCTGTAACTGTGACCATTCAGTGATTCAGTTCCAATTGTCAGTGTGTTTCTCTGGGTGTGTCCACTGCACTCTGGGGCGTAGCTGTCTCTATAACTGTGACCATTCAATGATTCAGTTCCAATTGTCAGTGTGTTTCTCTGGGTGGTTACACTGCACTCTGGGGTATAGCTGCCTCTGTAACTGTGACCACTTAGTGATTCAGTTCCAATTGTCAGTGTGTTTCTCTGGGTGGTTCCACTGCACTCTGGGGTGTAGCGGCCTCTGTAACTGTGACCATTCAGTGATTCAGTTCCAATTGTCGTGTGTTTCTCTGGGTGGTTCCACTGCGCTCTGGGGTGTAGCTGCCTCTGTAACTGTGACCATTCAGTGATTCAGTTCCAATTGTCAGTGTGTTTCTCTGGGTGGTTCCACTGAACTCTGGGATGGAGCTGTCTCTGTAACTGTGACCATTCAGTGATTCAGTTCCAATTGTCAGTGTGTTTCTCTGGGTGGTTCCACTGCACTCTGGGATGTAGCTGCCTCTGTAGCTGTGACCATTCAGTGATTCAGTTCCAATTGTCAGTGTGTTTCTCTGGGTGGGCCAACTGCACTCTGGGATGTAGCTGCCTCTGTAACTGAGGCCATTCAGTGATTCAGTTCCAATTGTCAGTGTGTTTCTCTGGGTGGTTCCACTGCACTCTGGGGTGTAGCTGTCTCTGTAACTGTGACCATTCAGTGATTCAGTTCCAATTGTCAGTGTGTTTCTCTGGGTGGTTCCACTGCACTCTGGGATGTAGCTGCCTCTGTAACTGTGACCATTCAGTGATTCAGTTCCAAGTGTCAGTGTGTTTCTCTGGGTGGGCCCACTGCACTCTGGGGTGTAGCTGTCTCTATAACTGTGACCATTCAAAGATTCCGTTCCAATTGTCAGTGTGTTTCTCTGTGTGGTTCCACTGCACTCTGGAGTGTAATTGTCTCTGTAACTGTGACCATTCAATGATTCAGTTCCAATTGTCAGTGTGTTTCTCTGGGTGGTTCCACTGCACTCTGGGGTGTAGCTGCCTCTGTAACTGTGACCACTTAGTGATTCAGTTCCAATTGTCACTGTGTTTCTCTGGGTGGTTCCACTGCACTCTGGAGTGTAGCTGCCTCTGTAACTGTGACCATTCAGTGATTCAGTTCCAATTGTCAGTGTGTTTCTCTGGGTGGTTCCACTGCACTCTGGGGTGTAGCTGCCTCTGTAACTGTGACCATTCAGTGATTCAGTTCCAATTGTCGTGTGTTTCTCTGGGTGGTTCCACTGCGCTCTGGGGTGTAGCTGCCTCTGTAACTGTGACCATTCAGTGATTCAGTTCCAATTGTCAGTGTGTTTCTCTGGGTGGTTCCACTGAACTCTGGGATGTAGCTGCCTCTGTAGCTGTGACCATTCAGTGATTCAGTTCCAATTGTCAGTGTGTTTCTCTGTGTGGTTCCACTGCACTCTCGGCTGTAGCTGTCTCTGTAACTGTGACCATTCAGTGATTCAGTTCCAATTGTCAGTGTGTTTCTCTGGGTGGTTCCACTGCACTCTGGGGTGTAGCTGTCTCTGTAACTGTGACCATTCAGTGATCCAGTTCCAATTGTCATTGTGTTTCTCTGGGTGGGCCCACTGCACTCTGGGATGTAGCTGTCTCTGTAACTGTGACCATTCAGTGATTCAGTTCCAATTGTCAGTGTGTTTCTCTGGGTGGTTCCACTGCACTCTGGGATGTAGCTGCCTCTGTAACTGTGACCATTCAGTGATTCAGTTCCAATTGTCAGTGTGTTTCGCTGGGTGGTTACACTGCACTCTGGGGTGTAGCTGCCTCTGTAAATGTGACCATTCAGTGATTCAGTTCCAATTGTCAGTGTGTTTCTCTGGGTGGGTCCACTGCACTCTAGGGTGTAGCTGCCTCTGTAACGGTGACCATTCAGTGATTCAGTTCCAATTGTCAGTGTGTTTCTCTGGGTGGTTACACTGCACTCTGGGATGTAGCTGCCTCTGTAACTGTGACCATTCAGTGATTCAGTTCCAATTGTCGTGTGTTTCTCTGGGTGGTTCCACTGCGCTCTGGGGTGTAGCTGCCTCTGTAACTGTGACCATTCAGTGATTCAGTTCCAATTGGCAGTGTGTTTCTCTGGGTGGTTCCACTGAACTCTGGGATGGAGCTGTCTCTGTAACTGTGACCATTCAGTGATTCAGTTCCAATTGTCAGTGTGTTTCTCTGGGTGGTTCCACTGCACTCTGGGATGTAGCTGCCTCTGTAGCTGTGACCATTCAGTGATTCAGTTCCAATTGTCAGTGTGTTTCTCTGGGTGGTTCCACTGCACTCTGGGGTGTACCTGCCTCTGTAACTGTGACCATTCAGTGATTCAGTTCCAATTGTCGTGTGTTTCTCTGGGTGGTTCCACTGCGCTCTGGGGTGTAGCTGCCTCTGTAACTGTGACCATTCAGTGATTCAGTTCCAATTGTCAGTGTGTTTCTCTGGGTGGTTCCACTGAACTCTGGGATGTAGCTGCCTCTGTAGCTGTGACCATTCAGTGATTCAGTTCCAATTGTCAGTGTGTTTCTCTGTGTGGTTCCACTGCACTCTCGGCTGTAGCTGTCTCTGTAACTGTGACCATTCAGTGATTCAGTTCCAATTGTCAGTGTGTTTCTCTGGGTGGTTCCACTGCACTCTGGGGTGTAGCTGTCTCTGTAACTGTGACCATTCAGTGATTCAGTTCCAATTGTCAGTGTGTTTCTCTGGGTGGGCCCACTGCACTCTGGGATGTAGCTGTCTCTGTAACTGTGACCATTCAGTGATTCAGTTCCAATTGTCAGTGTGTTTCTCTGGGTGGTTCCACTGAACTCTGGGATGTAGCTGCCTCTGTAACTGTGACCATTCAGTGATTCAGTTCCAATTGTCGTGTGTTTCTCTGGGTGGTTCCACTGCGCTCTGGGGTGTAGCTGCCTCTGTAACTGTGACCATTCAGTGATTCAGTTCCAATTGTCAGTGTGTTTCTCTGGGTGGGTCCACTGCACTCTAGGGTGTAGCTGCCTCTGTAACGTTGACCATTCAGTGATTCAGTTCCAATTGTCAGTGTGTTTCTCTGGGTGGTTCCACTGCACTCTGGGGTGTAGCTGTCTCTGTAACTGTGACCATTCAGTGATCCAGTTCCAATTGTCATTGTGTTTCTCTGGGTGGGCCCACTGCACTCTGGGATGTAGCTGTCTCTGTAACTGTGACCATTCAGTGATTCAGTTCCAATTGTCAGTGTGTTTCTCTGGGTGGTTCCACTGCACTCTGGGATGTAGCTGCCTCTGTAACTGTGACCATTCAGTGATTCAGTTCCAATTGTCAGTGTGTTTCGCTGGGTGGTTACACTGCACTCTGGGGTGTAGCTGCCTCTGTAAATGTGACCATTCAGTGATTCAGTTCCAATTGTCAGTGTGTTTCTCTGGGTGGGTCCACTGCACTCTAGGGTGTAGCTGCCTCTGTAACGGTGACCATTCAGTGATTCAGTTCCAATTGTCAGTGTGTTTCTCTGGGTGGTTACACTGCACTCTGGGATGTAGCTGCCTCTGTAACTGTGACCATTCAGTGATTCAGTTCCAATTGTCGTGTGTTTCTCTGGGTGGTTCCACTGCGCTCTGGGGTGTAGCTGCCTCTGTAACTGTGACCATTCAGTGATTCAGTTCCAATTGGCAGTGTGTTTCTCTGGGTGGTTCCACTGAACTCTGGGATGGAGCTGTCTCTGTAACTGTGACCATTCAGTGATTCAGTTCCAATTGTCAGTGTGTTTCTCTGGGTGGTTCCACTGCACTCTGGGATGTAGCTGCCTCTGTAGCTGTGACCATTCAGTGATTCAGTTCCAATTGTCAGTGTGTTTCTCTGGGTGGTTCCACTGCACTCTGGGGTGTACCTGCCTCTGTAACTGTGACCATTCAGTGATTCAGTTCCAATTGTCGTGTGTTTCTCTGGGTGGTTCCACTGCGCTCTGGGGTGTAGCTGCCTCTGTAACTGTGACCATTCAGTGATTCAGTTCCAATTGTCAGTGTGTTTCTCTGGGTGGTTCCACTGAACTCTGGGATGTAGCTGCCTCTGTAGCTGTGACCATTCAGTGATTCAGTTCCAATTGTCAGTGTGTTTCTCTGTGTGGTTCCACTGCACTCTCGGCTGTAGCTGTCTCTGTAACTGTGACCATTCAGTGATTCAGTTCCAATTGTCAGTGTGTTTCTCTGGGTGGTTCCACTGCACTCTGGGGTGTAGCTGTCTCTGTAACTGTGACCATTCAGTGATTCAGTTCCAATTGTCAGTGTGTTTCTCTGGGTGGGCCCACTGAACTCTGGGATGTAGCTGTCTCTGTAACTGTGACCATTCAGTGATTCAGTTCCAATTGTCAGTGTGTTTCTCTGGGTGGTTCCACTGAACTCTGGGATGTAGCTGCCTCTGTAACTGTGACCATTCAGTGATTCAGTTCCAATTGTCGTGTGTTTCTCTGGGTGTTTCCACTGCGCTCTGGGGTGTAGCTGCCTCTGTAACTGTGACCATTCAGTGATTCAGTTCCAATTGTCAGTGTGTTTCTCTGGGTGGGTCCACTGCACTCTAGGGTATAGCTGCCTCTGTAACGTTGACCATTCAGTGATTCAGTTCCAATTGTCAGTGTGTTTCTCTGGGTGGTTACACTGCACTCTGGGATGTAGCTGCCTCTGTAACTGTGACCATACAGTGATTCAGTTCCAATTGTCAGTGTGTTTCTCTGGGTGTGTCCACTGCACTCTGGGGCGTAGCTGTCTCTATAACTGTGACCATTCAATGATTCAGTTCCAATTGTCAGTGTGTTTCTCTGGGTGGTTACACTGCACTCTGGGGTATAGCTGCCTCTGTAACTGTGACCACTTAGTGATTCAGTTCCAATTGTCAGTGTGTTTCTCTGGGTGGTTCCACTGCACTCTGGGGTGTAGCGGCCTCTGTAACTGTGACCATTCAGTGATTCAGTTCCAATTGTCGTGTTTCTCTGGGTGGTTCCACTGCGCTCTGGGGTGTAGCTGCCTCTGTAACTGTGACCATTCAGTGATTCAGTTCCAATTGTCAGTGTGTTTCTCTGGGTGGTTCCACTGAACTCTGGGATGGAGCTGTCTCTGTAACTGTGACCATTCAGTGATTCAGTTCCAATTGTCAGTGTGTTTCTCTGGGTGGTTCCACTGCACTCTGGGATGTAGCTGCCTCTGTAGCTGTGACCATTCAGTGATTCAGTTCCAATTGTCAGTGTGTTTCTCTGGGTGGGCCCACTGCACTCTGGGATGTAGCTGCCTCTGTAACTGAGGCCATTCAGTGATTCAGTTCCAATTGTCAGTGTGTTTCTCTGGGTGGTTCCACTGCACTCTGGGGTGTAGCTGTCTCTGTAACTGTGACCATTCAGTGATTCAGTTCCAATTGTCTGTGTGTTTCTCTGGGTGGTTCCACTGCACTCTGGGATGTAGCTGCCTCTGTAACTGTGACCATTCAGTGATTCAGTTCCAAGTGTCAGTGTGTTTCTCTGGGTGGGCCCACTGCACTCTGGGGTGTAGCTGTCTCTATAACTGTGACCATTCAATGATTCCGTTCCAATTGTCAGTGTGTTTCTCTGTGTGGTTCCACTGCACTCTGGAGTGTAATTGTCTCTGTAACTGTGACCATTCAATGATTCATTTCCAATTGTCAGTGTGTTTCTCTGGGTGGTTCCACTGCACTCTGGGGTGTAGCTGCCTCTGTAACTGTGACCACTTAGTGATTCAGTTCCAATTGTCAGTGTGTTTCTCTGGGTGGTTCCACTGCACTCTGGAGTGTAGCTGCCTCTGTAACTGTGACCATTCAGTGATTCAGTTCCAATTGTCAGTGTGTTTCTCTGGGTGGTTCCACTGCACTCTGGGGTGTAGCTGCCTCTGTAACTGTGACCATTCAGTGATTCAGTTCCAATTGTCAGTGTGTTTCTCTGGGTGGTTCCACTGAACTCTGGGATGGAGCTGTCTCTGTAACTGTGACCATTCAGTGATTCAGTTCCAATTGTCAGTGTGTTTCTCTGGGTGGTTCCACTGCACTCTGGGATGTAGCTGCCTCTGTAGCTGTGACCATTCAGTGATTCAGTTCCAATTGTCAGTGTGTTTCTCTGGGTGGGCCCACTGCACTCTGGGATGTAGCTGCCTCTGTAACTGAGGCCATTCAGTGATTCAGTTCCAATTGTCAGTGTGTTTCTCTGGGTGGTTCCACTGCACTCTGGGGTGTAGCTGTCTCTGTAACTGTGACCATTCAGTGATTCAGTTCCAATTGTCAGTGTGTTTCTCTGGGTGGTTCCACTGCACTCTGGGATGTAGCTGCCTCTGTAACTGTGACCATTCAGTGATTCAGTTCCAAGTGTCAGTGTGTTTCTCTGGGTGGGCCCACTGCACTCTGGGGTGTAGCTGTCTCTATAACTGTGACCATTCAATGATTCCGTTCCAATTGTCAGTGTGTTTCTCTGTGTGGTTCCACTGCACTCTGGAGTGTAATTGTCTCTGTAACTGTGACCATTCAATGATTCAGTTCCAATTGTCAGTGTGTTTCTCTGGGTGGTTCCACTGCACTCTGGGGTGTAGCTGCCTCTGTAACTGTGACCACTTAGTGATTCAGTTCCAATTGTCAGTGTGTTTCTCTGGGTGGTTCCACTGCACTCTGGAGTGTAGCTGCCTCTGTAACTGTGACCATTCAGTGATTCAGTTCCAATTGTCAGTGTGTTTCTCTGGGTGGTTCCACTGCACTCTGGGGTGTAGCTGCCTCTGTAACTGTGACCATTCAGTGATTCAGTTCCAATTGTCGTGTGTTTCTCTGGGTGGTTCCACTGCGCTCTGGGGTGTAGCTGCCTCTGTAACTGTGACCATTCAGTGATTCAGTTCCAATTGTCAGTGTGTTTCTCTGGGTGGTTCCACTGAACTCTGGGATGTAGCTGCCTCTGTAGCTGTGACCATTCAGTGATTCAGTTCCAATTGTCAGTGTGTTTCTCTGTGTGGTTCCACTGCACTCTCGGCTGTAGCTGTCTCTGTAACTGTGACCATTCAGTGATTCAGTTCCAATTGTCAGTGTGTTTCTCTGGGTGGTTCCACTGCACTCTGGGGTGTAGCTGTCTCTGTAACTGTGACCATTCAGTGATTCAGTTCCAATTGTCAGTGTGTTTCTCTGGGTGGGCCCACTGCACTCTGGGATGTAGCTGTCTCTGTAACTGTGACCATTCAGTGATTCAGTTCCAATTGTCAGTGTGTTTCTCTGGGTGGTTCCACTGCACTCTGGGATGTAGCTGCCTCTGTAACTGTGACCATTCAGTGATTCAGTTCCAATTGTCAGTGTGTTTCGCTGGGTGGTTACACTGCACTCTGGGGTGTAGCTGCCTCTGTAACTGTGACCATTCAGTGATTCAGTTCCAATTGTCAGTGTGTTTCTCTGGGTGGGTCCACTGCACTCTAGGGTGTAGCTGCCTCTGTAACGGTGACCTTTCAGTGATTCAGTTCCAATTGTCAGTGTGTTTCTCTGGGTGGTTACACTGCACTCTGGGATGTAGCTGCCTCTGTAACTGTGACCATTCAGTGATTCAGTTCCAATTGTCAGTGTGTTTCTCTGGGTGTGTCCACTGCACTCTGGGGCGTAGCTGTCTCTATAACTGTGACCATTCAATGATTCAGTTCCAATTGTCAGTGTGTTTCTCTGGGTGGTTACACTGCACTCTGGGGTATAGCTGCCTCTGTAACTGTGACCACTTAGTGATTCAGTTCCAATTGTCAGTGTGTTTCTCTGGGTGGTTCCACTGCACTCTGGGGTGTAGCTGCCTCTGTAACTGTGACCATTCAGTGATTCAGTTCCAATTGTCGTGTGTTTCTCTGGGTGGTTCCACTGCGCTCTGGGGTGTAGCTGCCTCTGTAACTGTGACCATTCAGTGATTCAGTTCCAATTGTCAGTGTGTTTCTCTGGGTGGTTCCACTGAACTCTGGGATGGAGCTGTCTCTGTAACTGTGACCATTCAGTGATTCAGTTCCAATTGTCAGTGTGTTTCTCTGGGTGGTTCCACTGCACTCTGGGATGTAGCTGCCTCTGTAGCTGTGACCATTCAGTGATTCAGTTCCAATTGTCAGTGTGTTTCTCTGGGTGGGCCCACTGCACTCTGGGATGTAGCTGCCTCTGTAACTGAGGCCATTCAGTGATTCAGTTCCAATTGTCAGTGTGTTTCTCTGGGTGGTTCCACTGCACTCTGGGGTGTAGCTGTCTCTGTAACTGTGACCATTCAGTGATTCAGTTCCAATTGTCAGTGTGTTTCTCTGGGTGGTTCCACTGCACTCTGGGATGTAGCTGCCTCTGTAACTGTGACCATTCAGTGATTCAGTTCCAAGTGTCAGTGTGTTTCTCTGGGTGGTTACACTGCACTCTGGGGTGTAGCTGTCTCTGTAACTGTCACCATTCAGTGATTCAGTTCCAATTGTCAGTGTGTTTCTCTGGGTGGTTCCACTGCACTCTAGGGTGTAGCTGTCTCTGTAACTGTGACCATTCAGTGATTCAGTTCCAATTGTCGTGTGTTTCTCTGGGTGGTTCCACTGCACTCTGGGGTGTAGCTGTCTCTGTAACTGTGACCATTCAGTGATTCAGTTCCAATGGTCGTGTGTTTCTCTGGGTGGTTCCACTGCTCTCTGGGGTGTAGCTGCCTCTGTAACTGTGACCATTCAGTGATTCAGTTCCAATTGTCAGTGTGTTTCTCTGGGTGGGCCCACTGCACTCTGGGGTGTAGCTGTCTCTCTAACTGTGACCATTCAGTGATTCAGTTCCAATTGTAGGTGTGTTTCTCTGGGTGGTTCCACTGCTCTCTGGGATGTAGCTGTCTCTGTAACTGTGACCATTCAGTGATTCAGTTCCAATTGTCAGTGTTTTTCTCTGGGTGGTTCCACTGCACTCTGGGATGTAGCTGTCTCTGTAACTGTGACCATTCAGTGATTCAGTTCCAATTGTCAGTGTGTTCCTCTGGGTGGTTCCACTGCACTCTGGGATGTAGCTGCCTCTGTAACTGTGACCATTCAGTGATTCAGTTCCAATTGACAGTGTGTTTCTCTGGGTGGTTCCACTGCACTCTAGGGTGTAGCTGCCTCTGTAACGGTGACCATTCAGTGATTCAGTTCCAATTGTCAGTGTGTTTCTCTGGGTGGTTACACTGCACTCTGGGATGTAGCTGCCTCTGTAACTGTGACCATTCAGTGATTCAGTTCCAATTGTCAGTGTGTTTCTCTGGGTGGTTCCACTGCACTCTGGGGTGTAGCTGTCTCTGTAACTGTGACCATTCAGTGATTCAGTTCCAATTGTCAGTGTGTTTCTCTGGGTGGTTCCACTGCACTCTGGGATGTAGCTGCCTCTGTAGCTGTGACCATTCAGTGATTCAGTTCCAATTGTCAGTGTGTTTCTCTGGGTGGGCCCACTGCACTCTGGGATGTAGCTGCCTCTGTAACTGAGGCCATTCAGTGATTCAGTTCCAATTGTCAGTGTGTTTCTCTGGGTGGTTCCACTGCACTCTGGGGTGTAGCTGTCTCTGTAACTGTGACCATTCAGTGATTCAGTTCCAATTGTCAGTGTGTTTCTCTGGGTGGTTCCACTGCACTCTGGGATGTAGCTGCCTCTGTAACTGTGACCATTCAGTGATTCAGTTCCAAGTGTCAGTGTGTTTCTCTGGGTGGGCCCACTGCACTCTGGGGTGTAGCTGTCTCTATAACTGTGACCATTCAATGATTCCGTTCCAATTGTCAGTGTGTTTCTCTGTGTGGTTCCACTGCACTCTGGAGTGTAATTGTCTCTGTAACTGTGACCATTCAATGATTCAGTTCCAATTGTCAGTGTGTTTCTCTGGGTGGTTCCACTGCACTCTGGGGTGTAGCTGCCTCTGTAACTGTGACCACTTAGTGATTCAGTTCCAATTGTCAGTGTGTTTCTCTGGGTGGTTCCACTGCACTCTGGAGTGTAGCTGCCTCTGTAACTGTGACCATTCAGTGATTCAGTTCCAATTGTCAGTGTGTTTCTCTGGGTGGTTCCACTGCACTCTGGGGTGTAGCTGCCTCTGTAACTGTGACCATTCAGTGATTCAGTTCCAATTGTCGTGTGTTTCTCTGGGTGGTTCCACTGCGCTCTGGGGTGTAGCTGCCTCTGTAACTGTGACCATTCAGTGATTCAGTTCCAATTGTCAGTGTGTTTCTCTGGGTGGTTCCACTGAACTCTGGGATGTAGCTGCCTCTGTAGCTGTGACCATTCAGTGATTCAGTTCCAATTGTCAGTGTGTTTCTCTGTGTGGTTCCACTGCACTCTCGGCTGTAGCTGTCTCTGTAACTGTGACCATTCAGTGATTCAGTTCCAATTGTCAGTGTGTTTCTCTGGGTGGTTCCACTGCACTCTGGGGTGTAGCTGTCTCTGTAACTGTGACCATTCAGTGATTCAGTTCCAATTGTCAGTGTGTTTCTCTGGGTGGGCCCACTGCACTGTGGGATGTAGCTGTCTCTGTAACTGTGACCATTCAGTGATTCAGTTCCAATTGTCAGTGTGTTTCTCTGGGTGGTTCCACTGCACTCTGGGATGTAGCTGCCTCTGTAACTGTGACCATTCAGTGATTCAGTTCCAATTGTCAGTGTGTTTCGCTGGGTGGTTACACTGCACTCTGGGGTGTAGCTGCCTCTGTAACTGTGACCATTCAGTGATTCAGTTCCAATTGTCAGTGTGTTTCTCTGGGTGGGTCCACTGCACTCTAGGGTGTAGCTGCCTCTGTAACTGTGACCATTCAGTGATTCAGTTCCAATTGTCAGTGTGTTTCTCTGGGTGGTTCCACTGCACTCTGGGATGTAGCTGCCTCTGTAGCTGTGACCATTCAGTGATTCAGTTCCAAATGTCAGTGTGTTTCTCTGGGTGGGCCCACTGCACTCTGGGATGTAGCTGCCTCTGTAACTGAGACCATTCAGTGATTCAGTTCCAATTGTCAGTGTGTTTCTCTGGGTGGTTCCACTGCACTCTGGGGTGTAGCTGTCTCTGTAACTGTGACCATTCAGTGATTCAGTTCCAATTGACAGTGTGTTTCTCTGGTTGGGCCCACTGCACTCTGGGATGTAGCTGCCTCTGTAACTGTGACCATTCAGTGATTCAGTTCCAATTGTCAGTGTGTTTCGCTGGGTGGTTACACTGCACTCTAGGGTGTAGCTGCCTCTGTAACGGTGACCATTCAGTGATTCAGTTCCAATTGTCAGTGTGTTTCTCTGGGTGGTTACACTGCACTCTGGGATGTAGCTGCGTCTGTAACTGTGACCATTCAGTGATTCAGTTCCAATTGTCAGTGTGTTTCTCTGGGTGGGTCCACTGCACTCTGGGGCGTAGCTGTCTCTATAACTGTGACCATTCAATGATTCAGTTCCAATTGTCAGTGTGTTTCTCTGGGTGGTTACACTGCACTCTGGGGTGTAGCTGCCTCTGTAACTGTGACCACTTAGTGATTCAGTTCCAATTGTCAGTGTGTTTCTCTGGGTGGTTCCACTGCACTCTGGGGTGTAGCTGCCTCTGTAACTGTGACCATTCAGTGATTCAGTTCCAATTGTCGTGTGTTTCTCTGGGTGGTTCCACTGCGCTCTGGGGTGTAGCTGCCTCTGTAACTGTGACCATTCAGTGATTCAGTTCCAATTGTCAGTGTGTTTCTCTGGGTGGTTCCACTGAACTCTGGGATGGAGCTGTATCTGTAACTGTGACCATTCAGTGATTCAGTTCCAATTGTCAGTGTGTTTCTCTGGGTGGTTCCACTGCACTCTGGGATGTAGCTGCCTCTGTAGCTGTGACCATTCAGTGATTCAGTTCCAATTGTCAGTGTGTTTCTCTGGGTGGGCCCACTGCACTCTGGGATGTAGCTGCCTCTGTAACTGAGACCATTCAGTGATTCAGTTCCAATTGTCAGTGCGTTTCTCTGGGTGGTTCCACTGCACTCTGGGGTGTAGCTGTCTCTGTAACTGTGACCATTCAGTGATTCAGTTCCAATTGACAGTGTGTTTCTCTGGGTGGGCCCACTGCACTCTGGGATGTAGCTGCCTCTGTAACTGAGACCATTCAGTGATTCAGTTCCAATTGTCAGTGTGTTTCTCTGGGTGGTTCCACTGCACTCTGGGATGTAGCTGTCTCTCTAACTGTGACCATTCAGTGATTCAGTTCCAATTGTCAGTGTGTTTCTCTGGGTGGTTCCACTGCACTCTGGGGTGTAGCTGCCTCTGTAACTGTGACCATTCAGTGATTCAGTTCCAATTGTCAGTGTGTTTCTCTGGGTGGTTCCACTGCACTCTGGGGTGTAGCTGTCTCTGTAACTGTGACCATTCAGTGATTCAGTTCCAATTGTCAGTGTGTTTCTCTGGGTGGTTCCACTGCACTCTGGGGTGTAGCTGCCTCTGTAACTGTGACCATTCAGTGATTCAGTTCCAATTGTCGTGTGTTTCTCTGGGTGGTTCCACTGCGCTCTGGGGTGTAGCTGCCTCTGTAACTGTGACCATTCAGTGATTCAGTTCCAATTGTCAGTGTGTTTCTCTGGGTGGTTCCACTGAACTCTGGGATGGAGCTGTCTCTGTAACTGTGACCATTCAGTGATTCAGTTCCAATTGTCAGTGTGTTTCTCTGGGTGGTTCCACTGCACTCTGGGATGTAGCTGCCTCTGTAGCTGTGACCATTCAGTGATTCAGTTCCAATTGTCAGTGTGTTTCTCTGGGTGGGCCCACTGCACTCTGGGATGTAGCTGCCTCTGTAACTGAGACCATTCAGTGATTCAGTTCCAATTGTCAGTGTGTTTCTCTGGGTGGTTCCACTGCACTCTGGGGTGTAGCTGTCTCTGTAACTGTGACCATTCAGTGATTCAGTTCCAATTGTCAGTGTGTTTCTCTGGGTAGGCCCACTGCACTCTGGGGTGTAGCTGTCTCTCTAACTGTGACCATTCAGTGATTCAGTTCCAATTGTCAGTGTGTTTCTCTGGGTGGTTCCACTGCACTCTGGGATGTAGCTGCCTATGTAACTGTGACCATTCAGTGATTCAGTTCCAATTGTAAGTGTGTTTCTCTGGGTGGTTCCACTGCACTCTGGAGTGTAGCTGCCTCTGTAACTGTGACCATTCAGTGATTCAGTTCCAATTGTAAGTGTGTTTCTCTGGGTGGTTCCACTGCACTCTGGGGTGTAGCTGCCTCTGTAACTGTGACCATTCAGTGATTCAGTTCCAATTGTCAGTGTGTTTCTCTGGATGGTTCCACTGCGCTCTGGGGTGTAGCTGTCTCTAACTGTGACCATTCAGTGATTCAGTTCCAATTGTCAGTGTGTTTCTCTGGGTGGTTCCACTGCACTCTGGGATGTAGCTGCCTCTGTAACTGTGACCATTCAGTGATTCAGTTCCAAGTGTCAGTGTGTTTCTCTGGGTGATTACACTGCACTCTGGGGTGTAGCTGTCTCTGTAACTGTCACCATTCAGTGATTCAGTTCCAATTGTCAGTGTGTTTCTCTGGGTGGTTCCACTGCACTCTAGGGTGTAGCTGTCTCTGTAACTGTGACCATTCGGTGATTCAGTTCCAATTGTCGTGTGTTTCTCTGGGTGGTTCCACTGCACTCTGGGGTGTAGCTGTCTCTGTAACTGTGACCATTCAGTGATTCAGTTCCAATTGTCAGTGTTTTTCTCTGGGTGGTTCCACTGCACTCTGGGATGTAGCTGTCTCTGTAACTGTGACCATTCAGTGATTCAGTTCCAATTGTCAGTGTGTTTCTCTGGGTGGTTCCACTGCACTCTGGGATGTAGCTGCCTCTGTAACTGTGACCATTCAGTGATTCAGTTCCAATTGACAGTGTGTTTCTCTGGGTGGTTCCACTGCACTCTAGGGTGTAGCTGCCTCTGTAACGGTGACCATTCAGTGATTCAGTTCCAATTGTCAGTGTGTTTCTCTGGGTGGTTACACTGCACTCTGGGATGTAGCTGCCTCTGTAACTGTGACCATTCAGTGATTCAGTTCCAATTGTCAGTGTGTTTCTCTGGGTGGTTCCACTGCACTCTGGGGTGTAGCTGTCTCTGTAACTGTGACGATTCAGTGATTCAGTTCCAATTGTCAGTGTGTTTCTCTGGGTGGTTCCACTGCACTCTGGGATGTAGCTGCCTCTGTAACTGTGACCATTCAGTGATTCAGTTCCAATTGACAGTGTGTTTCTCTGGGTGGTTCCACTGCACTCTAGGGTGTAGCTGCCTCTGTAACGGTGACCATTCAGTGATTCAGTTCCAATTGTCAGTGTGTTTCTCTGGGTGGTTACACTGCACTCTGGGATGTAGCTGTCTCTGTAACTGTGACCATTCAGTGATTCAGTTCCAATTGTCAGTGTGTTTCTCTGGGTGGTTCCACTGCACTCTGGGGTGTAGCTGTCTCTGTAACTGTGACCATTCAGTGATTCAGTTCCAATTGTCAGTGTGTTTCTCTGGGTGGTTCCACTGCACTCTAGGGTGTAGCTGCCTCTGTAACGGTGACCATTCAGTGATTCAGTTCCAATGGTCAGTATGTTTCTCTGGGT